>NW_024881277.1:8037760-8229823 GCF_018691265.1 Tyto alba | reverse complement strand
TGAAACTGAATAGCTATGGAGAGTGTCTGAAATGGGGAGGTAGATAGAATTCTGCTAGACGGAGATGAAGCCGGCGGCTATTGGGGTCCTGCTGTCTTTTTGAATGCTGGCCCCAGCCCCCCAAGTGGCGCCCACTCACTAACCAGCAGAGTGGCACATTGGGCTGGTGGCATCGATGTCTTAGAGAGGTGAGCCTCTATTAATACCTACCAAATCTCTAAATGAGCTCTCCACAGCTTTTACAAAGGCTGCCTATGTTCAAGTCATGCATCAACATGATCTTATTGCTGTTCCTGTTTTGGCACCTGTAACTCCTGCTAGACTTAAACCATCGATAAAAGGAGCCCCTGCCACACTCAAACCTTTCCTCATTGCAAAATGAGATGAAATACAGAGCGACTTAATTTGTAATGAATTGGTAAACATAACACGGGCTGTTGGAAATGGTGAGGAAAAAGAGTTGGAACAAAGGGAATTACCCACTTGGGCAACATTAATGCACGAAACTACAAATCATGCATGAGAAATGGGATGGGATGAAATTCCCAGTGAAATGAAAAAAAAACAGGTTGCACTGTTAGGGAAATGAAACTATCACATCAGAACAATTCCCAAGAACAAAAATCCTCTGACTGACAATTTTAAGGGCCAGGAGTGGAGAAACGAATAATGGAAACAAGCACTGGCACTAGGAATTCCTAGAGCCATGATTCAGAGATAACCTACCGGTGGTTCTTCTGAGTCAAATTCAAGCATTTCAAAAATGTAACACTCCGAATACTCCAACTCCTCCATGCCAGCTCCCAGAGAGAGAAATAACCCTTTCCTCCCTCATGGGGATCAGTCATGAAATGCAAGACCAAAAAACTAATAGTGCTCGGACAGCAGTTGGGCAATGGCTAAATGAGAATGGCCCTTACATTTAGTTCCTGTAGGTCCTTGGCAACAATTAACATAATTGATTGAATTAATTGATACTGGAGCACAAATTTCAGTAATTACACAACAGGATGCCGATAAGCTAGGCATACAACCTGGATGGCAAAAAGTTCAAATTACTGGAGTTGCAGGAGCTTGCACTGTGTGCCAAACAGAAAGAGTTCATTTATGGCTCCCTGATGAAAAGCATCTAATGTATTTTTGCTTTGCAATCAAAGAGCATCATGAAAATATCCTGGGTTTCAATGTGTTGAGCAGCCAGACTTGGCGTTTGCCAGATGGTAGTTTGTGGTCTTTTGGCTCAAATGCCAACCCTAACCCTAACAAAAATCAACAGACTGCCACAGTGTGTGTACTCCGTGCAGCCCCAGTACTTCCTGAATCAAAAACCACTAACGTCTCGTAGTATACAATTTCTGCTGCAGAACATACTGGAATTTCTGAAGTAATTGCAGATTTAGAAAAAACACAAATTATTTCCAGAATTCACTCCCCATGTAATTCTCCAGTTTGGCCAGTCCATTGTATGTACAGGAGATGGTGTTTAACAATTGATTATCAGTGCTTAAATGCCAATAAAGCCCGATTGACATCTGCAGTCCCCAGTATTGCAACTTTGACAGCTACACTACAAGACGCTGCACATCCTTGGATGGCAGAGCTAGATGTGAAAGATATGTTCTTCATGGTACCCTTACAGGAAGAGGATAAAGAAAAATTTGCTTTACATGGGAGGGTATCCAGTATACATTTAACAGACTCCCACAGTGATATAAACACTCACCCACAATTGCTCATGCTGCGCTTGCTGAACTTTTACAGACAGTTTTACTTCCTGAAGAGAGAAAACTATATCAGTATATAGATGATATTCTGATTGGAGGAAAATCTCCTAAAACGGTGGGAAAAGCAGTAGCAACAGTTTGGCAAACACTCCAAGAAGGAAAAAATGAAATTCCACCTGATAAATGTCAGGGACCAAGCAAAGAAATTAAATTTCTGGGCACTTGGTAGAGTTCTGGAAGTGCAGCAATTCCACCAGATGCTCTAAATAAAATAAAACAATCACAAATGCTGCAGTCTAGGAAAGAATTAAAGCAACTAATGGACACATTAGGATACCGGAGAAAAAATGTACCTGGATTCTCCAACATTGGCCGTCCAATGTATTCACTTATACGAAAGGGAAAACTATGGAAATGGGGCTCAGAACATGAAGAAACATTCAAAACCATAATACAAGAATTAAAACCATATCAATCTCTAGGACTTGTCCATCCTCATGACCCTATTAGAGCAGAATGGGGTTTTACAGAATATGGTACTTACTGTAATTTATTTTAAACTGGTCCTGATGGACTGAAAAGACCTTTATTGTTGATCATGAGTGCATTTAAAAAGACAGAATGGAGGTATTCTGAGTGGGGAAAAGATCTTCTGTTTTTAGTCTGTGGAATTAAATAAGTTGAGAAAATATGACATAACAAGCTGTTCAGACTAGAGGTCCACTTAATTTTTTAGCCACAATTCTAAAAGAGACTGCTCCTCCAGAGGGAGTCACACCACAACCTACAATCAGGAGATGGTATACCTCTTTAATAGGAATAGCAGAGGACCTAGGCCTCTGTGAATCAGCGGGGGTCTGGCACTTGGAGGCCACAGTGTCATTTCATTGTACAACCCGTAAAGAACTAAGCTGGGAAATGAGACTGAAAGCCCAAATCCACAGGGTTCATTGACAGGCAAGGCTGTGTCCACGGCTGGTCTGGAAACCAGTACCATACTGCGTAGATCAAGCTGGTGTTGAAGCTCTGGCTTGGGCTTCAATGGACTCCTGGGCCCAGGGACAGAGGTGTGGGCCCAGACCCGAGGTTGGGCTGGCCAGGGACGATGGAGGCCTATGGATGCTCTCAGTGCCCTGACACTGCGCCCACGGGATCCCCCCTGGCAGTGCCCTCGAGAGGCCAAGTTCTCTTCCCTGAAGTCCAGGGCCATGCTCCTCTTCAGACAGCCAGGATGCTGTTGGCCTTCTGGATCACCAGCCGTCACCGCTGACTCATGTGCAGCTTGTTGACCACCATGACCCCCAGGGCCTTTTCTGCTGAGCTGCACCCCACCCAGGGCTGTTGCTCAGGGTTTGGCCAGCGCAGGGAAAGGCTTGGTTGAAGATGAGGGGGTTGAGGGAAATGATTAGGGAGGTAGGTAGGGCTTAGATTTCTGGCATCTGGTGAGGGTTTCAGCTTCAGTGATCAGGGCAGGGCTAAGCATGAGAGCTCACCTTTCAGGGTTAGGTGTTAGGGTATAGGCAAAGGTTTAGGGTGAGCTGGGCAGTGCCAGGCCTGAGGGGCAAGGATGTGGCACTCGGCGTGTATTTGTCCTCAGAGTGACCGGGGGAAAACCTCAGCTGCTGATGACCAAAGGCATCACCATTCAAATGGGCTGGGAATTAGCACTGAGCCCCTTGGCAGGGCACATCCAAGGGGCTACATGACACAGGATGTCTCTGTCTCCTTTCTTTGTCACCCTGAAGTCACTTGCCTCTGTTCTTCTGCTCTAATCAGCCCCCAGAGAGGCTCACGTCAATCTCCTGAGGGAGCTTCCTCACCCAAACCCCTCAGCATGCCCCACTAAACCCCAAAGACTCTTTATTCCTCCCATAGCTCTCCAGACTCAGTAACTTTCTCCTGGGAGCTTGTTAGAGTCCAGCAACTATAATTAGTTTATTCTTGCATCTTAATTTCTGTCCGGTTGCAGGGGGGCTTTTAGAACAGACTGTCTTCGATGGGTTTTGCTAAATATAATGATGTTAACAACCATGATGTAACACAAGTTCATTTCTTTCTCAGTTACACCTCAGAAATGCTTTGAACATTGACAAATGATTTTTCAGTTGACTGTAAAATGTTGCCCACAGCACCCCAACTTCACTTGATAGAGGTGGGCATGGGCTAAGGAGGCACAGGAAGATGGGCAGGGAAATCACTAGAGGCATGAGTTGGTGAGAAGGCTCTGGGCTAGAAATTTGGCCAAGAAGGTGGAAAAGTTGATTTAAACTGCCAAACTCTTTTTAGCCAACTTGCTAAGTGTGTGTATATTTATAATTTCCTATCTATTTGTCTAGCATATTTCTTTTATGGTCATCGCTTGAGGAAGGTAGACCTTAGTGGAGGCTTGGACTTGGCATACAGATGAGGAATTCATGGCTGATTTTTTTTTAATAATTTGTATCATGTTTTACTTCCGTTTCTTCAAAATTAATAAGAGTCCTGTGACTACAGTCAAGTCTCAGGGTAATTCAGGTGGGAATTGGTGAAAAGGAGCTGTAACATTCAGCTGTGAACATCAGTGAGGATGTCTGATGTAGAAGAATGCAAGTCCCAGGCAGCCCCTGAGGGAAATGGTGGGTCTGGGGAGGTGGGGAGGAAAGTTGCCCATAGAGTGGGGGACCATGAGGACCTGCTGTTGCTACATTTCCTGTCGTCCTTAGAAGACCCTCAGAATTGGAGAAAGTTTCTATCGCTTCTGTAAAATTAAAAAAGGAAAAAAACGCCTTCAAAATGAAAAAACAAACAAACAAAAAAAAAGCTTTTTATGAAGTTGTTATTAAAATCTTCCACTTTAATTAGACTGCTGAAGCCTCTCCAATTAGCTGTACAAGCCTGAAAGTCCTGAAATAATTGATGGAAGAGATGTGGCTACTTTGGGTTTTCTGCACTTTGATGAAGCCTGTGGTGTATTTGGTGCTTGAACCTCAGATACTGAGAGGAGCTGAACCAACCTCTGAAGGGGTTACAGTCAGAAGCAAAAGCCAAAGTGTCTTGGAGTGTTAATTGGCCCCTCTGAGGCCCATTACAGACCAGGAGTCCCCATGGATTAGTATAGAGAAGAAAATTGGAGGCTGTGAGTACAGGTAGGCAAAGGCACTGTGCAAGGGGAGCTGATGCTGAGTAAAACTTGATATATTTTATCATGCCAAGTGGTCAGCCCCAAGAAGGGGGATCCTGTCCCTCACACTGGCTCAGGGCTCTTCCTGGGGCACTGTGGGGTGGGGTGGGCAATGCTGAGTGGAGGACAGTGGTACCACAGCTCCCAGCCTCCCTGGGGGGCTGCAAGGAAGCCACGAGGCCCCAGTTCCATGCGATTATCATGTCTCCTTCCAGGCCTTGGTAGCAGAGACAACTGCCATAGCCAAGGGGACAGAGACCCCCAGGCTGTGGACACCCAACCTATGGCATCTCCCTGCCTTTCCTGAGATCTCTCCTTCCTCCCTGCCTGTTCCTTGGAACACAAAGCATTGCACTGATCCAGGCTATGGCTGACCTCTGGCACCACAGCACTACCCTTCAAGGGACATTTCTTTCTCCTCCTGTCCAGTCGCAACCTCCCAAGCTGCACTTTGTGATTCTTTTCCTTTCTCAGGTGGTTTCCCACTACAAAGAAAAGGTCCAAAATCTCTGAAAACACCCAAAACTCCTAATTTCAAGCTACTTTTTTACTCCTGTACGACTTCCACACCATCAGGACAAGGAAGCCCAGGTCCCTCAGCCACTCCACACACTTCATGTGCTTCATGCCCTCTAAACCCACCTTTGCAGACATCCTCTGGGCACTCTCCCATTCCTTCCTGCTCCTCAGAATGGGAAGCCCCAGAGAATGTTAGAGGTGTGGCCACACCAGTGCTGAGTCGAGGGGGATGGTAACTCCCCATGTCTCGATGGTCATGCTACAGTGCAGTTCCGTATGCAGGAGGTGGCTCTATTCATAGTGAGCCTTTACCAGCGGCACATATGGCATCACTCACAGTGCCCAGGGCCTTCTCCTCAGACTCACTCCTCTGCTGGTCCAGTCCCACTTTGCCCCTTCTCCTTGTACAGCTTGAGGTTCCTGCTGCCAAAGCCCCAAGTATCTCAAGGTCCCTGTGCACTGAAGCTCCAGCACATCAGCATTTAAGGCACGTGTGCAGATGGTTCCTCTGAGAAGACAATAACTTGAGTGGATGTATGGCAGTATGGGTAAGAAAAAAAATGCTCATTTAATGGAAGTGAAGACGAAGGTGGAAAGCACCACTGTAACGATGAGCTAGCTCATCCTCAGTCACACTGAACTTCACAGGAAGACAACGAGCAGTGAGGTTGACGTAAATCTATGTGCCTCAGAATGTCAGTACCACACCTTATTGGACAACAACAAGGTCAAGTTCAGGGATAGGACAGACAAAAATCAGCATTTGCTGCTTTCTAAACTTTACAGCAAACTCCTGCCAGCAGGCAGCGGAGGAACGGATGCAGAAGCCACCCTGACAAGAATGTTGTGCACGCTGAAAAGTTTTTGGTTGAAGGCAGATCGTGATGAGGGCTGAGCAGTTTGTCACAACAGGCAGAGCACAGCCTGACATTTCCGATCCTAGTTCACGTGACTGCAAAGAACAACAGGAAGGAAACTGGTGCTTGCAAAAGGCCTGGATCATGACCATGACCCATGGCCTTTGGTCACAGAGGCCAAATGATCCAACCAGCTGGTGTGCATGTCAGATGCAGAGGGCAGTAGGGCCCATAAGAACTTGCCTATTTGACATAAAGGGTTGCAAGGAGCCAGGCTTACCAAGAAAGGCAATCTGCAAAGTCCTGATTTCAGCTGGGACACAGTTAATTGTCTTCCTAGCAGCTGGTACAGTGCTGTGCTTTGGGTTTAGGGTGAGAACAATGTTGAGAACACAGGGATGTTTTAGTTGTTGTTGAGCAGGGCTTATCCTAAGTCGAGGATTGTTCAGTTTCCCATGCTGCCAGTGAGGGGCACAAGAATCTGTCACCACAACCCTGAGTAGTACAGCTGGGAGTGGCAGTTGGTTCTTACAGTAATAACCGCCATGCAATACAAGACCTGCAGCAGGTGAGTTTGGGGTCTGGATGGTGCCATTTGTTGTCCTGAGACAAATGTGAAGACTCTGGTTATGTCCTAATAAAGAGGAGCCCAAGCACCCCTCAGGTCGTTCTGGATATCCAGAGAAGTGGGGGGTGGGAGCAATGGACAGGCCTGATGTGTGTCTTCAAATCTTAGAGGTGTTTCTTTCCCAAGGTGGAGATGGTGTGGGTACAAGGAGAGTGGCCTGATCCTCCCGTGCCAGGCAGAGCATCCAGCCCAGGGGTGCAGACGTCTGGAGGAGGCTCACATCAGAGGTGTCTATAGGAGATCCTCCTGCCAGCACTGAATTTGGGAGATGCTTTGGCAGGGCTTCCTAAGGGCTGATACAAAGGAGACAATTCCTGGTGGCGAAAGGCCAGTGCAACCCTTCGTGCCCACCTTCCCTCTCCCCTACAGCCACTGTTATGGAGACTGCTGATCACCTGTGAGTAGCTCTCACCCAGGCAAGAAGAGCTGCCCGGAGGAGCAGGAAGCCACGTGGAGTAGAAGTTGCCAAAGGCCAGAAGGGCGATGAAGCTGCCCTTGGGTTGGCAGCAGGTGGAGCAGGACCCAGCAACGGCTGGTGGCTAAAAGAAGCATGTCCCCAGAGAAGACTGGTGGCATCCAGAACCTGGGCTGGTTGCCCAGCAGATGTTGTAACCCCACCTCTCAGTGAGATGAAGGAGCTGATGCAGGGGGAAACACCGCGCTTCCCAGAATTCTGCCTCAGCACTGAAAAGAGGACAGTCAAACCCTGTCACTTCTCTGTTCCTCCAGGAATGGGTGCAGCAAGATGAGAGGCTTGATGTGGCCTGTCGTGTCATTCTGGAGCAAATATTTGAGACAGAGCGCCAGGAACTTGTAACCATGGGCAGTGAGCTTTTCCACTGAGGGTCAGTGTCACATGGCTGCAGTGACCAGGAGATGGTGGGGTTTAAACTCCCAAGAGAGGTGTGCAGGACAAACCCCGGAATCAGAGCCTTGGAGTACAAGGGAGAAATTTTTGTCTTGCTCAGGACTTCCTGGGCTGGATTTCTTGGGAAACTGCTCTGTAGAACAAAGGAGCCTTGGACAACTGTTTCATCTTCAAGGCCAAACCTGTCAAAACGCAAAACCTATGTGGAATTTTATGGATGAAGTTGAGCAACCATGGCAGGAGGCCAGCACACTTTCTTAACCAACCTTGCCACTGCAGTTGCCTGTGCCTGAGCCTGCCCACTTGCTTTTGCTGCAGCCACATTTTCACTGGAATTCCATGGAAATGCCAGTACTCCTACTCTCAAGCTGGCATCCACCCCAAGCCCATACAGCCTGGCCAAGCACCGAGGCACCAGCCACCCCGTGCCCCTGTGTGCATCCCAGTGCTTGGCTCACACCCCCTTTCCTTGTTTGTTCCCGTGCTCCCAGCACTTCTTTGCTGTCCCCAGATGCCACCCTCTGCCACCAGCCTGCCTGTGGGACGGGTGGAGATGCACAGAGGGCTGAAGGGGCTCAGGCTGCCCTGGGGGAGCACAGAGACCTTGTCTGTGTGTTCAGGGATGGAGCTAGCAAAGGCAGAGCTCAGCTGGAGCTTAAACCAGCAAGTGATGCAGAAGGTAGCAAAAGGGGCTTCAGTAACGGTGTTGGCAGCCATAGCAAGGCTAAAAAAAAAAAAAAAAAAAAAAAAGTGGGCCCAAAACTTAAAACTCAGTGAGGGTGTGGGCCTAGTGACCAAGAACCTGTGGAGAGACTTTCAGCAAGCTGGTTGGCCATACATGACTCTGTGGGTCCTCTATGGGGTGAGTTTCAGCCAAGGCTGCTGAGCGTGCTGGCCAAGTCATTGTGTGGCTGCTTCTGTCACCCTGGAAATGCCATGGCAGTCAGGGAGGTTCCTGATGTCTGGGAAAAGGCAAATATGCCACCCATCTTCATGAAGAGCAAAAAGGAAGATGAGGGAGCTACAGGCTGCTCAGCCTCACATCTGTCCCTGGGAAGGTGATGGAGCAAATCCTCCTGGAAGCCCTTTCCATGCACCTGAAGGACAAGAAGGGGATTTGGAACTGCCAGTAAAAATTGAACAAGGCAAATTGTGCCTGACCAACCTGAATACCATTTACAATGAGATGATGGGCCCTTTGGATGAGGAGAGAGGTGGATGTACTAGCCCTCAGTGAAAAGGGCTGCCTGGGGCTGATAAGAGAGAGAAATAACCAGCACCAGAAAGACCTAAGCAAAAACTGAGGAAAAAACCTTGAGAGGGTTGGCAGCCTCCCCAGTGTCCCCACTGCTTGAGTGGTCCGAAGGGCATGAGGAAACAGAGGCCAGGCACTCTCTGTCTGTCCTGCATTCATGCTGCAAGTGACCCTCACCCTGGCTGCTTTTGTCCCGCCTCTGCCTCCCCACCAGCCCTGCTGCCCAGGACAGCAGGAGACCCCCTGCCCTGAGGCTCCTCAGGCAGCTTCCACATTTCTCCAGTCTCCTTTCCCCGTGCCTGTTGCATTTTCATGCATGTTACGGTCCTTATCATGTGTGATCAGTGCCAGTAAATGCCTCGTGGAGTCGATGTCATCAGGACCTAGTCATAGTCAGACAAACTGTGCTCCTTTTCACATATAACATCCATGGATATTTTTATCTGACCTAATCTGTAGAACTTCCACAAACATAAATAATTGCCATTTCTTAGGACAGGAAACACCCTGTTTTCAGATAAATAGTTTAAAACCCAAAGTGAAAAATACTTGTTAACAGAGAGGTCCAAAATATCTGGGTGTGACATTTAACAAGTGGGTCAATCGGAGGAGCCTCCCAGGGTGACCTTGCCGACTGAGGGTGGGGCTTTCTGCCTCTGGGGGTCTGAGAGTCCTTATGGGATGCCAGAGAGAGCACTGGGGATTGTGCCAGGCTTGCTGTGGCATGCCTAGGAAAGAACCAAAGGCAGGGAAAGGGAAGGACCAAGGTGGTTTGGGGAGAAAGAAGCATTGGAAAACAGGGGGAAAAGGGGATGAAAGGAGCTGGTCATGTGTGGCTGGTCAGCATAATTGTTTATGCACACCATGCAACTGAAAGTCTGTCCTGTCTTCTTATGAAATTTCATCCTCTGCAACTCTCTGAGGTGAGATGTCTGCTCTTGGTACGGACAGAGGTCCAAGGGCCCATCCTTGGAGTGGGAAGCACGAGTCAAAGGCTCAGGCACCTTCAGGGCCAGCAACTGGAGAGATCAGGCTGTGTGCATGTGTCATGTTGGTGGGTATGTCAGTGGGTGGAACCACTAGTGTACATCAAACCAGATTAACCAGCAAGTAAGAGAGTCCTGGGAGCCAAGTATTTAGAAACCCTATGTCAGGACTAGACCCTGGAGAGCTCAGAGGATCTGTGAGTTGGTTGTTTGAGGGAGAAAGTGGCCCAAAGCAGCACCTGGAGAAAATTGGGGTCTTGCAGTCAGGTATTGATAAGGGCACAGGTCTGGATCTGGAGGGGAGTTGTCCTTGGTGTGAGAGAGCAGCAGGAATGCATGGAGCTCTGCCTGGGGACTAACAGTGAGCTAGCTGGGAGCTGATAGGCCAGGATCAGAGGGCAGAACAACATGGGCAGCACTGTGGGAGGATGGGTGGATTTCTGCTCCAGACCTCTTGATCAGGTAGATGAGGCCTTCTTCAGACAATTGGAAGGAGCTTCATGCCTGCAGGCCCTGGACCTCATGGCAGACTGAAACTGTCCCAGCTCCCTCTGCTGAAGAGGTGCAAGCCGCCCAGGAGGATTTTGGAGCTCACTGGTGACATCTTCCTGACAAGGGTGACTGAGGAGCCAGTGAGGTGAGGGGCCCTGCAGCAGGACTTGATACTTGCAAACAAGGAAGAGCTGCTCGGGGCTGTAACAATCAAGGGTGAGAAAGTAGAGTGTAGGATGCTGAGAGAAGGGAAGAAAGCAAGGGGCAGGATGTCAGGAGAGCAGGGCTTTGACCTGCTGAAGGACCTGCTTGGAAGAATCCCATAGGATACAGCCCTGAAGAGGAAAGGATGCAGAGAGCTGTTTGATGGTTAATGATCTCCTCTTTGCACTCCAGAACAGTCCACACAGACATGCAGGAAGTCAAGAAAAGGTGTCAGGAGGATGGCATGGATGAAAAAGGATCTCCTGACAGAAAACAAGCATGAAGAGGAAGGACAGAGGAGGTAGAACCTGACAGCATTCCAGGCTCAGCGGTTCTGTGATGCTGTGCTGGAGAGAGATATTTGCGTGTGCATGTGCTTGTCTGTGCATGGAGGAACTGGAGGGACAAGGGAATCCTGGATCCAGGTCCCAGACAGCTGGAGGACCTAAAACCAGCTTCTGGAGAGATCCTTATTGTTTCAATCTCTATACAGGTATATATTTTCCACTAACACGGTCTAACATACAAACAGCCCAACCCTCATTTACCCTTTCTCCACTGACCCTGACTTTGCTTGTTTTGTGATCTCATTTGGTGTTCTGAAGCTTGTGTTGATGGTAATTCCTACCTGGGGCTGTAGAGCCCTGCAGCTCCTCAGGCTGTTATTACATGAGAGACACCACCACCATCAAGGTGAGCTATCTGCACAGAGGAACTGACAGCTGACCAAATGGAGCTTCAGCCCAGGGAAACCTGAGAAACTCTGGGATTCTGGCCAACAGAAACCTCAGGAAGTTTACAAGGAGAAGTGTCCAGTCCTGCATTAGGAGGAAGAATAATCTCCTCATTTATCAGGGCAGTCTGGGACCTGAGTAGCTGAGCAGGACCCTGAGGAGATGGGCCTGGGCACTACGAGGACACCATACAAGACAGCGGTGCATGCTGGCCACAAACAAGGCCACCTTCTGGCGGGGCCGGCTGCAGGGGTGTGCAGCCGGGTGTGCAGGCAGGGGTGCCCAGGGCTGTCCTTCCCAGCAGGGTCCCTGCACCCCAGGGGGCTGTGTGCTGGGGCAGGGACTCTGCCGCCTGCCAGGGTCAGCACTCAGCCTGCCCGGGGAGCTCCCCACGGCGCTGTGGGGGAGAAGCTGTGGGGTAACGAGCAAGCCACTCTACGGCAGGGCAGGGTCGTTCTGCTATCGAGAGGGTGCTGCATGGGTCAGGGCTGATTGCAGCTCCACATCGCCCCTGGGACATTTCACAGGGCACTTTTCAAGAAGGACATCAAGGCGGGGGCTACCAGGCAGTAAAGGAACTTACCAGGATTGGTGCTTTCACTCCCCGGCTGTGATGGTAGGTGGATATGGTCATGGATCTGTTCAGGTTTGCACAAGAGACAAACACTCCTACAGCATTACAGTGAGTGAGGAATGGGTTTATCAGGAAACCTGCTAAAGTCCCTTCACCCACCTCAGCCTACAGAAAGCATTAACATCACCTTTGTGGTCTCTTCAGGGTTTATCTGAAATTCTCTTCAAGACTTGCCAGCACAGAGATCCCCCTGGTCAGTGTCCTGCTGCCAGGAGGTGTATTCTGGGCAGAGCTGAGGACATGGTGGGCGGGATGGGATCTGTGAGCAGGGACAGGGAGGAGATGTGGGGACAGAGAAACAGTTCCTGGCAAATAGAGCTCCAAGCAGGATCCCAGGGAGTGCTGAGCCATCCCTTGGGGGTTGTCAGTCTCCTCGCAGATTCCTTTGCTTCTCTCTGACAGGGGCCATGTCCTGCCCTCTCCCTCACAACTGCACCTCTGTGGTGGTAAAAAAGATTTTTCAGACCTTTCCCTGCGGATAAGAGAAACAAGACTCCCCTGCTTTCATTAGAGTCCAGTTACATTTTTTTTTTTTTTGAGAGTAATTTTTGTGTGCAGTCATCCTCCAGATAGCAGAAATGAAAGCACATGGCAGCTGGGAACAAGCTTGATTGATGCTGCTGCTCTCCTGACTCTGCACTGAGCACAGACAGCTGAGCCCTTTTGCCTGTCTTGTCTTAAGACTCCACACTTTCAGTCATAAAGTTGAGGATTTCTACCCCTAGAAGTAGTATTCACCAGATGTGATGACGGTGGAAAATAAAAGACACAGAGAAAGTTATCATAACACATGATAAACCTCTCTTCTGCATCCCACTCTCTTGGGAGTCATAAGTGCAGATATTGAACATTTCTATTAAGGGTGAATTGCATCTGACATCCCTTGTGAACACTGGAGGAGACAAGAACCAGCTCCCATGTCCTCACGGCAGCAGGGCAGAGCTGGCTCCTTGGCAGCACATGGGCAGAGGTCCTGCTCCTCAGAGCAAGCAAAGGAAATGTGTTGGAATTGGGAGTTGGGGGGAGGGATTTTGTTGAGAAATAGGCTTTGCGTGCAGTCTGTCACAATTGTCCCATCTTTTCCTTCTTAGGCCACTGTCCCCATCTCAAGAACCAGCTGATGTCCAACAGCAGCTCCATCACCCAGTTCCTCCTCCTGGCATTTGCAGACACACGGGAGCTGCAGCTCCTGCACTTCTGGCTCTTCCTGGGCATCTACCTGGCTGCCCTCCTGGGCAACGGCCTCATCATCACCGCCATCGCCTGCGACCACCACCTCCACACTCCCATGAACTTCTTCCTCCTCAACCTCTCCCTCCTCGACCTGGGCTCCATCTCCACCACTTTCCCTAAAGCCATGACCAATTTGCTCTGGAACACCACGGCCATTTCCTATGCAGGATGTACCGCGCAAGTGTTTCTGCTTCTCTTCTTGATTACAGCAGAATTTTCTCTTCTCACCATCATGGCCTATGACCGCTACGTTGCCATCTGCCAACCCCTGCACTACGGGACCCTCCTGGGCAGCAGAGCTTGTGTCCACATGGCAGCAGCTGCCTGGGGCACTGGGTTCCTCTATGCCACACTGCACACTGCCAACACATTTTCTCTACCACTCTGCCATGGCAATGTGGTGAACCAGTTCTTCTGTGAAGTTCCCCAGATCCTCAAGCTCTCTTGCTCAGGCACCTACCTCAGGGAAGTTGTGCTTCTGTGGTTTAGTGCCTGTTTATTCTTTGCTTGTTTTGTTTTCATTGTGCTGTCCTATGTGCAGATCTTCAGGGCCGTACTGAGGATCCCCTCTGAGCAGGGACGACACAAAGCCTTTTCCACTTGCCTCCCTCACCTGGCGTGGTCTCCCTGTTTATCAGCACTTCATTTTTTGCCTACCTGAAGCCCCCCTCTATCTCCTCTCCGCTCCAGGACCTGGTGGTGGCTGTTCTGTACTCAGTGGTGCCTCCTGCAGTGAACCCCCTCATTTACAGCATAAGGAATCAGAACCTCAAGGATGCAGTTCAGAAACTGATGACCAGATGGTTTTTTTAGAAGCAATATACTGCCCATCTTCTCCATATCACTTTTACTATAACTCATTACAGTCTCAACCCGTCTTCCTGTTTTATATATTTTGTAGTTGTTGATGTTATTGTTGATTTTTTTTTTTTTTTTCACTTCTAAGTTGTCCATAAAGTGTTTTCACTATTCATACTATTTCAATTTCATTATCTATCTGTCTGGTTTGACCCAGAGACAGTGTAAATGAATTTCCACACCCTCTGCATTTAAACACTAAAAAGGACCCTGCAGTGATTTTTTTGTCTGAGGCTTTTTTTCCAAGACCTTCTCTGGTGCTGCTGCATCAGCTCCTGCATACAGAGTCCCTGTACAGCAGATCTGTGATAAAGCTGGCCTCTCTAACAGCATCTCCATCACGAAAGGGGATCTCCTCAGGGCAGTGCCCAAACGCTTAGGATTTTTCCAACATACCCAAGGAATAGACTCCAAAGCGGACTGTTTCTCTGCTTGTTTCCCCATGGGCTCAGTGGGATGGCTCCCAGTATGGTCTTGCAGGGACTGAGGAATGGCTCAGGTGTTACTTGTTGGACAGCACCCACACAGATGGTGAATGGTCTCCAGTTAAACTCCCTGGAGCTCTACAGCATGTGATAGGACTGATGGCAGGTGAATTTTTTTCTGGAAGGAGTCTGGAACTGCCAGCAGAGTGCAGGTGATCTAGGTGATCTGCAGGATCAGCGTGTGCCAGGAGGTCAGCAGTGAGTGGAGCCCACTGAACACAAACATGTCCAGGGTGGAGGGACCCGGGTCTAAAGTGCTAAATCTGGGTGTGAAGTGCTGAGTGAGGGCTCTGCACCCCCAAGGGACACAGCAGGCACAGGGAAATGACCTGGTGAGTGATTTGTTCCACCATCAGTGGACTCTTGTAGCCTGGATCCAGTGCAGCACCCAAACACATTTTGTGGTGTTGGCAATAAGGCAGGGTACCTCTGAGCACCCTCCATGGCCACATAAGAGCTTCTGTGGGAGGCAGTTGATGGCAGTGATGTCCTTGAGCTGGGTCTGCCTCCCAGCATGACCAGCACACCACTGTAAAATCATCCTTTGGCCCCAGGCAAGCCCACTTGCTCTGCAGAACAGCAGCAGCAGCTCAGGGGCTGTGGAGAGCATGGAAAGCGGGTGCAGAACTGGCTGTCCAGGCCAGCACAGATGTGCCCACCTTGAGGAAAGGTCCTGTGGAGAGGCGGGATGTCCTGGGAGAAGAGCAGGACACCGTGTGCATGGAGAGGAGACATGGAAAGAGGAATTCTTTGCTGTGGGTCCAGCTGAGGGCAGTGGGAGCTGCCTGAGGAGCCCCAGGGCCAGGACTCTGCGCTGTCCTGGGGAGCGGGGCTGGCCTGGGGGCTGCAGCCTCCTAGGAGGGGATCTCCAGGCCATGACAGCAGGAGGGACACTGACAGTGACCTCCGTCTCCTCCTTGCTGTGGGGCCAGACAAGACTGGGCTGCTCTGCTCATCTGGGGAGAAGGCTGGGGAGTGGGGAGAGCTGGGAGCGGGTTGAGATGTCTGGGTGCAGCAGTGCTGGCAAGGGATAACACCGCTGTACCGCTGAAGTGTGTGAGTGTGCAAGGTCAGGGCACACAGCTGTGTCCTCACACAGCCAGGCCTCTCCTGGGAGAGACATGAAGGACCATCAGAGCAGGACCTGCTCTCTGCCCGTGTGCGCTGGACACCCCGGGAAAGCTGCCCCAGGGCAATCGTCACATACCAGCCAGTAACAACCACCATTTCCAGCAGGGGCCTCTCACCCCAGCTCAGAGAGGTTGTTTGTCTAGGTCAGCAGTCCATGTTTGCACTGTACAGATGAGTCGTGAGTATGCAAATTGTGTGCATGTGGGGAGATGAACCTGAATGAGCACAGATGCCCTCAGCTATTCCCGGGGATCCCATGAACGTCTGTGGGACAGACAGTGTCTCACAGTCACTTCACTTTGAGCGTACTGTCCCCTGGGAACCCACCAGAATGCAGCACTGGGATGTGCTTCCTTGAGCTGAGGTCCCCGTGTCCATTCCTCATGCCTCGGGGCACCTCAGAGGAGTGCAGAGCAGGGTGGTACACTGCGAGGCTGAGGTGCCCGCCAGCCTCTGGGAGCGGCAACTGGAGGCCAGAGAGACACTACAGTTGTGACAGTGCACTGCCTCTGCGTGTGCAAGGGAAGGACTCGTGCCTCTGAACACCCCTGTGGGCATGAAGAGAACATGAGGCCAGCTCAGATGTGGACATCTGTTGGAGAATGGCACAGAGACAAGGGTCAGGAGCCCACCGAGCAATTGTACTATCAGAGCCTGTTCTAGGGCTGATGCTGCCTCGCTGATGCTGGGCCTCACTAGGGTTTGCCTGCAGCTACTCGCAGCTGCTGATACATGAAGAATGTCAAGGACGCTTCGGCCTTGTGTACCGTGGTGTGTCGAAAACAGGTTGAGAGGAATTGGGAATAGTGGTCTGAGAAACCCAGTGTTATGGTAACGGTGGTCTGAGAAACATTGTGTTATGGTACTGTTGTGTGTCGAAAACAAGTCAAGAGGAATTAGAAATAGTAACATGAGAAACTTAGTGTTATGAGCAGCTTGTGCTGTTAGCTAACTGCAAGTAGGTGGACCGTGCGAATACGACCTTTAGAGCTTAAGTCAATCAGCTAGTGACTAGTAGGCATAATAATTATCATTGTCTGTATAAATATATGTACCCTGGACCAATAAAGACACACGTTGATTGATGCTCTATCACCCACATTGAACCAGTCTCGGCATGTCGTTCGTCCGCGGCTCCACAAGATGGCGCCCGAACAGGGACCTGCATAGAAGAATAACACGGACGGAGAAACAGCAACGACCGAGGAATTCGAGAACGGACCCGGAGAAACACCAAATACAGCAGCGTGCAGGGTCCATGAGCTGAGACGGAGAGGTGCCGGCCCCGGCAGCCCTGGGAGAGCACGCGGAGAGAAGCCGGCTGGACCGGCCCGGGAGCGGAGGCGGAGCGGCCCCGAAGAACGGAAGTGACCGGCCCTGCAGAGCGGAGGTGGATCAGCCCCGGAGAGCGGAAGCGGACCGGCCCCGAGACCGGAAGTGAGTGACCCCACGAGTGGAAGCAGAAAGGCACCGGAGCTGACGTGGTAAGGAGGCGACTGCGGCAGCCCCGTGGGTGGACGCGAAGGGACGCCACAGGCGAATGCTGAGCGGCCCCGGGGGCGGACGCGAGGGGGCTGGAGGCGAGAGCAGGGTGGCCCCGGCAGTGGAAGCGGGGGGGGGGCGCCGGAACTGACGCAGAGGGGCGACGGAAGCTGACGCAGAAAGGCACTCTATGGGGACGAGGGTTGGCGACAGCACTAGATGTTACGTTAATTGATCAACACCCACATCGGATTGCAACTAAGGTTAAGGGCCCAATACTAATTAATGGACAACCACAAGGCGCTTACTAATTGGGCGATCATCAAGCAGCATTAAAGGACTATTTATTTTACCAGGAATTATTGATGCTGACTTTACTGGGACTATATGTATAATGGTACAGACTTTATTTCCTCCAATTCACATTCCAGCAAACAGTAAAATTGCTCAATTAGTCCCTCTGCCCCAACTGACCAGAGATATGGAAGCCTCCCCCGCAGTTACTAGGGGAACTGCTGGATTTGGATCAACAGGGGAGTTGGTTCTGCTAACTATGCCAATGAATCGTCGTCCGGTGACTGACGCCACCTTTTCTTCTAATGGGACACAGATTTCCCTTAATGTATTATTGGATACTGGAGCCGACCTCACCATTATGGACAATAACCATTGGCCACCCAACTGGCCTTTGGTACCTATGACTTGTGGGGTCGAAGGGGTTGGGAGACACTCATCAGTGATGCGCAGCAAAGAACACATACAAGTCATCATAGATAGGAGAGTTGCAAACACATATGTAACAGTTATGCCTTTACCTCAAGGAGTTTATGGCCTCATTGGTCGTGATGTACTGGACCAGATGGGTATCATCCTGACTACCAGCGATCCTTTTTAGTAACGGTCACTGCTTCTAGAGCTTTCCCGATCCCATTGAAATGGTTATCTGACACCCCGGTTTGGATCGAGCAGTGGCCGTTGAAAAAGGAAAGCCTTACAGCAGCGCATCAACTAATTCAAGAGCAACTGTCTCAAGGACATTTACGATTGTCCACTAGTCCGTGGAGTACACCCATATTCGTTATCCGGAAAAAGTCAGGGAAATTTCGCCTCCTCCATGATCTGTGAGCGGTAAATGCGCAGATGCAGCCCATTGGAGCCCTCCAGCCCGGGCTGCCCAATCCATCTATGCTACCTGAACACTGGCATTTACTTATTGTTGATTTGAAAGACTGCTTCTTTACCATCCAACTGCATCCAGAGGATACACAGCACTTTGCCTTCACCCTCCCATTGATTAATCGTGAAGCACCAGCTCAACGATTTGAGTGGACAGTATTGCCACAAGGAATGAAAAATAGTCCAACACTCTGTCAACTGTTTGTAAGCAATGCCTTATTACCTGTCAGAATTGCCTGGCATACTGCAATTATATATCATTATATGGATGACATTCTGATTGCTCAGGAATGCCCTTTTTCTGACCAGCAGCGTTCCTTGTTGACACATGCTCTTCAAAAGGAATGCCTGGAAATTGCCGCGGAAAAAGTTCAGTTTTCGACACCATGGAAATACCTTGGGTGGCTGATAACGGACTCACAAATACGACCACAAAAGTTACAAATACAGCTTGACGTCCGTACCTTACATGATGCACAGAAGTTGCTTGGAGACCTACAATGGCTTCGCCCTGTGGTAGGAATTGCCAATGATGAATTGGATGTCCTCTGACCCTTACTCCAGGAGGTCAATCCCGCTCGCCCGGTGCACTTATCAGAGGAACAACGATCAACCCTGTCCCGAATTGCAGACTACGTTACCCAGTGATGGGTTGACCGCTGAGATCCCCGGCTACCGATAGACCTCACCATTTTAAACGGCCCATCCCAACTCATCGGTGCGTTAACCCAATACCAAAAGAAAAAGGGGGAAAACATCAAGGTACTGGAATGGGTATACACAAAGTTACAGCCTCAGAAATCCATTCAACAAAAACTGGAGAATCTAGCAGAATTAATTAGAAAGGGCCGAACTCGTATCCTGCAGATTACGGGATCTGAACCGGGCAGCATACATCTACCCATCAAGAGGGAGATGCTTGAATGGTGCATCAGACAATCGGAAGAGTTGCAAGCCAGCCTGCTAACCACAGCTCAAAATATAGCAGTGTCTCAAATCAAGTCGCCAGTACTGCAATGGGTGAGCCAACACGACTGGATCATGCCTTCCAAACGCAGTGACATGCCTCTATCAAATGCCATTACTGCTTTCACTGTTGCTGGAAGGAAATCTAAGCGTGCCGCTGTCACCTGGTTGGAGGATGACATATGGCATCACCAGGTTTTGTCCACTGTCCCAGGGGACTCATTGCAAACGCTTGAACTGTCAGCAGTGGTTTGGGTTGTCTTTCGATGGCATGATCAGCGCCTCAATGTAGTAACTGACTCCTTATATGTGGCAGGGGTGCTACACCGTATAGAAGATGCACGACTCAGGTCATGCTTGGAGAGTAGGTTGTGATTAGCATTGCTCTGAGTCGGTATGATGGATGATCTGGGTGGGCATCATGAGGGGAGGAAATGGCATGAGATCACAAGGACAAGAAGCAGTAGGGGAAATTTCAGAAGAGGTTAAGGAAATAAAAAAAAACCAAGACCACAATGACAGTGGGCCAGCACTGGGCCAGAGGACTGTGACTTTCAAAACTCTCATTTCTAAAGAGGTTAATCCGGGAAAATATTCATCATGATTAGAGTTGGGACAGGAGAAAGACTGGCCAATCTGATCTAACTATAAACTTATCCCTGATCAGAGCAGCCCATGGGGCTAGAGATGTCCAGAGGTCTCTTCTGACCCAAACTTCTGTAGAGGGAGGGACTGGGCAGTGGAGTTGAGGCCAACAGACACTGCTGCATGCTGAGGCTTTGCTGGCATTTGTAATCCCTGGTTCAGTAAATCCTCAGGGTTACATGGTGAACGGGTTCATCCTCAGAAGGATGCTCTGCTCCGCTCCATGGACACCAGGACTCAAACTGGTTTGGGGATACTACAGAAAAGTTCTCAGAAACACTGCCAGACATTATGGAATCACAGGATCACAAAACAGTTGGAGTTGGAAGGGACCTTTGGACATCACCTAGTCCAAATACTGCTCAAAGAAGGGGCAGCTACAGCAGGTTGCTGAGAACCATTTCAGGTTGCATTCTGAGGATCTCCACAGATGCAGCCTGTCTGCTTACACGATTTAGTTGCACTCCTATCTAGGAAAAACAAGGTAATGGTAGAAGGACGCTGAGGCTTGCAGAACTACCAGATGCAACTGGTTTTGTGGTCTCAGCTGTAAGGGAAAGGGGAAGACAGAACCAAGTTCACAGAAAGGACACTGTGATGAAGATGAGAATGAAGTAAACGACCACCAGGGGTCCTAGAAGACCACCTAGAGACTGTAGTGTGCATGCGGAAGTGGGCAGGAACGTATTATAACGATTTCTCGGAAGAGTAATGAATATGATAATTAATTATTGGAAATTACATGACTATGTAAGGTAATTGTGTATAAATATCATAAACTCCAGTTCAGTGACATGCATATTAGGAGGAATGATCCCCTCTGCGTCCAACGTGTCGAATAAAGAATACTACTTAATGGCTACTACGGCTATTGAGACTGTATTCTCAGCTTCATTTTGTCACCCCAGATGGGACAGTCTCTGACCAGCTGCTCAACCCGTTGAGAAAATGACTCTTTCCCACTCCTTCATGCCCCCTCCACCCCACCCCCCCCCACCCCCCCCCAATATTCTTTCTAGTTGATTTATATCAGTCATTAGCGTCATAAAATGGGCGCAAATCAGAGTGGAGGCATTCTAAAGAAAATTCCCTTAAGACATATTCTGGCACATTGGAATGAAATAGGGAGGCCATCAGGAAGCAATGTAAATAAGAAAATTCTAATTAAATATTGTAATCAGTGGTGGCCCCCACATAAACTGGAAGATCAGGAAAAATGGCCCCTTAATGGGTCTTTAAATTATAATACCCTCCTACCATTAATGTTGATTTTACAAAGGGACAAGAAATGGTATGAAGTGATGTATGCTGGTATGTTTTTCACTCTGTGAAGCCACCCAGAGTGGCAGAAGGAATATGGAATTAGTATTGCACCTCAGAACCCTCTTGTTTTATCCTTGGAAAAGGCACAAAAACCTAGGACATACACAAAAAAAAAAAAAAAAAAAAAAAAAAGGAAGAAAATCAAAGCTAAGGAGCTGTTGTTCGGCGTGTAGTATTGGGCAGCGATGGCTGAAAGTTGTCAGGCAAGGGCAGGAGGAGGTGGAAGATCGACTGGAGGATTCAGTACAGCCTTTCCTGCCTCCGCCTGCTGTATCTCCACTATCCCCTGTATCAGCCCTGTTAACCGAGAATGGCGGGGTTAGAAGGAGTGGAGAGGAGGAAAAAGGGGGAGCTAGTGCCTCTGCCCCCACTCCGGTTATGACGTGCACTCGGAGTAAAACCCAAAAGGAGGCACAACTCCTTGCTCCCTTAAGGGAAGTAATGGGTGAAAATGGGTCAGCAAAGGTAAAGGTCCCATTCTCCACTAACGATTTAGAAAACTGGAGAGAAATAGTTAAAGGGTACTGAGATGATCCTGCAAGAATAGGAAGGAGATACAAATTAATAATCAAGAATCAAGACCCTGATTGGTCAGATGTGGATTTGATGTCAGAGGAAATGGCTGAGACAGAGAGACAGCTAGCTTCAAAACCAGCTCAAATCCATGTGCAAGCCCAGGTGACTGGTGGAACTTTGCAAGGGAATGTAGATGATCATGTCCCATGAACTGACCCGCACTAGGATCCAAACGATGAAATGACTATAGAATGTAATGGAGATATAGAAATTGGATTAAATTGGGGATAGACAATGCAATCCTGAAAGCTGTTAATTGATCAACGCTTTACACTGTCAAACAAGGGTCAAAAGAAACTCTGACAGAATTTTTGGACCAGTTAAGGGCGGCCATGAGAAAATACACCACTCTGGACCCTTCGTGCAATGTGGGGTGGCAGCAGCTGAAATGCCCCTCTGCCCCACCAGTTCTAGTAGCAGGAATGGGGACATAGGATTGGTGGGGACCTGGGGCATCGACCTTAGCAGGTCCCCCGGTTAACATTAAGCCAGGGGGGCAGGAAAAGGAGGTAGAATTTTTAATTGACACAGGTGCCTCCTTTTCTGTCCTTAATCAAGAATTAGCACCCATAAGCAACATTTTTGTAAATGTAGTGGGAGTCAGTGGCCAACAGGAAAAGGCATTCTTTTCAAGAGCCCGTATGTATACAATGGCAAAGCAGATCAGAATACATCGATTTCTCTATTTGCCAAATTCCCCTGAGTCCTTATTAGGGAAAGATTTATTAGAGCAATTGGGAGCAGAAATTACTTTTAAGCGGAAAGGGAAAATGGAGTTTAAAGTAGGGGATCAAAGGTTAATAGAGGTACTTAGTCTAGATCTGATGAATCCAGAAAAGACACAGAAATTGACACCGGCAGTTCAAGAAATTATTGATTAGGCCTGTCCAGGAGTGTGGGTTACTGGGATTCCAGGGAAAGCCAAGAATGCACCCCCTAGAGTAATAGAACTTAAAGAAGGAAAGGGACCGGTAGGGAGGAGGCGATACCCTTTGAGACTGAAGGAGTGTTGTCCTGGGTTGAGTGAGTGGTGGAGTTTTTTGGTGGCAGGGGAGGGGGCTATCGGGGTGGCCCCCTGTGAGAAGCTTCTCGAAGCTCCCCCAGCTCCAAGCCAGCTCCACTTCTGTTTGGGAAATTGAGCCAATGAGCTGCGCCTCTGCGATAACGTATTTAAGAAGGGACGTGGTGACGTGCAGTTGGACTTGTGAGGAGGAGTTGCTGCAGCTGCATGAACACCAAGGTCAGTGGAGGAACGGAGGAAGAAAGGAGGGGGGAGGTGTGCCGGAGCAGAGACCCCCCTGTATCCTGTGGGGAGACGGCAGGGCGGCCCCCCCCTGCCACCCATGAAGATCTACGGTGGAGCAGACATTGATTTATGGCCTGTGGCTTCTGTTTGGCATAGTCAAGGTGCTGTGCCCGAAGAAGTCCGGGGTCTCGTGGGAAAAGGTAGCCCCGCTGCTGTAATTCAGTGCTGGGAGGATTGCAGCATGCAGGGGAGTCCCACACCGGAGCAGCTCAGGAAGGGCTGCAGCCGTGGGAGGGAATCCAGTCAGAGGAAGTTAGTGACCCATGACGGAGCAGTGTGGGGAACGCTGCGGCCCGTAGGAGGAATTCAAGTCGGAGAAAGTTTGTGGAGGACTGTCTCCTGTGAGAGGGGGACCACGATGGAGCAGGGGGTAACAAGTTTTGGACACTCCCCTCACCAATGATGAAGGAAGTGGCAGCGCTGCCTGCACCCCCCATTCCCTGCCCCTGCGCCACTGGGGGAGGAGGTAGAGATATTGGGAGCAGAGCTGAGCCCAGGAAGAAGGGAGGGGTGGGGGGAAGGTGTTCTCAAGATGTGGCAATGCTTCTCACTGTCTTACTCTGTTATGTGTTGTTAGTGTCTGTAATAAATGTATGTTCTTTTTTTTCTTCCCCTAACGAGTCTGCCTTTTGCTCATGATCATAAAGGGTGATTTTTCCCCATCCCAGTCCTATCTTGAACCCCAAGCCTGGCTCTCTGTCCCTTCTCATTGCCGGAGGGGAAGGGAGAGAGAGCTGCTGCATTGTGGTTGGCTGCCAACCAGGCCTAAACCACGACAACTGCAAAGGAATTGAGGGTCCAATTAATAAATTTCTAAACTATGGGTGGCTGATAGAATACGAGTCAGAATACAATACCCCTGTACTCCCAGTACAGAAAGTAGATGGTTCATACCGGGTAGTACGAGACTTAAGGGAAATTAACAAAATTGCTAAAGACTTACGTCCCGTAGTTGCTAATCCATATATACCTTACTTAAAAAGTTTAGGGATAGCCAGACATGGTTTACCATTCTGGATTTAGAGAATGCTTTCTTCTGTCTGTCCTTAGACAAAGAAAGTCAGAAATTGTTTGCATTTGAATGGGAGAGCCCCACCACTGGTAGAAAAACTCATCTTACCTGGACAGTGTTACCTCAGGGCTTTAAAATTAGCCCAGCGATATTTGGGAAGCAGTTGGGACGAGATCTCAAAAAGTGACAAGTCCCTTCAAACAATGGAACCCTCCTGCAGTATGTTGATGACCTTCTAATATCAACAGAGACTAAATCTGAATGCATTCAGTGGACTGTAAACTCACGGAATTTTCTTGGATTAAATGGATATTGAGTGTGTCAACAGAAAGCCAGATGGTACAGCAGCAAGTGACCTACCTGGGATATGAACTGTCCGGAGGACAACGAGAACTTGGAGTAAGAACGAAAAGATTCTGTGGGGCAGGGCTTGGTTGCTCTCAGCAAAACCCCCAGCACTGCACAATTGATAGAAGGAGACGTGCTGGAACTTGTCAGCCACAGGCCTTGGAAAGAATAAGATAAGAATTTCATATAGGAGGAACAGGGGGTGCTGACTTGGTGTTTGTGTTAAGATTAGGTGCTGTGGAGCAGATGTCCTGTAACTGGGAGTTATCGTTTTTGTAGGAAGGATTGTTGCAATTAGTAAGTAAATGTTTAGAAAAAAGCCTTTAGCATTAGCCAATTTGTGAATGCCTAATGTAGAATGTAAGCCAAGAAATCTTTGGCATGCTTCAAAGAAACCAATTAGTTTGTAACACACTATCTATGAACTAGAATAAAAGTATGTGAAGAATCATAATAAAATGGACACTCTGCTTGCATCAAGCTGCGTCCCGCCTCTCAGTTGCGGCAAAGGGGGAAAGCAGAAACTACGCCTAAATTTCAGGGGGACCAGGGCATGCTTTAGACCCCCCAAAATGGGGGTTTTCAGGGACTCATATTCTCACCACCACCCCCATAATGTAGGATATGGGGGGAGAAACCCAAAACCACCCTCAAAATAACTGGGGGGAGACATGGACCCAAAATGGGAGGTTGAGGATGGCTCAGATATCTCAACAACCCGACAGAATGGAAGACAGATTGAGGGGAACCAAAAAATTATTTAGGGGAAGCATTAAGTGCCACCTCCAGCCCTTACAAAATGGGGGTTTGGAGGGGCTCTAGGGTCCTCTCCAAAATAATTGGGGTGGCAGGAAACACTGTAGACCACCACAAAGGGGGCTTGTGGTTCAAACATCAGAAACCCCCCCTCAAATTATATAGGGGAGGACGGTCATGGGACCCTGTAGCCCCTTCCAAAATGAGGATTCAGAGGACTCGGAGCCCCGCAAAATGCTCATCCATGTCAAAGAGCTTCCCCTCCTCGGCCACCATGACTGGGGGCGCGGAGACACGAGTGACATCATAGGGCAGTGGTGCCACGGCCTTAGGGATGTCATAACCCACCAGTGATGTCACAACCCAGGGTTGGGGAATCCCCATCACAACTAAGTGAGACTCTGAACTGCAACTCCACTGCCGAACCCTCCTCCCAACTCCATGGGCTCCCCTGTGATGTCATAAGACCGCTCTCACCTCACAAGGCTCCACTATGATGTCACAACATTGTTAGGGAGCCCCAAGAGCTTGCTATGACATCATAATCCTGACGCAGAACAACAATCATCCGTTATGATGTCACAATTGTGCCTGGAAACTCCACAGGGTCCTCTATGACATCACTACCATGGAGGAGAAACCCAAGGGTGCCCTATGATATCAGCACCTGGTGAGCAAACCCACTGAGTTTTCTGTGACATCACAACCGTCAGAGAAAACCCCACCCCACGTGGCTCCCTGACGACATCACAACCCAGTAGGACACTCCCCACCCTACGTGGGTGTTGTGTGATGCCAACACCCTGGTGAGGACACCCCACACCCCACGTGGTCCTCAGTGATGTCACAGCCCCAAAGGGAACCCCCATCTCACAGATTCCCCGTGACGTTACTGCCCAGGAAGGGACCCTCCCACTCCAGTGATGTCACAAACCCACAGGGAACCACTCCTACCTTCAAGGGTTCCCTATGATGTCACCACCATGGTGGAAACCCCCTGATGTCACAACAGTGGTGGGACGCCCATGTGTCCCCTCTGATGACATCATGATTCCACAGGAACTCCCACCCTAGAAATTTTCCAATGACATCCCTGCCCTGCTGAGAACCCCCCGCTCCACTTGGGTGCCCTCTGACATCACAACTGAGACTCGGACACCCCCAGCCAACATGTCTCCCTGATGACATCACCAAACAAAAAACGAAATGTCAAAAAAAACCCACAAAAGGTAAAAAAGACAAATAAAGAAAGGTTAGTCCTGGCCTTTCCTGAGGTACAGTGGAATCCAAATGGGCTAATGGGCACCTTATTCATCTGAAGTAGCCCAGATTCCAAGAGTTTCCTCAGGGTACTCTTGATCTCCTGGTTCCTCATGTTGTAGATGAGGGGGTTCACTGCTGGAGGCACCACTGAGTACAGAAGTGACACCACCAGGTCCAGGAATGGGAAGGAGATGGAGAGGGGCTTCAAGTAGGCAAAGATGGCAGTGCTGATAAACAGGGAGAGCACCCGGAAAAGGCTTTGTGCCATCCCTGCTCAGAGGGGATCATCAGCACGGCACTGAAGATCTGAATGTAGGTAAAAAGAACGATAACTAATCAAAAAAAAAACAAAGAAAAAACAAAGATGTTGTCCTGGTTTAGGCCCAGCTGGCAACAAAACATTGCGTGGCCGCTCCCTCACCTGCAGTGGGATGGGGACGAGAATTGGAAAAAAATTGTAAAATTCCATGAGTGGAGGTAAGGATGGTTTAATAGAAAACACAAGGGAAAAAAACAATGCTAACAATAATGATAAAAATAATATATGAAATGAGTGATGCACAACACAATTGCTCACCACCCAGCAGCCCGCGCTCAGCCCCTCTCCGAGTGGTGATCACCCCCCAACCCCCAGCCAGCTCCTCTAGTTATACACTGAGCATGACGTCAGCATGGCATCGAATATCTCCTGGGCTGGTTGGGGTCACTTGTCCTGGCTGTGCCCCCTCTCAGCTCCTGCTGAAAATTAACCTGAGCCTAGGCGAGCCCAGGACACCAAGGCAGGAACCCAGAGAGCCCAGAGAGTTCCCGGGGTGGAGGAGCCCTTTTCCCCAGTGATTCAGCCCACCTGCACTGGGATGCACTGTTCCTGAAGGTGCTGCCAGGGGGAGGCTGCCCCACATTCACTGCTCTCTGTAAAGCACATCCCGAGTGGATGGCTGAGAGACAGCTGGGAGAGAGCTGAGCGATGGAGATCGATCCCTAAGATACAAGCGAGATGCAGAAAGAGACAAAGAGGGTTGAGAAAATAAGGGGCGTGTATTGGCACACTGACCCCGTACGCTCGGCCCAAAGCCCTTCATGCCCACTGAGGTGTGAGGGTGCCCATGAGCTGATGCCCCACAGCTCTGGCTCTGCACTGACGGTCACGCTGCCTCTGTCTCTGCTCAGCAGTGCCAAGGACGCAGAGAAGGCATCCAGAGGAAAGAGTGAGCTGCAATAAGAAGACAGGCAGGTTAGGGCTGCACCCAGACACATGGTCTCACTTCCTAGTGGCCACTCTGCAGAGAGCCACTGGCACATTAACCACACCTGCCTCGCAGATCTGGCACCTCCCTGTAATCCCCAGCGGGATGGGACACCCTTTGCTCTGAGGGTAATGGAGAATGAAAGGCAAGGCCTGGGTGCCACCCTCTGCCTCTTCCCACTCCGTCAGCCCCTTTCCAGTTGTGCCTGCAGACCCTGACCCATCCCTCAGTCAGTGTTCGGCCCTTGCGCTCTTCTCTCAGCATCTCCTTCTGGGAGTCTTCAGCAGCGCCTGAACATCACCAGCTCTGAAGTGCCTCCTGGGTTTAGCTCTCTCTGTGCTCGGTTCTCCTTTGAGCTTGGTTCTCCTTTGCTCCAACTTGTCACCAGTGGGTGCTTTAGATCGCTTCAAGAACCACTGTCAAAGGAGAAGTGTCCCAGCTCCGGGGGAACCAGGCTGCCTGGCAGGGAGAGCTCAAAGAAGGCTCACTTAGGCTGCCATGTTTATGGGGTAGTGGTTGGCTTGGAGCCAAATTACCTGCAATGGGAAAGGTGTGCATGGCCTTTTGCTACCAAAAAGTGTTGTTGTTCCCTGATCAATGAGTCTTGGAAAAGCCGCTCACTATTCATGTGGTAATCACGTGATCAGTGTTCCAAGCTCATCTGCAGCCATGCTCACTGTGTCCCTCTGCTCCTTTGGGGGTTTTCAGAGCACAGACTGAATGTAGAGGAGTTCTTGGCCCACTCACAGCTTAGGCCTTTACTTCCTTTGGAACCCATACCAAACTACTGCTAGTCTGCTCAAGGGGTCGAGTGCATCCGTCACAGGCTTTAGGTCAAGTGGAACAAGAGGGCGTGATACCTCTCAGCTCTGTTGACTTGCACCTCATGACAAGTGAACTCCTCTGTCTCTCCACTGAAAGCGAAGGGAGAAAGAGACCCTGGGATGTCATTTAGGGTAAGCAACTGCAGAGAGCATGGTCTCCAGTGAAGTCAGACTTGGTGGTCAGGGCTGTGTCCAGGGGAGTCTTGAAAACCTCCAAGGATGGACATTCCATGAACTGCCTGGGCAACTTGGTCCAATGTCTGTCTGTCCTCACGGTCAGTGTTCTTCCTGGTCCAGACCAGAATCTTCCCTGTTTCAGGTTATGATCATGTCTTTTGTCTTTGTGACGTGCACCTCTGTAAACAGCCCAGCTCTGTCTTTTCAGGAAGCTCCTCTTAGGTTCTGGAAGGCCGCTGGTACATTCTTTTTAAGCTGTCTCTTCACCAGGCTAAACAAGAGCCCCTTTCCTCAGCTTCTCCTCACGGCTCATGTGATCTATCCCCCTGACCATCTTAGTGTCTCTGCTGAGTTCATGACAGTTTCCAAGTATCTTTCTTGTGCAGGAGTGCTGGGGTGCCAGATGCACTATTCTGGATGCGATCTAATGAGTGCGGCTCTAATGAGTCTGCCTATTGCCCGCTGTCCTGTTGGTACAACCCCAAGTGCTGTTAGCTGTCCGTGCCGTCAGGACTCACTGCTGAATCAAGTCGGACCTACTGCTCACCATGGTCTGCAGATCCTCTTCAGCAGAGTTGCTACCCAGTCAGTCAGTGTCCTCTGTCTGTCACCATTGTAGAGGGTTAGTGTGTCCCATGTTTCCTTCTGTCAGGACAGATCAGGTCATTTCTTTCTGGCCTACTCCTCCAACACCAGAGCATTGCTGTCTAGCTCCCTTGAAATGGCAGTCTGTCCCTTGAACAAATTGACTTCATCCCTCCAGTTTTGGGTCATCCAGAAACTTGTTGAGGTCCATCCTGTGTACTTCTCAGGTCATTGGTAAAGCTACTGGGGAGGAGAGGTCTCAGAGCAGACTTCCAAAGAGTTCTGGGTTTAGCTGGACTTTGGGCAGAGTATGGACCATTCCCCAGTACCCTTTGGGACCACTAATCCAGACAGTTTTTCATCCCGTCTTGTACACCATCCAGACCATAAATGCCTACGTTGGATACAAGGATTTCTGAGGACTGGAAGGGTCAGAGATACTCTTTCTCCAGGCCTTCAGACCAAAGTGACACTGGTAACTCAGGGGGTCAAAAGTTCATCTCAGGTAGTTGTAAATGTCTCCACAGAAGCCATTTGCAGTGAGTCAGTCTCCTGAATCAAAAGCAGGAGATACTTTCAATGTAGAATTTCTTTGAGCTGACTGAAACTGGTTTTGTTTTCAGTTCCCTGGCAGCCCACAGAACTTGTACCAGCCTCCTGGATACACAACATAAGACTTGGTTTGGAGTGGATCACCATAGTTCTTTGTTCACTTATGAAACAAAAAAAGGCCCAAACAATAGGCCTCAAACCAAAGTTGACTTCTGAGTGAATTCCCCGACCAGCAACCAGCATCTTATCAGTATCATGAAGCAAACAGCATCTTATCAGCATGAAATGCAACCCTGGGAACAATCCCTGAAAACTATAAGTAAACAAGAAGTAACTATAAATCCCAAATGTAAAATAAAACTGAAACTCCTAAGACATGCCCGGATCCTGGCCAGATCCGGACAGACCTGAGTGAGGCACGTCAATCTATCAGATATCTCCCGTGCATTTTGTTTAGACTTGCACAAGAAGGCATCATTTTATGCACTAAGAGCAAACTTAGTATGGGGGTTAGAGTAGGAATCCACTGTAAACTGTATGTAAGATCTTGTATTTGAGCTCTTTCTCCAAGAGTCACTTCACAGTCAATGGAGAAAAAATAGGGATTTCTCACTTGTTTTTACTGTAGTTTATTTAAACATGTATTTTAGGCTGATCAAAAATGTATTGTAGTGAAAGGGAAAACACGTCAGTGAAGTGGCTTTAGCCTTTTGATTAGGTCAGAAACAGGGAGAAGGCGGCATGAAGATGGTGACAAACGCAGAGGTGTGTGGGAAGTAAAGGCAAGCAGGAGAGTTAGAGAAGAGGGAAGTTTTATTCCCTGGAAAGGGTTTGGTTTTCAAGGAAAATCAAAGCCCAACAGAGAAAAGAAAAACATGCTGTGTTCAAAATTGTTCTGTTTTTAAGACTGTCTTTCCATCCACGGTTGACCTTTGCCAGGTAGAACAGAAAAATTATAAACAGATTCCTCCTCAGTCAGTGACAACTTCGTTGCTAAAACCAGTTTGATAAAACATTCTCGCTGTCAGAGGGAAAAATAAGAATTAAAAAGCAAAACAGGAGAGGAAACAAGAGGAAAAATCTAAGGGTTCCCTTTTTTCAGGAGCCTCAACTTTACCTTCTCATCCCTGACTGTTACATCCCTGGCCAGCTCTTCTTTGTAAAGATGAAGTCCCACAGGGCACTTCACCTCACGGGTTTCTCAGTCACCCTTATCAGGCAGATGTTCCCAATGCGCTCCAAAACCCGCCTGCATGGCTTGCACCTCACTATATTGCTTTTAATGCTTGCATGCAGCTGGTTCATCTTGACTGGGGCGTCTCTCACAAGAGAACAGTACGAGGAGTTGCAGGGCACTGCCAATACCCCTCCTGGAGGAACTGTGGTTTCTTGGGGGTCTGGTACTGATAAAGCCGTAGGTCTGGACCCAGAGGGGAAGCAGCCCTTTGGGAGGGAGCTGCAGGAACGCATTTAGCTCTGCCTGGGGATGGACAATGAGTCATCTGGGAGCTGAGGGGTCAATATGAGAGGGGAGAACATCATGGACACCACTGCGGTGGGTGGATAACTGCTACAGATCTCCTGATCAGGAAGAGGAAGTAGATGGGGCCTTCTTCAGACACCTCCTCTCTGCTGACATCCCACCTGATCCGTACAGCAGTCGAGTATCATTGCCAGCCCTTCCCACCCTGGGAGCTTGGGAGGTATTGTACAGTAGTCATGCTCTTGGCATTGCTCATCCCCATAGAATACTACCCCAGGAAGAGTCCTGAGCAATGTGTGAGGGACAGGATCTCCCATCCCAGGGGCTGGAGGTCAGCAATTTGCCCTTTCTCTTAACATAACACATCCATGTTGACACAGAATCTCTTCTGTACAATGGCATTTGTCTACCGGTCATGATTTTCTCTAGTTTTCTGCTCTAACCAGCCCCTGGGGAGCTTTTGTCAATGGTGTCCTCAGTGGGAGCCATTAACAGTGCAGGAAACTTTGGAGTTTGAATAAAACTTTGAATTCTTCAAAGGTTTCTTCAGCTTCTCTGTTCCTGTTTTCCATGGAGTTGGCACCAAACCCTCGTGAGGGGTCATTAAGCTGCCTTGGGCTGTTGCTGTGGTGCTGAGCTGGGCCGGGCTCCTGGGCCAGAGGGAGCTCCTGGCAAGTGGGCAGCGCTGCAGAGAGACAGCTCTGCCCAGGAGCAGCTCCTCTGCAAAGCGCAGCAGGGCTGGGGGCACTGCCTGCAGGCACCCAGGGTAGAGCAGCGAGGCACACACAGCTTCAAGGCAGCCTGGGCTGGGAGGCTGCTGAGAGCTCCGAGGAGGAGAAAGCATCAGGGCCCTGGCCACAGTAAGTCTGGGGGTGCAGGGCAATGCAGCTGCAGCTTGGGGAAGGATCTGGGGAAGGCGGCAGAGCGGCCAGGAATCTGCCTCCTGCCTAGAGGAGGAGGAGGAGGAGGAGGAGGAGGAGGATCTGCTCCCGAGCAGGGCTTCCCTGGTGCCCCCTGTGAGGGCCAGGGCATGAGGGCTGCCTTCTGGCGGGGCCGGCTGCAGGGGTGTGCAGCCGGGTGTGCAGGCAGGGGTGCCCAGGGCTGTCCTTCCCAGCAGGGTCCCTGCACCCCAGGGGGCTGTGTGCTGGGGCAGGGACTCTGCTGCCTGCCAGGGTCAGCACTCAGCCTGCCCGGGGAGCTCCCCACGGCGCTGTGGGGAGAAGCTGTGGGGGGAAGGAGAGACCCCCGCCAGGGCAGGCTCCTTCTGCTCTCCAGAGGCTGCTGCTGCACGGATCAGGGATGCTCACAGCTGCAGATCACTCTGAGGACTTTTGCAGAGGTTCCTTCTGAAGAAGGATATCAAGGCTGCTTTTACTTGAAATGGAAGGAACCTTTCTTTGAGATTTATTTTCTTGGTTGGCCAGGTGGGCATTGCTAGATTTTTTTCTCCACTTTAGTGGAATAACTCAGATATCAGTTGTCTTTAGCATTCTCAGTCGCTCCTGAACCCCTTCACCTAGAGAGATGTCCCTGGGCAGTGTCCTGCTGCCAGGAGGGGTCCGCAGGGCAGAGCTGAGCACAGGGTGGGTGGGATGGGGGCTGGCAGTACTGACAGACAGGAGATAAGGGACAGAGAAGCGGCTCCAGGCAGGGACAGCTCCAGGCACCAGAGTTATGGACATGAAGGGAGAGGGAGTTGCTGCCAGGAACGCTGTGGGAGGGGGGATTCTGACACCTCCCTGCCATTCAAGTGCAGATGCCTTCCATGGAACAACCCCCTGATCTCCCCCCTGTCCAACACAGCCTCTGCCCTCAAGGTCATGGGGCACCTTCCCAGCGGCCTCACCCTTGAAGAGGAGGAAACTACCCAATACCAAATGCCTGTCCCTTTCTGCCTCCAAGAACACAAGCAGTGTGGTATTTCTCCATTTTCCCCCTCCTGTATCTGCTCCCCTTACTGTCATCCCTGGACTTGCTGGGATGGGGGGTGGTGGGGTTAAGCTACAGTTTTGAGCCCAACCCTGTGGGTCCTGCCGTGCAGATGTGTCCATGGGAGTAAAGTTTCCTCACAATCTGTGTGCTCAGGGCAAAACAAAGGACCAATTCTCTCTTCAGGACACCTCCATTTTAGGACACTCAACTCTTCCTGTGATGGGCTCGTGCTGGGCTGCAAGTTTCTCTCCAGGTGGGCACAGCTTTCCTGGGGCATCTCTGTGTTATCCAGCAGCCCCAGGGAGGAAACACCTCAGTGCTAAGGCCATGGAAATGCTGCTGGGCGTCTGCACACAGGCAGCTGCAATGAGCCCTCAGTGTCCCTGGCTGGGAGGGGAGAGCAGAGATCCTCCTCAGGTGCGATGAGAGGGGCTGAGGGCTTTGGAGAGCTGGGCTTGGAGACTGGATTCCTCTAGTCCCAGCAGTGCCCTGTTTCCATCATCCAGCTCAAAGCGGTGCCAGCACAGGTCAGATGAGACCAGGGCTGATGGATAGAGCAACTCTCCTCACTCTGAATTTTAGGACAGCCCCTTGGTCTCTCAAGAAACACAATGTTTCAGTAGGAGTTCAGCAGAAATACCATAAATTTCTGCCTTAAAACCACTCCTCATGTATAGTGGTGCAACAAAAACAGTTTAAAAAACCCAATATCCCCACAGCTATGCCTTGCAGTAAGGTGAATTGGGAGCAGAATGTTGAACATGAGTGGATTTAATCTGTGATCACACATGTTCCGATTTATCTATGGCTGTCTGGCAGGACTGACTCGTCCAGAGCTCACAGCAGAACTGGAGGACTTGGTTAAAAGGGAGAGTCAGTCACTGAGAGATATGAAGTAGGTTTTATCTCAGATAAGTCTACACTAACATTTCAATGTCTTTTCCTCCATGGACAGTGCCCAATGACCAGTGGAAGCAATTTTTCAACAGTAGCTCCATCACCCAGTTCCTCCTCCTGGCATTTGCAGACAGACGGGAGCTGCAGCTCCTGCACTTCTGGCTCTTCCTGGGCATCTACCTGGCTGCCCTCCTGGGAAACGGCCTCATCATCACCGCCATCGCCTGCGACCACCACCTCCACACCCCCATGTACTTCTTCCTCCTCAACCTCTCCCTCCTCGACCTGGGATCCATCTCCACCACTCTCCCCAAAGCCATGGTAAATTCCCTCTGGGACACCAGGGACATCTCTTACTTGGGATGTGCTGCACAGCTCTTTTTCTTTGTCTTCTTGATAACAGTAGAGTTTTCTCTTCTCACTATCATGGCCTATGACCGCTATGTTGCCATCTGCCAACCCCTGCACTACGGGACCCTCCTGGGCAGCAGAGCTTGTGTCCACATGGCAGCAGCTGCCTGGGGACTGCATTGCTTTATTCTCTCCTACACACTGCCAACACATTTTCCCTACCCCTCTGCGGAGGCAATGCTGTGGACCAGTTCTTCTGTGAAATCCCCCATATCCTCAAGCTCTCCTGCTCAGGATCCCACCTCAGGGAAGTTGTGATTATTGTGCTTAGTGTCTGTTTAGCTTTTGGGTGTTTTGTTTTCATTCTTTTCTCCTATGTGCAGATCTTCAGGGCCGTGCTGAGGATCCCCTCTGAGCAGGGACGGCACAAAGCCTTTTCCACGTGCCTCCCTCACCTGGCCGTGGTCTCCCTCTTTATCAGCACTTCATTTTTTGCCTACCTGAAGCCCCTCTCCATCTCTTCCCCATCCCTGGACCTGGTGGTGTCGTTTCTGTACTCGGTGGTGTCTCCAGCAATGAATCCCCTCATCTACAGCATGAGGAACCAGGAAATCAAGGATGCCCTGAGGAAACTGGTAACAGGATGAATTTCAGAAACAATAAAATATGTGTCTTCTGTAGATAACTCTAAATGTAACTGATTACATACAGGATCTCAGTCTGTAGTTTCTAGTTGGGTCTTTTGGGATTGATTTTTTTTGTTTTCTTTGTTTTACTTCACATTATGTTCTCTGCTAAAAAGTGTGTCATTATTTTTTCCTGTTCTCATTAAGTATCTATCAATCTTTTGTGTGAACCAGAGTCTGTGTAAATGAGGATCCATGCTCTCATTGTGGTTAAACAAAATAAAGGACACTGTAGAGACATGCTTTGAGATCCTTCCTCCAAGTCGTTCTCTGGACCTGCCAGGTCAGCCCTTGTATTGGTCTAAGATGTGAGTGGTTTTGTGCTGTGGTCAGCGTCCCACGGTGTGGAAGTCCTTTAACTGCAGGTAGGGACAGGCAGTGGGCACTTCTGTGACAGAGCTGGCCTTCATGACAGCATTTCCATCAGACAAGGGGATCTTCTCTGGGCAGTGCATGAAGGCTTAGGTCTTCTTCCAGAGTTGCTTTCAAGACCATGCCCAGGAAATAACCCAGGAGAGAAATCACCAGTGAGGAGTGGAAGCGTGTGTCTGTGTGTGCAGGGTAGGGGCACACAGCAGTGTTCTTGTACAGCCAGGCTCCTGTGAGAGACCTGAAGGAACAGCAAAGTGGGGACTAACCTGTGCCCATGTGCGCTGGGCACCCTGGGGAAGTTGCCCCAGGACAATTGTCACAGATCATACAATAACAACCACCATTTACAGCACAGGTCTCTCACTGCAGAACAGAGAGGTTGTTTATCCTTCCACAGAGTGACACCAAATGATTATGTCAGAAGTTCAACTTTGCATTTTACAAACCATAAACCTGCACATCATGTGTGTGTGGTGAAATAAATCTGAGTGAGCACAAAATCCATCAGCTATTCCTGGGGGTGCCATGAAGGCCTGTGACACTGACTGTAAATTGAAGTCACTTCATGTAGAGAGTCACATCCCCTGGGGAACCCCCTGAATGCAGGACTGGGTTGTGCTTCCCTGAACCACGGTCCCTGTGTCCATTCCTCGTGCCTCGGGGCATCTCCCACGGGTGCAGAGCAGGGCAAGCACCGCAGGGCTGAGGTGCCTCCCAGCCTCTGGGGGTGGCAGCAGGAGTTCAGAGAGACACTATGGCTCCTGCAGTGCACTGCCTCTGCGTGTGCAAGGGAAGGACTCGTGTCTCTGAACAGCCCTGTGTGTAGGTGTATTGAACTAAAAGAGAACAGATTCAGACTAGATATAAGGCAGAAAGTTTTTACAATGAGATTGGTGAAACCCTGGAACACATTGTCCAGAATGATGATAGATGCCCCATGCCTGGAATAATTCGAGGTCAGGTTGGACAGGGCTCTGATGAACCAGCTCTAGTTGAAGATGTCCCTGCTCATTGCAGGGGGATTGGACCAGGTGACCTCTAAAGGTCCCCTCGAACCCAAACCATTCTGATTCTGATCCTATGAACTCTCTAAAAGGAAATGTCTTCCTCTCGACCTTTCCCATCCCACAAACGTGCTCAATATCACACCCTACTAAAACAATGTTTGCGGCATTGGACACCATAGGCCTGCCCAAGGCCTCCCTACTGAGATAAAACAGAAGCACAAAGCATTCATCCCTGCAGGTGGAACATTATTGTGCACCCTGAGTGCAGGCCTTGTCTTTCCTGAGAGCTTTCCTCAGGTCCTCCCTGACCTCCCTGTTCTGCAGGCTGTAGACGAGGGGATTGACCAGGGGCGTGAGGACAGTGGCAGAAGAGGGAGAGCACTTTGTTGAGCTGCCTCAGCGGGGCTGTTCTGGGCAGCAGGTAGACAGTGAGGACGGTGCAGGAGAAAAGAGAGATGACAATGAGGGGAGAGGAGTGGGAAGAGAAGGTCTTCTGCTGCCCATGCTGGATGGGATCCTCAGGATGGCAGCTATGATGCACACATGGGACGCAAAAGCAAACAGGAAGGGGAAGACAACGCTCAGGAAAGACAAGATGAAGGATGTGAGTGTGACCACGCTGGTGCCACTGCAGGCAATCTCCAGCAGAGAGGTCACAGAACAAGTGATCAGTTGCCCTGAGGCCACAGAACTTCATTTGGGATAAGAAGACTGGGACTGTTGCACACACCAACATAGCCAAGGTGCAACCACCAGCTGAAGGCAGACCTTCCAGGTCATGAAGCCTGCATAGAGCAGGGGCTGGCACGTGCCCAGATACCAATCATAGGCCATCATGGCCCGCAGGTAACACTCGGCAGTTGCAAAGCAGCCAGAGCAGTGGAGCTGAGCCATACAGCTGTGAGCAGAAATGGTCCCGTCCCCATTCAGCAAGCTGGCCAGCAGCCGGGGCAGGAGGGTGGAGCTGTAGCAGGTCTCCAAGGAGGACAGATTGCCCCAGAAGAAGTACGTGGGGGTGTGCAGATGCTGCTCTGACAGCACCAAAACAGCGATGAGGATGTGCCCAATCACAGTCATGATGAGTGACAGGAGGAAGAGTGGAGTCTGGAGTGAGGGCACATTCCCCATTGCCCTCAGCAGGAACTTCGTGGGTGATGTCTGATTCTCCTCTTCCCATTTTTCCATACAGCTTTGTTTCTCTTTCTTCCCCGACTTGCCAGGAAGGAGGCCTGTGACAGAACAACTGCATTTCCACACTAAGTAAAAGAACTGTGATGGACATTACTGATTAAAAAGGTTACAAAAAAAAAAAAAAAAAAAAATCTCACTATTTTCCTTTGTTCATAGTCTATTTTTCTCTCTCCTTAAACTAAATTAAGGGACCTGGGTTCTGCAAGACAACAGACCCACTTGTCCCAAGAGCAGTCCCTCTGACCACAGGGCTGACTTGCCCCATGGAGCTGCCTCTTCCTCATGCTGGAACGCAAACATCATGTGCATTTGCTCACATTTTGAGATCCTGCTTTCCTGTGCTCGGGGGATTCTCAACATGACCAGAATAGCTGTTTAGAACTGAGATCCTCTGTGCTCTTCCAAGGAAAACCAGTGCCATGATATGAAATAAATTGTTTCTGTGAAAAGATCAAGGCAGATGTCCTTTCTCAAACTGGGAGAAGGCTGAGCACAGCTGGGTGAGTGGTCTCAGCTCTCAGAAATGCTGCCCTTCTGAGGAGAGCATTCCTGCCCTGAGCAGGCCAATTTCTTGCATTGAGAAGGAGCAGGTCAGGAGCTTCCAGCTCAGACAAAGGGAGTGTTCAATGGGATCATGACAAGGATGCTTGATACCACACTGTGTGTGAGACAGTAAAAGAAAAGGTGAGAAACAAAGAGAAAAAAAAAGAAATTAAAGAAAATTAAATGTGTATCAACCAGAAATCTCATGAGAGACTTTGTGCAGGGAGGAAGGAAAATGCCAGTGAGGACCACTCACTCCCCATGCTCACCTCCTCGGCACAGGGTCCCCAGGGATTTGGGGCTGCCCCCCTGTACATCCAGCCCAGCAGCAGGACCTGGCACAGCCAGCTGTGCTTGCAGGGCTCCCTGCTCAGCACTGCGGGCACTGGGAGGGGTGTCCCGGGGGTGCCTGGGGCTGAGGTGGGAGAGTAGCAGGCTCAGGGCCATGGGCGATGCCCGGGACATGCCTGAGGGCACAGCCAGGGAAAGTGCCTGCCTGAGAAGCAGCCTCACCAGCTGTGCTCCTTGAAATACATGGTGCTCTCAGTGTTGTCAAACCCACCTCCCAGCAGAGAATGTTTGTCTTCTGGAAGAGAGGAAGACAAACAGCTTTATCAGAGCTGACAAGGATGAGTAAAGCCCCCAGCCCTCCCCACTGGATGAGAGTCCATGTCAGAAAGCTGAGGGTCTGAGCTTGTGGAATGGTGAGGAAGGGAGAGAAAAAGGAGAAAGCTGAGAAAGGACAGAGCCCTGTGGGAGGAGAAGGGCTCAGGTGATATGGACCCACAGACCCTGGTCTGACTTTTCCCCCATCCCAGCTGAGGTGGGTGAGTGCCAGGGCTGGCTCCAACACAGCCCAGCCCAGCTGGAACTCAGCACCACCAGCCCCTCCCCAGCATCTCTGCTGGAAGTTACTGGGTCTCAGGGTATCTGGGGAAGGAGGGAGATGGGTTGGGGACCTGTGCAGCACAAGACAGGGCTGAGACTCAGCTCTCACTCAGACACTTTCCCTGCACAAATACCCACAGCAAAATCAGCAGTTCCCTGACTCGGGACATCCAGCACCCATCTGCAATGCTCAGCATGAAGGGTTGCCTCTGTGCTGATGGTGCCTGGGAACAAAGACCTGGGGCTCACTCTCTGCCTCTACCCCACCACATCTTCCCTACTGTGATCTCTCTGCAAACCCTGACTCAGACTTAATGCCCTGCTCTGCCCTTGCCTTTTTCTCACCACATCTTGAGATTGACATGCCAGCAGCAAAAAATGCCCCATGCTGCACTGTGACCTGGAGCTTATAGCACCAACAATTCCTTCAGTGACCCAGGCACAGCTCAGCTCTCCCCAGGCACTGCAGGGAGAAGCATTGCTAACTAGTTCTCAAAGCAGGCTGCAACTTCTGAACTGCTGGAAAGTTTGGAATCTGTTGTGGCAAGGCCTGCCTTTCCTGACAACCCTGAGTACTTTGAACTCCAGGTGAGGCTTCTCTAGAAAGGAGATTCAGGCAAGGAAATCATCAGGATTCAGCAAAACTCCTGACAGAACCCCATAGAGTTACCCAGAGTATAATCTCCATCACCTCCTTGAATTAGACACACACTGGGCTAGTTTTTCAAAACCAGACTTTTAAAGTAACAATACAGTCTAAGTACCTCAGTGCTGAGAGACAAGTTTCAAAGAGAAACAAAAATAGTTGAAGCTGTATCATCTGGATTTACAAATTCTCTATCAGCAGAAAGGAAGTCCCATGGCCTACGGGATGTTTCATTAGCTGGTCCTAGGGAAATTTGTTTTCTTGGGCCTCTTGGCTCCAGCCTACTGCATTCACATTGCTGACAAGGGACAATTTCCAGTTCAGGCATCAAATTTTTCCCCATCCTGCCTGGAGATACAGAACAGCTCTGTCACACATCAGGCAGCATCTGAATGAAGATGGAGGTAGTGTAACTGAAATGTTTGGGCTAAAATGAAATCTCAAAATGTGATCTTGCATGAAAACACCTTTTTCAATTAGGCATAAGTTACACAACTGTGAGTCCAGATCTAGTTTGCAGAGTTTCTCACTCTCTCGATAAGGGTATGGTGCTGGGAGAGGGGAGCACTTTGGTTTGCTAAATCCCTGATGAGTGTCCAACCATCCTTCCCTTGGCCTCTGGCATCTCATTCCCTGAGATGTAAACACCATGAGGCTTCTGTCAAGATCCTTCAGATGTTAGTATGATTTCCTAAGAGTAGCAGTACCTGAAAGAAAGAAAGAAACAAAGCAAAGTGAATTAATTACGTGTAAATTACTGCAATGTAGCATTCTGCTTGCTTTGTAGACATGCTGGGCAATGTCAATTCAATCAGTATTTGCAATGTAAGCCATCCTCAAGTAGCCCTTCCAAAGCAGTTCACATGAAGGCTGCTCTTGTAAAAGTCTCCTTTTGTGTCCCCAGGAGGCATGGGCACTGCTGATTTCCCTCTCCAGAGAGTGGCAGAGGCTGGATCCCCTTCTCAGGACAGACTCCTTGCCAGGAAACACAGGCATGGGGGTAGCTCACCTGGTTTACACTGGCAATTCACTCAATATCTCTTTTGTGTACTCGTTTTTCTTTGACAAGTCTTAAAAACACTGAAGAATCAGAAAAAAAAAAAAAAAAAAAAAAAAAAAAAAAAAGAACTAATAGAAGTTAATCATCAAGGCAGGGAGGTTGGAACTAGATGATCTGTAAAGGTCCCTTCCAATCCAAACCATTCTGTGATTTTATGACAAGCACCAACTTAAAATGTTGCCTGTGCTGTAGAGGAGCTCCATAATGTGAGACACATTAAACAGGCCATGCCTCACTCCCCATCTTCCCGGTCAGTCACAGAATCATAGAATCATTTAGGTTGGAACATATTCTTAAGGTCATCAAATCCAGCCATTAAACTAACACTGCCAAGCCCACCACTAAACATGTTCCCTATGTGCCATATCTACATGTCTTTTAAACACCTCCAACAATGGTGACACAACTACTTTCATGGGCAGCCTTTTCCAATGCTTTATAACCCTTCCAGGAAAGAAATGTTTCCTCATATTCAATCTAAACCTCCCCTGGTGCAACTTGAGGCCATTTCCTCCTGTCCTTTCACTTGTTACATGGGAAAAGAAACTGGCCCAGACCTCACTGCAACCTCCTTTCAGGTAGTTGTACAGACCGATAAGGGTGCTCCTGAGCTTCCATTTCTAAACACCCCAGTTCTCACAGTTGCTCCTGATAAGACTTGTGCTCTAGACCCTTCACCAGATTCATTACGCTTCTTTGGTCACACTGCAGCACCTCAATGTCTTTCTTGTAATGAGGGGCCCAAAACTGATCCCAGTATTCAAGGTGCGGCCTCACAGTGCCCAGTACAGAGGGTTGATCACTGCCCTAATCCTGCTGGCCACAGCATTTCTGATACAAGGCAGGATGCTATTGGCTTTCTTGACCACCTGGGCACTCTGTTTGCTCGTTTTCAACCAGCTGTTTACCATCACACCCAGGTTCTTTTCTGCTGGGCAGCTTTCCAGCTACTCTTCCCCCAGCCTGTAGATTTGCATCAGGTTGTTGTGCCCAAAGTGCTGGCCCCAACACTGAGCCTTGCTGAAGCTCATACAATTGGCCTTTGCCCATCACTCCAGCCTGTCCAGACCCCTCTGTAGAGCCTTCTTAGATTGCAGCACATGAACACTCCCGCACAACTTGGTGTTGCCTGCAAACTTACTGATGGTGGACTTGATCCCTCATCCAGATCACTGATAAAGATATTAATGAGAACTGGCCCCAATACTGATCCCTGGGGAACAGCACTTGTGGCCAGGCCTGCTGGATTGAACTCCGTTCACCACCACTCTTTGGGCCTGGCCAGATGCCAGGGACCTTACAGTCTGGATGGCTGGTTTGACGGTGGGGTTCAGAAGTTCATGGTGAATGAAGTTTTCTCTGCAGGCAGATCAGTAACACATGGAGTACTGCAAGTGTTCACCCTGGGATCTGTCCTGGCAAACATCTTTAGCAAGGACATGGAAGAACTGAAAGAGTGCACTCTCACTAAGATGAAGATGCCACTGAATTGTGGAAGTAAGGGTCAGTACACTGGAGGGCAGAGTTGCCATCCAGGGAGACCTAGAGAGGCTGAGATGTTGTGGATTAATCACAGTAGACTGCTTAGGCTCACACAGCCACTCACTCATTCCTCCCCAGTGGGATGGGGGAGAAAATAGGAAGGGTGAACGTGAGAAAAATAATAGGTTGGGGTAAAGACAGTTTAATACATAAAACAAAGCTGTGTACAAGTGACAAGCACAATAAAGAAATTCATTCACTACTTCTCACAGGCATGCAGGTGTTCAGGCATCTCCAGGAAAGCAGGGCTTCATCATACACAGTGGTTATTTGGGAAGACCAGCGCTGTCACTACAAACATCTCCCCTTCCTGCTTTCCTGTAGTTTTGATTGCTGAGCACAATGTCATACAGTATGGACTGTCCCTTTGTCAGCTGAGGTCAGGTGTCCCAGCTGTGTCCACTCCCAGCTTCTTGTACACCCCCAGCCTGCTTGTTGGCAGGGCAAGTTCCCCCCATTATGATGCCAGTGAGAGCAATCAGTTCACTGTCCCCCCCATAGCCCCAGCAAGACATAATCTCATAATATACAATTTGCAGGCTCCCCCAGTATCCAACACTTTCCCAGCCCCAGCTGTGTCCAATGTGGGGATTCACAGACAGCCCTTCGCTGGGGTCTGCCAGGGTCTGGGCCAGAAAAGAGGCCAGGCAGGGCTGGCTGGTGCCCCCATACAGGCACTGAGACCAGCAGGAGGATGGAGATGGTTTAGCAGCAATGCTCACCCATAAACCTGGGTGAGCAGCCAGTGCTGGAAATGACCAGCGAGATAGGCTGGGGGGTGCTGCAGAGCTCTGGGCACTCACCCCACAGCCAGCCCCTCGGAAGGTCACAGCAACTCCTGGGGCACAGAGGGCTCTCAGCCTCCCCATCAGCCCCAGGGCTGGGGCCAGCCATGCCATGAGCAGACGCAGGCCAGCGTCTCCCTCTCTCTGCTGCTTTTCTCTCCAAGAGATCCTGATTGCCCAGTGCTGGCAGCCCCTTTGTGCCCGTCCCTCTCCCCAGCACAAGACTCCTCTACTGGGGGCTCCCCAGGCAGCTCCTGCTGTGCCAGCCAGAGAAAAGCTGCCCAAACTGGTGCCTCCAGAAATAGGTCTCTTGTCGCGGGATGTCACCTCAGGCACGGCCCTGAGCTGGCGGTGCTGCTCTGCAGGGCAGTGGTGGCTGAAAGCCACGGGGAGATGGCCCCAGGGAGATCCCCATGGATCAGCCATCATTTCCATTGCACTGGGCACCCCCACGTGAAGGGGCAGCACAGGCCTATTCCCTAACACATCCCCCCATGCCCTCCTGCCCTGAACCCCTGGAAAACCCCAGCACAGCAGCACGCTCAGAGGGGCAATTCCTTCAGCCTGTTCCTGACCTCAGCTTGGGAGGAAGAGACCAACCTCCAGACATGGGCACTGAGACAAGCCTCTTTTGTAATGGATATGTTTAATGGGAGGCCAGCTGCATTGTCCCATCAGACACAGCGCACAAAGTCCTCTCTGACAGAGATGCTGGTTGAAGTCTCTGAGGAAGAGGAGTGGATACATACATTTTAGGAACAAAAAAGAGTTTCACAAATAAAATGCTTACTGCACAGAAGGATTCAGATAAGAATTGGAAATGACTTCTGAAGAGACACAGGAAGCTTATCCCTGTTGAGATTCAGCTGACTGAATCAGCTTCTTCAGTGCGCCCTTCATCTCCTGGTTCCTCATGCTGTAGATGAGGGGGTTCACTGCTGGAGGCACCACCGAGTACAGAAATGACACCACCATGTCCAGAGATGGGGAGGAGATGGAGGGGGCTTCAGGTAGGCAAAGATTACAGTGCTGACAAACAGGGAGACCACGACCAGGTGAGGGAGGCATGGAAAAGGCTTTGTGCTGTCCCTGCTCAGAGGGGATCCTCAGCACGGCCCGGAATATCTGTACATAGGACAGCACGATGAAAAGAAAACAACCAAATACTAAACAGAAACTAGCCTTGATAAGTCCAACTTCCCTGAGGTAGGAATCTGAGCAGGAAAGCTTGAGAATCTGGGCGATTTCACAGAAGAACTGGTTTATGGAATTGCCTTGGCAGAGGTGTAGGGAAAATGTGTTCGCTGTATGCAGGAGAGAATAAAGCAACCCAGTGCCCCAGGCAGCTGCTGCCATATGGACACAAGCTCTGCTGCCCAGGAGGGTCCCGTAGTGCAGGGGTTGGCAGATGGCAACGTAGCGGTCATAGGCCATGATGGTGAGAAGGGAATATTCTGATGATACCAAAAATAGAAACAGAAATACCTGTGCAACACATCCCGGGTAGGAAATGGCCCTGGTGTCACAAAGGGTATTGGCCATGGCTTTGGGGAGAGTGGTGGAGATGGAGCCCAAGTCGAGGAGGGAGAGGTTGAGGAGGAAGAAGTACATGGGGGTGTGGAGGTGGTGGTCGCAGGCGATGGCTGTGATGATGAGGCCGTTGCCCAGGAGGGCAGCCAGGTAGATGCCCAGGAAGAGCCAGAAGTGCAGGAGCTGCAGCTCCCGTCTGTCTGCAAATGCCAGGAGGAGGAACTGGGTGATGGAGCTGCTGTTGGACATTTGTTCACTGCAGGCAGGGAGGTTGAACTAGAAGACATTGACAAGTTAGGACAAACTTCTTTTATTCAATCTTATGCTGTTTCCCAAAAAGTCTCCTCAAAACTATTTATCTTTCTTTGGGGAAAATATATTCAATTCCTTTTTATGAGCTCAGATTTTGATGTTGCTGAGGAGACGTTCATTGAAGGGGAAGAAATCCTCATCTTTCATATTTCTCTCCGCCTGAACACAGGGGAGACCTGAGGGAAAAAAAGGCTCCCTGTGCCCTAGAACAGAGTCAAGAGAATGCTGGAGCAAGTCCTGGCTCTCTGCTCCCTGGAGCTGTTTTCTGCTGGAAGTGGGTTCTCTGTCCCCATGTCCCCGCCCTGACAGTGCTCCCAGCCCCCATCCCACCCTCTGTGTGCTCAGCTCTGCCCTGCAGACCCCTCCTGGCAATAGGGCACTGCCCAGGGACATTCCCTACTTCCAGATTCAAAGGAGAACAGCAGGCAAAACCAGAACCCTCAAACAAAAATCATGCTGTTGTGTCTGTAAGTAGAGGAGTAGGTGAAGGCACTTTATGAAGTTTCTGGCAATCCTGCTGATCCCTCAGTTTAACATTTCAGGAGTCTCAATGAATTATTAAAATTTCACAGCCCCTTTCTACTTTTTCTTAGAAGAAACACGAGATCATAGAGCCTAAAAAGGTTCACATTATTAAGGTGGCCCCTGCCTTGAATTTCCTCTTGAAATACAAATGTGCTATACGTGATCTGGAGCTGTGAGCATCCCTGATCCATGCAGCAGCAGCCTCTGGAGAGCAGAAGGAGCCTGCCCTGGCGGGGGTCTCTCCTTCCCCCCACAGCTTCTCCCCACAGCACCGTGGGGAGCTCCCCGGGCAGGCTGAGTGCTGACCCTGGCAGGCAGCAGTCCCTGCCCCAGCACACAGCCCCCTGGGGTGCAGGGACCCTGCTGGGAAGGACAACCCTGGGCACCCCTGCCTGCACACCCGGCTGCACACCCCTGCAGCCGGCCCTGCCAGAAGGCAGCCCTCATGCCCTGGCCCTCGCAGGGGGCACCAGGGAAGCCCTGCTCGGGAGCAGATCCTCCTCCTCCTCCTCCTCCTCTTCCTCCTCCTCCTCCTCCTCCTCCTCCTCCTCCTCCTCCTCCTCCTCTAGGCAGGAGGCAGATTCTTGGCAGCTCTGCGCCTTCCCCAGATCCCTCCCCGAGCTGCAGCTGCATTGCCCTGCACCCCCAGACTTACTGTGGCCAGGGCCCTGACGCTTTCTCCTCCTCGGAGCTCTCAGCAGCCTCCCAGCCCAGGCTGCCTTGAAGCTGTGTGTGCCTCGCTGCTCTGCCCTGGGTGCCTGCAGGCAGTGCCCCCAGCCCTGCTGCGCTTTGCAGAGGAGCTGCTCCTGGGCAGAGCTGTCTCTCTGCAGCGCTGCCCACTTGCCAGGAGCTCCCTCCGGCCCAGGAGCCCGGCCCAGCTCAGCACCACAGCAACATCCCAAGGCAGTTTAATGACCCCTCAGGAGGGTTTGGTGACAAGTCCATGAACCTCAGGTACAGAGAAGAACCTGAAGAAACCTCTGAAGAATTCAAAGTTTTATTCAAACTCTAAAGTTTCTTGTGGCTTTAATTGTATCCACTGAGGACAGTATTGACCAAAGCCTCCCCAGTGTCCTGTTAGAGCAGAAATCTGCAGGCAGTTATGAGAAGTCGGAAACAAAAAGGGAAAGTTGTCTCTGATGCTGAGTAATCCTCAATTTGTTGCATTAAGCCAAAGTTCCAAGTCCTAAGCCCATTAAACAAATGGCCAAGCCACGACCCCCAGCCCCTGGGAAGGGAGATCCTGTCCCTCCCACATTCCTCAGGGCTCTTCCTGGGGTAGGGGCTATGGAGATGTGCACCTCCCAGGCTCCTGAGGATGCACAAGGAGGCCATGAGGCCCCCGTGCTGCGAGGGACTGTGTCTCCTCACAGGCATCAGTGGCAGGGAAAACAGCCATAGCCAAAAGTCGTGATGGGGTTGACTTTACTGGGGTCTTTCAGCTTTCCCACAGCCCTCTGTCATCTCCACCACAGGCTGTCCTATGGGGTTGCATCCCCTGCGCCTCTTTCCCTGCAGGCTGTCCTCATCCCCCCAGCTCTCTCACCTTGTTCCTCCCGAGCATCTTCATTTCTTTCCTGACATTTCACCATGCTCTCTGGCTCTTCCTGGAAAAACAAAGCCTTGTTCTGATCCATACTCCTCCTGGGTCATGTGTTGCACCACAGCATTTATCCTGTTGTCCAGTCTGGACTTCCCCAGCTGCACAGTATGACATTATTTCTTTCTCATGCTGTTTTCCACTGTGAAGAAAAAGTCCACCGTCTCTCAAACCACCCTTCAAGGGTTCTTGGGCTACTCCTAGACTGTCCCAAGTCTCCACAACACTTAGCTCAGAATGTTTATATCTAAGCATATTGGACATGTGCTTGAGTCCTCTATAACCCCATCTTGGGGTGATGTCTGAGCAATCTTAAAGGTGTTTGGAGATGAAAACATAGTGGTTACAGGTCAAGAAAGATGGAGTGATACTTTTCACCAGGATCTGTATTAGAAGGATAAGCGGCAATGGTGTTAAAATGAAAGAGGGTAGATTTAGATTTGAAATAAGGAAGAAATGTTTTACGATGAGGATACTGAGATACTGGAACAGGTTGCCTAGAGAAGTTCCAGGGAGAGGAAATTAATCACTTCTCTGGGCAACCTCTTCCAGTGTTTAACTACCCTCATAGTAAAGAATTTCCTCCTTTTATCTAATCTAAATCTACCCTCTTTCAGTTTAAACCCATTACCCTTTGTCCTATTCCTGCAATCCCTGATAAATAGTCCCTCCCCATCTTTCCTGTAGCCCTGTTTAAGTCCTGGAAGGCCACTAGAATTTCTCCCTTGGAGCCTTCTCTTCTTCAGTCTGAACAAAACAACCTCTATCAGCCTGTCCTCACAAGGGAGGTGCTCTCACCCCCCCGTCATCTTCACGGCCTCCTCTGGACCTGCTTGAGCATGTCCATGCCCTTTTTATGTTTGGATCATGAGAGCTGGAAACCATACTACAGGGCCGGTCTCATGAGAGCAGAGCAGAATGGGAGAATCCCCCACCTTGACCTGCTAGCCACACTTCTCTTGATGCAGCCCAGGACACGGTTGGTTTTCTGGCCTGCGAATGCACATTGCTGGCTCACAATCAGTTTTCCATGAACTACCACCCCCAAGTCCTTCTCCGCAGGGCTGCTCTCAATCCACTCCTTGCCCAGCATCTATTTGTATGTGAGGTTGTCCCAAGCCATGGGTAGGACCTTGAACTTGGCCTTGTTGAACTTCATGAGGTCTGTATGGGCCCACTTCTCCAGCCTGTCCAGGTTCCTCTGGATGGCATCCTTTCCCTCCAACATGTCACCACACCACACAGTTTGGTGGCATCTGTGAACTTGCTGAGGATGCACTCGATCCTGCTGTCCATGACGGCAACAAAGATGTCAATCAATACCAGACCCAACTCCAACCCCTGAGGAATTCCTCTCATCTCTGTTCTCCAATTGGATGTTGAGCCTGTGACCTCAGCACTTTGAGTTCGACCCCCAACCAATTCTTTATCCACCGAGTGGTCTATCCACCAAATCACCGTCTCTCCAACTCTAGACGAGGATGTCATGCAGGACCGTGTCAAGTGCTTTGCACAAGTCCACGTAGATGACGTCAGTTTCCCTTCCAACTGTTCTTTGGTGAGGCCAGCAACAGGCAAGACCAGTGTGTGTGCATGTCATGTTGGTGTGTCTGCCAGTGGGTGTAACTCATGGTCTGAGCCTGGTCGGCAGCCAAACACCACACAGCTCCCACCTGGGAATGGGGAAGGAAGCAGAGGGGCAAAGGGAGACTCACGGGTTGAGATAGGAACAGTTGAATAATGGTGATAAAATAATACGGTGGCAGTATGAACGGATAACGTACAGTGCAATTGCTCACCACCTGCCGACTGACACCCAGCCGGCTCCCGGCCAGCGATCCTGAAACACAAAGATGCCGCGACCACAATCCCAAAAGTGAGAGTGTGCCCCTTCCCGCCCACCCCTCCTTTATATGGTGAGCGTAACGTCACATGACATGGAATATTGGCCAATCCAGGCCCGCTGCTCCAGCTCTGTTTCCTCTCTGCTTCTTGTGAGCCTGTGCACAGGCAGGACACGGGGAGCTGGAGTCCCTGAAATCTCCGTGTGCATCAGCACTCCTCCAGCTACCAAAAAGGAACAGGAACTCTATTCCAGTCTGAACCAGGACCGTGTCCACCCCTTGTTCCATATCCTTTGCATTATCCTCAGGTTCCATATTTCCTAATACAGTCTAATAAATTACTGTCCTTTTCCCTGGTCTTAGACATGTGCACACAGATATAATTCCCTTAGCCCATGGGCCATCTTAAGCCCATACGTGGAATTACCTTTGCCCAAGGACCTGGGTGCACTTGGTCCTTGCAGTCTATATACTGCAGAATGTATCGTGAGTTCATTTGGTCCATAGCTTCAGGTTCCATCTGTCCTAACAGTCTCTTAAGGCAGGAGGAGGGATTCTCAGTTGGTAGGGCACAGGTGTCCTTGGGCCTGGCAGGAGGATGGCATGCAGTCTCTGTTGCAGCTGGAGCTGGTGGCTGATGCATCTGACGCTGTCTGTATTCAGTCTGCAGCAGTCGCTGGGTATCAGTTGCTGAAACTAATCGTGACTTTATCAAAGTTCGTGTTTTTCTTCATGAATATGATGCCATTAGCAGAATATGTGTCAACCATAGCAATGCATTTATACGGTTGTTTGGTGATTAATGTAATACAGTTTATTGGCTATTTTCACCTAACATTAAGTCCCCTTGAGGCACACATCGGACATCCTCATCCTTCTGCATTGCCCACCAAGTGCACCCAGGTCCCTGGGCAAAGGAAATACCACGTATGGGCCTACTTTTACCTGAAGTAGGAGTAACCCAAATAGTCTTCCCCAGCATGTTCTTAAGGTGCACTACTGGGACTCTATCTCCATCTGCAGTATGTAGAATTTTGACTGGGCAGGGCCATCCTGGTTGGTAGATCTCTAGTTTGACTAACCAGGTGGGCTTTGCTAAATGTCTGTCCCAGTGTTTAAAAGTTCCTCTTCTCATTGATCTCAGCGTGTCTTTAGTAGCCCATTGTACCACTCAATTTTCCCAGAGGCTGGAGCATGGTAGGGGATATGATATACCCCCTCAATGCCATGTTCTTTTGCCAGGTGTTTATGAGATTATTTAAAAAATGAGTGCCATTATCTGACTCAATTCTTTCTGGGGTACCATGTTGCCACAGGACTTGTTTTTCAAGGCCCAGAATAGTGTTCCGGGCAGTGGCATGGGGCACGGCCTATGTTCCACCCACCCGGTAGTTGCTTCCACCATTGTGAGCACATAAAGTTTGACATGCCAAGTATTGTGGAAGCGTGATGTAATCACTCTGCCAGGCCTCCCCATATCTATATTTTAACCATAGCCCTCGATACCAAAGAGGTTTTAACCTCTTGGCTTGCCTGATTGCAGCATGTGTATCACATTCATGGATAACCTGTGTGACAGTTGTCGTGGTTTAAACCTGGTCAGCAGCTAAACCACGCAGCTGCTCACCCACCCTCCCCTCCACTTGGGAATGGGGAGGGAATCGGAGGGCAAAGGGAGACTCATGGGTTGAGATAAAAACAGTTTAATAACAGTAACAGAATAATATGGTGACATGATGAATGGGTAACGTACAATACAGCTGCTCACCACCCGCTGACCGACACCCACCTGCTCCCCCAGTGATCCCAAACACAAAGACCCTGTGGCAACACTCCCGGAAGTGAGAGCCCCTTCTGACCCACTCCTTCCTTTATATAGTGAGCGTAATGACATGGAATATTGGCCAATCGGGGCCCAGCACTCCAGCTGTGCTCCCCCCACCCCCGCACACAGGCAAGGGCTCTCGGACCTGGAGAGCCTCTGGGGCCTCAGTGTGCTGCAGCTCTCCTCCAGCTACCGAAATGAACAGGAACTCTATTCCAGCCGAACCAGGAGAGGGGCCCTGTGTGTAACTGCGTGTCTGTGTGCCTGTATGCCTGCATGAGAGAAGTGAAACGCAGCACAGCTGCGAAGTGAGTGCGGAGTTCTGATCCCGCTTCCATGTCCTCCACGAGGAGAGGGCCGGAGGCGAGAGAAGCGAACAAGTATGTCAGATTTTAAAACAGGATTGTTTGAGCCTGTGGTTAACTTTTGGTGCCCATACACAGACCCGAGGATTTTTCTTGTAATCCAATCTTTGTTTTGGAATGCTTTGGTTGTGGACAAGACGTCTGGGTGGAATTTGGAGACGATTTCTGGTGTAGTAAATGTCAAGGGAAGTGGTCTGACTGGGACAGAATTGAGCGCTCGGGTCAGCTTAGAAGAACGTATTGTGGGAACCTAGGAAACTTACAGAGGCAATAGAAGCAGAATGTGGATAAGCCCTCCCGGCTAACAATATGGGAGGGAAACAGAGTGGGGGTATAGTGAAAAAGATCCCTCTGGGCTGCATCTTAGCCCATTGGAAGGAAATTGGAGGCACACCAGGTGGAAGTGTGAATAAAAGGACATTAACTAAATACTGTATCCAGTGGTGGCCCCTGTATAAATTAGATGACAGGGGGAAATGGCCCTTTAATGGAACCTTGAATTATAATACTTTGTTGCAACTGATGTTGGTTTTGAGGAGAGAAGGAAAGTGGGATGAGGTCAGGTCTCATATGCAGACACTCCGAAATCACCCTGAGTATCAAACTGATTGTGGATTAAAGAGCCCACAAGACCCAATGGTTTTGGCTCTAGAAAAGGAAAATATGAAAGAAGGATACTCCAGGACAAAATATTTAACCAGTCCCATGCCCCAAATGGTGTTTTGAGGTCACCATGGAAAAGGGTAAGACAGGGAGCTTATAACCCGCTTATAGAGAAACCGTTAGGGTTTCATAGCTTCACACAGTGGTTCTTACCCTGGTTTGGAGTTCGTGAGATGAAAAAGCCATGGTAAATATTTTGGCAGAAATGGAAATAATAGCAAACGCAACTACTGATGCCCTTTTATGTTTAGACCAGGAGGTAAAATCCCTGAAGGGAGTAGACTTTCAAAACAGAACGGCTCTAGATATAATCACAGCTCACATGGGAAGGGTGTGCACCTTGATCAATACAAGCTGTTGTATTTATGTAGATGAATCAAGTAGAACAGAGATTGACCTTCAGAAGATTTGGGAACACTCAAAAGTCTTACATCGGTATCCCTGGATGATACCTCGTATGGGTTTTCTAACCTCTGGGAAAAGCTCACCTCTTGGCTACCTAATGTCGCAAAGCTTAAGTAGCTTTTTGTTGCAGTTATCGTGATTATTGTATTAGGATTATTGGTCTGTTGTGTGTTGCAATGATTTATGTGGATGGATAAACAAACTGGGAATACCGATGAGGAGTGGAAGAAACACAAATTACAGCAAAACATTGAAAATGGCAAGTATTTTGCTAAAAGGAATGGTGCCATATAGCAAAAGAATTTGCAAGGGTAAAAAAAAAGGGGGGGACTTGATATAGAAAATAAACGCTTAGCAAAATAACTAGCAAGATAATGGGATACTTGGTTGCAAAAGACCTTGAAAGATAACAGGAAACGTCTTTACAAGAGGCCTCCATAGATAACAGGATATCCATCTGTTAATTAAGGCGTCTGCAAGAAGGAGCCATCTGGCTGGAGCCAGTTCTGCAGTTACTGGCTGAGGTAACTCAGCATTCTGGGACAAAGCTTGAGAGTACATGGTGAAGAAGACACGAGCCTTCCTCCAAAAGACCCCGGCCCACGACCACCGGATGGCAGTACGCATGTGGCAAGAGGAGGAGACTTAGGATAATGAATTCCCGGAAATAATTACAATAATCACACCTATTCTTAGAACTAATTGTAATAACCCAGCCTATACTAACGAATATGCATGTTTCTGTATCATAAATGATGCCTGCTTCATGATACGGTGTACAAGCTTGGAGGAGAGATCGCCCTTGTTCAATCACTGCAATAAACATACCTGCTTTATAACTCTTTGTGAATTGTAAAGTGTGTTTCCACATGTCAGAAAACAGCATGAGAAAGACATAGCAGAACAAAGTACAGCAGGGGAGGTAGAGAATGGAGACAAAGAGAAAGAAATGTCACCCAAGGGCAGTGCTGTGCTGCAACAAGTCTCCCAGAGGGAGTCTGGAAGAGCCCACAGCTTGTGTTTCAAGGAACAACCAGGAGGATGGATAGATACTCAGCATTGTGCGGCCTCACCTTCGACACTGTGTGCAGTTCTGTGCCGCACAGTTTGAGAAGAACGTGAAGGTCCTCGAATGCATCCAGAGGAGGGCAACAAAGCCGGTGACAGAGCTGGAAGGAATGTGCTATGAGGAATGACTGAGGACTTTTGGTTTGCCTAGTTTGGAGAGGAGGAGGCTGAGGAGTGACCTCATTGCTCTCTGCAGCTTCCTGAGGGAGGGACACGGAGTGGGAGGTGCTGATCTCTTCTCCCTGGTATCCAGTGATAGGACATGTGGGAACGGTTCAACGCTGTGCCAGGGGAGATTTAGACTGGACATGAGGAAGCATTTGTTTTACCGAGTGGGTGGACAAACACTGGAACAGGCTTCCCAGAGAGGTGGTCGATGCCCCAGGGTGGTCAGTGTTTAAGAGGCATTTGGACAATGCCATTCATCCATGCTGTAACTTGGTCAGCCCTGAATGGGTCGGGCAGTTGGACTAGATGATGGTTGCAGGTCCCTCCCAACTGAAATAGCCTCGTCTATTCTATTCTCTACCAGTGAGGGCAGTGAGATGCTCAGGTGAGAGGGAGGTGGGGAAGAAAGGCTGATGTTGAGAGTCTGTAGGGAAAGAGCTGCAGGTGTGGGACACTGAGGACAGCCTGTGGGAAAGACAACTGAAGGCTCTGGCAAGGCTAAGAGCCCCCAGCAGAGCCAAGGTCTTTTCCTCCTTGCCTATGACTGTTGCCTCCATAACTAAGGCCTACCTGGACAAACGGTAACCTTATGGTACCAGGACCTTAACGCCCCTCGGCCCCACCCCAGAGAGACCCATATTTGTCACTATAGTCCTGTCCTTGACACCGCAAATTCCCATGACACTGTCCCAGGAAGAGCCCTGGGCAATGTGTGAGGGACAGGATTTCCCTTCCCAGGGGCTGGGGATCAGGCTTTGGCCCTATGGCCTAAACACGTTAAGGTACAGTAAGCACCAGAACCACCTTAACATTGTGTTTGTTTGCCTCGCATTGACACCTCCAACTTCCTGCTCTAACCAGCCCCTGAGGAGGCTTTTTGCTGATGGCCCTCACTGGGACCCATTAACACTCCTTGAAACCTTAGGGGTTGCTTCTGATGTTGACTTCTTCAGCCCTTCGCTCAGGCTCTTCTTGGTGTCTGAAGCTCATGGTCTCAGCATCACAGACACCATGGGGCTCATTCAAATGTAAAAAGCCATGTCTCCTCCAATTGTTTTCTTCAGTTATCAAGCCTTGGACAGATAACTGCAGAGGTCTCTGGAGTGTATGTAAAGGGGAACATTTGACTGAGCATTTCATACAGAAGTATTTCTTAGGTTTAAGTCTACTGTATTACTTTTTCTGTTTACAGAAGAAGTGATTGCAGCCTCCTCTGATCTTGATGCAGAGGGTCTCCTAGTGCTGTCAAGATGGGTAGGGCCAGCTCCTCCTGAAGGTCAGACACTGCATGGACAGCCTGATTCCTCACCTCCCCAGCCCTGCCACTTCTCTCATCGTCCCCCTGGCACTTGCACAACTCCTTCCATCAGACTTCTCCACCCAGGCCCGCAGCTGGATGTTACAGCTCCACTGCACCAGCTCCCACTGGCTTTCCTCAGAGACCTGGCTGCACACGGGCACAGCAGAATTTACCTTCATTGCAAACCAACAGATGGAAAATATAGTAAAAAGGAAAGGTCTTGGTGGGTTGGAGAGGAGGCAGCCGCGTGCCCTGGCAGCAAGGGAGGCCAGCTGCACCCAGGCCTTTGTGGCCAGCAGGACGGCCAGGAGATCAAGAGAGGGGCTTGTCCAGGTTACTGTGTCCGGATTGCAATCCCCAGTACAGGAAGGATGTTGACAAGCTGGAGGGGGTTCAGTGAATGTCCCCCAAGACAGGCTGGGGCTGGAACACTTTGCCTGTGAGGAGAGGCTGAGGGAGCTGGGCTTGTGCAGCCTGGAGAAGGGAAGGCTGAGGGGCACCACCCTGCAGCCTCTCCGCACCAATGAGGAGGTCCTGAAGAATACAGAATGGGGTTCTCCACCATGGAGCATGTTAAGAGGCTGAAAGAGGAGGGTTGGGTGAAACAGGGGATGTTCACCCTGGAGATAAGGAAAAGATTTTGGAGCAGTCTCAGGGCTAGTCCTGAGTAGGGTGGCCATGAGCCCTGCCTGCCCTCCTGTCTGCCATGGCTGCTCAGGTCACAAGAACAGAGGTGCCCCCAGAATCAGAACGCAGGTGGGCCTCTTCCACCTGCCTCAGCCCTCCCCTCCCCAAGGAGGTCATTTCTGTTGGGTGGCTTCTCAGATGTACTGGATGACCTCAGAATGCCTGCTGGCCAGCATGTCTCCTGAGGGCCAGTCAGGCTGCTGCAGTGGAAGCCACCTCATCATCATCACCATTCGTGCCACCTGCCCTTGGTCTGTCTCTCCCTGCCTCTCTGTCCCTAGCTTGTCTCTGCTGGGATGAGTGGTTTTGTGATGCACGTGTTGGCCCCAAATTTCTGGGGCCAGCTGCTGTCCAATCAGGCTCCTGTAACAGTCGTGGCCTCACAATCACCACCACAATTGGTGTTGCCTTTGCCCATCTTTCCCCACCCACTCCCTTGACTCCTCATCTCTGCAGCCCAAGTCAACAGCCAAACCCAGCCCCTTTCCTGGCCTTTCTCTCTCCCCTTTCCCATGGCAGGACAGAACCACCCTGGATGTGTGTGTGTTTTGGCTTTGCATTTATTGTGACTTACGCTTGTGATTATATGTTCCTTTTACAAACTGAGCTGCTGTTCCAAACTTCTCTATCTCAATTTCTAAAATCTGTAGTTCTCTTTCTACATCTTGTACCTGGCCAATACCTAACTGCAGTTATTTAATCTGTAACCAGGGTCTGTGTCAGTGGACCATAAGAGCATCCTCATTTGTGATTAAGTCTGCTCTCTTATTTTGGGAAATTACTCCTTCAATTTCTTCATATCTTTTTGCATGTTCTTTAGCATCCGTTCCTCTCAGGAGAAATCTATTTCTGAATGCACCAGCTCAAGACAAGTTTCTCTATTGTTGGGGTAAGTGGAGAAGTTTGAGGAGGCCCTGGTCCAGGATTCTTTTTCCTGGGAGAGGGGCTGGCACAGAGGGGCTTGCTGGCAGGGGACAATAAAGATGCCTGGGAGACTGGAGCAAGGGACACAGGGAGACACTGGCCTCCGCTCCTCATGCCATGGCTGGCCCTCAGCCCTGGGGCTGATGGGGACCAGACACCTCTCTTTCCTTCCTTCACTCCCCACACTTGGATGGGCCTCAGGAAACATCCAGGAGCCTGGAGGATGCACAAACCTCCTGTCCAAGGGAGTGGGGTTATGTGTGACAGTGTGTGTGTGAAAGACATGAAGAAGATGTGAGGTGTCTGTGTGAAGATTCCTCAGCATCCCCTGAGGGGAAGGATCCCCATTCCCAGGCTATGGGGTCAGGGCTTGATCATCCTGCGTGAGGAAACACATCAAGGGCTTTCACAGTTGCCTGAACATTTGATTTTCAGCCTGGCAGCAGTGCCTCTGCCTTCCTGCTTCACCACCCCCAGGACAGGAACCTTGTCTCCTCATTCCCTCCATGGGCTCTTCAGTGATGGACCTCGGTGGCCATCACTGACACCCTCAGGAACTTGGAGGGTTCCTGCTGACTCCGACTTCTCTAGAGGCAGTCAATCCCTTTCCAGGATCTGCAGTTCAGCAACTGGGCACCAGAGGGCTCAATAACATAAAAGTCTGCACAAGACAAGTCTCTGGGTATAACAGCATTCCTTAGTTTCCATTGATGAATTCGGGTAGTTTCAGGAGTGTAGTCATAGTATAAATCTTTCCGTACTAAATGTCAAAGGAAACAATATCTTCTTTTTTGATTAGTTCTTACTTTTGTGCTTACACACTAAGAGACATCACCCAATTCCAATTGATACTGATCCTGAACTTCTCCCTATCGAGTCTGAATATAGGGGGAAGTCAAGACCCTGTATGTCAGACACTCTCTGGACAGTGTTTGTCCTACCTCCAACCCCACATGTCTCTTACCAGCCCCTGGGACTTACAGCACCTTTGTTCCAATCTGAGCTTTCTCCACGACAGGCTGTAGCTGCACGTTTCACACATAGACACCAACTCCCACCTGCCATACTTGGGAATCAAGCTATACACAGACACTGAAGGATGTTTCTTAATTGCCAAAAAAGAAAACCAAATGCAGGCAGAGTTTAATAAAACATAAAACACACATCTCTGATGTATATGAAGCCCAACTTCCCTCGTCTGCAGTCCAATTTCCATAGCAGAGATGGCCTTATACCAAAGAAAATCATATTTTCTGTCAAGCAGAGATCCCAAGAACCCCAGAGCACTCCCTGACCCAGACTCTGTCCATTTTCACTCCCAGCTACTCACACCTCAAGTCATGAGCTCCCTCGATTCACAGAGGGAAGAAAAGAACAAAAGAAATGAATCACCCTTTTTCACAGCCAAATCCACTCATCCAGTTTATCTGGGTTACAGGTACATCTTCAGGTAGGCTCTGCAACATCTAGATCCACTCATTCTCTTTCTCGTCCAACACGTGACAGCTTGGGTGCAATTGTCCAGGCTTCCTCTTCTACTCAAGGAGAGAAATTAGTTGTCTCACTGAGATGCTGGTCACCAGTACCCCTCCAGAAAGTCTCCCTCAGCCCAGGGTCATATTTCCCTCCCATGTCAGGGTTTCATCTACCCTCATGTATCTTGGAGGTGGTGACCACCACTTTGTGATCAACTGCATCAACTCTGGAGTGAAGATATTAGCAAAAATTTCAACATTTCAGAAAAGTCCTTGGTGCAATCAGTGTGTAAGGGAGTTCATTTTCAGAACTTTGACATTGTTCTCTACATTCCCGTAAATATTTTCATAGGCCATGGACAAGGACCAGCAACCTGATGACACTTTCTCTCCCTATATATAGACAGATTGATAAATCTGATTCTTTTGGACAGGTGACATTTGAGTTGATCAAGTAGCCCCTTTTCATTCCTATCCACCTTCGCTGTTTTCCTCCAGATGCCTGTGAGGCAATGGCTTAGGAGAACTTGAGAAAGATGAGGCAAAGAGGACATGAAATATCTCATCTCTCTCGCCATCTACATGTGATAGAAATAGGACAGTGAAGTGCAGTCCTGGGTAGATTCAGGTTTATTTTACTGCTGTCTTCTCTGCTAGGGAGGACATCATTGGATGTGGAGGTGATCTCCATGAACAGCTAGGTTCTGCTGACAGGCCTGTGTGAAAATTTTGGTCATTTCCTTGACTGCATCTCAGGGGTGGGTACTGTTGTTGGAGATAAAACCAACAGTCTGAGAAGGTAAACACTTGTGTGAGACTGCGGATGATGTGCCTTTGTTCCTGGACTGCTCTCCATCTCCTGGATAGAGAAGGGACAGACCTTGCCACACTGCAGTGGTGGCAGTCAGTGGCTTGCACAGCAGCCCCGAATCTGTCTGCAGTGCTGTGCGGGGGGTCTGTCACAGCCCCGATCTGGAGGGAGATTGCTTGCATGTATAGTACCAGTGCTGTCCCAGCCAACCCCATGGAGCTGAGTGCGAGAGCCTTGGCACCTCACGTAACACTGGAAGCCCTGTTTGTCATTAAACAGCATAAATGTCCTAAGATTGGTGAAGCAATTTGGAGGTGTTCATGAGACCACTGTTGTGGGGATCAAGTAAATTCAGCTGATGGAAAAGACAAGAGAAACTGAGCTCTCCCAAATGTACATGACTCCATTTGCTCAGAGGAATCCTTGCACAGGCTGCCCGGAACAAAACAGACAGTGGCAGAGTCACTTATACTAAATGTGGGATCTGCTGTCATTGCTGTTGGCCAAAGATGTTCCCCTTCAGACTCCAAGAAGATGAACCCAGATGCTGTCCTGACTCTCAGCACTGCTCCATTGAGCTTGCAGTCTTCTGCACATTTCTTGGAACACCTCCTGACCCTCAGATATCTCTAACTGTGTCTGAACAGCTCACTCATGATCCATCTCTATCATGACCTGAGATGACAAAAGGAGCTCAGCTACAGGTGCCTCCCAATAAGAGCCTGGGTGTCCTATGTAATGACAGGACAGTAAAGACTGATTATAGGAACCAAATTGGAATTTAGAAGAAATGGCAGTGCTGGAAATAGTGTCTATCCCAGCTGAAGGAGGGATTATCAGTGATTGCATCAGGCTGTGTCACAGCAGGTTCCCTGGAGCCCCAGGGACAGCTGGAGGGAGCCCAGAGGGGCCACAGCAAGTGGCACCTTGGGCTGTTGCTGTGGTGCTGAGCTGGGCCGGGCTCCTGGGCCGGAGGGAGCTCCTGGCAAGTGGGCAGCGCTGCAGAGAGACAGCTCTGCCCAGGAGCAGCTCCTCTGCAAAGCGCAGCAGGGCTGGGGCACTGCCTGCAGGCACCCAGGGCAGAGCAGCGAGGCACACACAGCTTCAAGGCAGCCTGGGCTGGGAGGCTGCTGAGAGCTCCGAGGAGGAGAAAGCGTCAGGGCCCTGGCCACAGTAAGTCTGGGGGTGCAGGGCAATGCAGCTGCAGCTCGGGGAGGGATCTGGGGAAGGCGGCAGAGCCGCCAGGAATCTGCCTCCTGCCTAGAGGAGGAGAGGAGGAGGAGGAGGAGGATCTGCTCCCGAGCAGGGCTTCCCTGGTGCCCCCTGCGAGGGCCAGGGCATGAGGGCTGCCTTCTGGCGGGGCCGGCTGCAGGGTGTGCAGCCGGGTGTGCAGGCAGGGGTGCCCAGGGCTGTCCTTCCCAGCAGGGTCCCTGCACCCCAGGGGGCTGTGTGCTGGGGCAGGGACTCTGCCGCCTGCCAGGGTCAGCACTCAGCCTGCCCGGGGAGCTCCCCATGGCGCTGTGGGGAGAAGCTGTGGGGGGAAGGAGAGACCCCCGCCAGGGCAGGCTCCTTCTGCTCTGCAGAGGCTGCTGCTGCGTGGATCAGGGATGCTCATAGCTCCAGATTATTCCCAGCTCATTTCCCAGGGAACTTGTCACAAGTACTTTCATCTCAGAGATATTCTGTTTCTGTCTGTTCTTTCTGGACTCTCTGCTTCTACTTTTCTGTGGCCTCAATCTTTCTATCTCTATCAGCTGTGCAGATGAGAGCGGGGGCTGAAATTCTTAAGCTGTAACAGTGAGGTTCACTAGGAACCTCAGCAAGTGCCTTCATGCCCCAGTAGCCCACAGAACACACCAGCATCACCTTTCCATTTTCATCAGGTTTGGGTGGGCTGTGCTTTTACCCCTGTACACACGGAGTGGCTGCATGGCAGAGCTGTGCTCACAGGGGCTGGGTGGGGACTGTGAGCACTGGCAGGGAGGAAACATGGGCTCAAAGACAGAACTGCCAGCCTGGACAGCTCGAGGCAGTGGAGACGTGGGCAGGGAGGGAGGGAAATGCTAAGGGAAACCCTGCTGCAGGGCAGACTCCTTCCCTGAGCAACACTCCTCTTGTCTCCTCTGCCACCCAGCACAGCCCTTAGCCCGTGGCTCCTGGCCGTTAGTCACCTCCTGGCCCAGCAGCCCAGCAGAAGGGATGAAGTGCATCTCTGCTGCCAGGGGCCCAGTTCCCGCTGAGCAGGGCCTGAGGGCGACTGTCCTGCATTGCTGCTGTCTGGGAGGTGCTGTGCAGAGCTGCAAAGGGAAAGGCTTTCCTGAGTGCCCGTCTGTCCCTCTCCTTGCCTTGCTCAGATGCCCTTGGTGTTGCTGACAGGCTCTCGGGGAAGGGGGGTTTCAGCTGCAGAGTCAGGCACAGAGCTTGGAGCCCTCCTCTGCAGATGTGCCCCCAGCAATGAGGTGTCCCAGCTTTCCTCTAAGCCGTGAAGCTCTGGGAAATGCAGTCTGTGAGGCTGGGCCAGGAGCTGGCTCTCCCTTAAGAATTTTCCATGGTTCAGACCCTTGGCTCTCTCCTTGGGGTGTCCATCCCAGCTGTCTGCTGCTTCCAGGGGACTCTGTGAGCCGTGGGTGTCATTGGCTAAAGTGGGGTGCTGAGACTTGGAGAAAGGGTGAGTCATTTGGCGCTCTGCAGTGGATCCCTCTGCTCTCAGCTGTGTCTGGTTGCTTTTCAGATTAACATGTGCTTGTGAAGGCTCTCAGACTCAGAAAAATGCAAGTCCAGGGCAGCTGGGAACAAGACAGAAAGACAGACCAGCTGCTCTCACTCTGCACTAAGGCACAGAAAATCCTCTTGCCTCACACGACTCACTCTGCTCTCCCTGAGTGCAGCAGAAAACCCTCTCAGCCTGTCTTCTGCTTTCCCCATTCCTCACCACTGGTAGAGCAAATGCTGACAAGCCCTTCTGGGTTAGGGCAGGTTTTTCTGACAGAGTCACACAAAGATCTCACTCCTTGGCAGACAGCATGCAAAAACCCTTCCCCTCATGAAATGCTTGTCCAGCACCTACCACAGCTCCAGCTACAGAACTGAAGGAAGATCTCAAAAAAGTGGGGTGCCATGTAGTGACAGGGATGGAATAAGGACAGCGGTGTTGATATTTATAGGAGAAATATACCCTAATGTGTTGTCATCTTTCCTCCTTGAACAGGCTCATATGTCCAGACAAAGCAAATGTTAAATAACAGATCCATCACCCACTTCCTCCTCCTGGCATTTGCAGACAGACGGGAGCTGCAGCTCCTGCACTTCTGGCTCTTCCTGGGCATCTACCTGGCTGCCCTCCTGGGAAACGGCCTCATCATCACCGCCATCGCCTGCGACCACCACCTCCACACCCCCATGTACTTCTTCCTCCTCAACCTCTCCCTCCTCGACCTGGGCTCCATCTCCACCACTCTCCCCAAAGCCATGGCCAATGCCCTCTGGGACACCAGGGACATCTCCTATGTGGGATGTGTTGCACAAGTTTTTCTCTTTGTATTTTTGTTACCATCAGAGTATGTTATTCTCACAGTCATGGCCTACGACCGCTACGTTGCCATCTGCCAACCCCTGCACTATGGGACCCTCCTGGGCAGCAGAGCTTGTGTCCACATGGCAGCAGCTGCCTGGGGCACTGGGATGCTCTATTCTCTCCTGCACACAGCCAACACATTTTCCCTACCACTCTGCCAAGGAAATTCCTTGGACCATTTCTTCTGTGAAATCCCCCAGATCCTCAAGCTCTCCTGCTCAGATTCCTACCTCAGGGAAGTTGGGCTCCTTGTGGTTAGTGTCTGTTTAGGATTTGGGTGTTTTGTTTTCATCGTGCTGTCCTATGTCCAGATCTTCAGGGCCATGCTGAGGATCCCCTCTGAGCAGGGACGGCACAAAGCCTTTTCCACGTGCCTCCCTCACCTGGCCGTGGTCTCCCTGTTTGTCAGCACTTCATTTTTTGCCTACCTGAAACCCCCCTCCATCTCTTCCACATCACTGGACCTGTTGGTGTCATTTCTGTACTCGGTGGTGCCTCCAGCAGTGAACCCCCTCATCTACAGCATGAGGAACCAGGGGATCAAGGATGCACTGAAGAAGCTGATTCAGTCAGTTTTCTCTCACCAGCAATAAACTGCCTTTGTTTCTTCAGAAGTGATTCAAATTAATCTCTGAAACCTACTGTACATTGAGCATTTTATCTCTCTAAATCTTTTTTTTTTTAAATATCTGTAGTCAGTCTTATTCTTCAGAGATATGAACCAGCCTCTCTGACAGAGAGGCCTTTTGCATGTGTCTGGTAGGACATTACATCTGGTCTCTCATGCAGCATAACCATAATAAAAGGGGATTTTCTTAGTACCGATGTCTGGAGGTTGGTCTCTTCTTCTCAAGCTGAGGTCAGGAACAGGCTGAAGGAATTGCCCCTCTGAGCGTGCTGCTGTGCTGGGGTTCTCCAGGGGTTCAGGGCAGGAGGGCATGGGGGGATGTGTTAGGGAATAGGCCTGTGCTGCCCCTTCACGTGGGGGTGCCCAGTGCAATGGAAATGATGGCTGATCCATGGGGATCTCCCTGGGACCATCTCCCCGTGGCTTTCAGCCACCACTGCCCTGCAGAGCAGCACCGCCAGCTCAGGGCCGTGCCTGAGGTGACATCCCACGACAAGAGCAGACCTATTTCTGGAGGCACCAGTTTGGGCAGCTTTTCTCGCTGGCACAGCAGGAGCTGCCTGGGGAGCCCCCAGTGCAGGAGTCTTGTGCTGGGGAGAGGGACGGGCACAGAGGGGCTGCCAGCACTGGGCAATCAGGATCTCTTGGAGAGAAGAGCAGCAGAGAGAGAGAGACGCTGGCCTGCGTCTGCTCATGGCATGGCTGGCCCCAGCCCTGGGGCTGATGGGGAGGCTGAGAGCCCGCTGTGCCCCAGGAGCTGCTGTGACCTTCCGAGGGGCTGTGGTGTGGGGTGAGTGCCCAGAGCTCTGCAGCACCCTGCGCTGGGCAATGCCATGGGGCCAGCCAATACTGGGCTGTTGTTCTGGGCTGGGCTGGGGGGAGGGAGGTGCAGATGGGGAGTGCTGGGGAGGGGCTGATGAGAAAGTGCCTGGGAGAGAATATGCCATTGCACAGCTTATACTGTGTGAGCGTGTAGAGTGAGCACTCACTCCAGTGGATGAATTGTGTGGAGCCAGGGCTCGTAAAAAAGATGAAATACATGCAGGTGCAGGAGAGAGGGTGCCAGTCTGAGCTCTCGGTGGCCTGGCCAGACTGGGAAGGTGTCCCAAGACATTTGTCACCCCCCAGCCTTTCTCAATGACCATTTCCAGAACTGGCTGCTCACCCAGGTTTATGGGAGTCTGGCTGCTAAACCATCTCCATCCTTCTGCTGATCACAATTCCTGTATGGGGAGACCGGCCAGCCCTGCCTGGCCTCTATCCTGGCCCCGATCCCAGCAGAGTAAAGAGAAGGGCGATCTGTAAAGCCCCATGTTGGACACGGCTAGGGCTGGGAAAGGGTCAGGTACTGGGTTAAGCTGCAAATCTCATGTTATGGGGTTATATCTTGTTGGAGTTAACGTGGGACACTGAATTGAGTACTCTCACTGGCATCATAATGGGGGGAACTTCCCAAACACCTGAATGTACCAGCAATCCCATGACACTTTCTCTCCCTCTTTATAAATCTATACTCACACAGACATTTCTAAAATATGTTTCCTATGAACGCTTTTAATGGTGAACTTCTAAACAGGACATGTTTCTATTAAGACATTTAATGTATTCATTTCATCTAAACAGAACTGAGAGAAATGGAGGCTGAAGAGGTTAGATAGACCCCAGTAGTATTTATTTGCTATCACAAAAATAAAGAATTGGTAGCATTTCCATCATATCTTCCCTGTGTTTGAGCTGGCTGAGTCCTTCTAGGGTGTAAAATTACAGAACTTCAGGGCACTCCAAGTGCCAGGCCCCAATGGACACACAGAGGTCCAGAGCACAGCCAACAAAAGGAAATGTCCTTCCTATCTGATAACCTGATAAACTTCTCCAGTGACTGACTGGCTTGATAGAGGAGTAGAAATTGTCCACCTGGACTTCAGGAAGGCTTTTGACACTGTCTCCCAAAAAATCCTCATCGAAGAGCTGGTGAAGCAGAGGCTGGAGAAGCAGACAGTGAGGTGGTTGAAACCTGGCTGAACGGCTGAGCCCAGAGAATGGTGGTCAGTGGCATCAGGTCTCGATGGAGGCCGGTCACCAGTGGGGCACTACAGGGGTCAATACTGGGTCCAGTCCTGTCCCTCCAAACCTCAACTTTACTGTAATTTGATGGTCCTGTGACATCCTTTCTTGGAAATCAGTGCCACCGGGCACCTCTCTGAAGTGCCAGTGCACTGATATGCGGGGCGTGCAGAAGGAGGAATTAGACGTCTGTGTGTGGTTCCAGTGGGCTACAGGCTCATGTGGAGAGCAGCGTGGGTGTGAGATAGCACACAGCAGGAGCGCGGGCAGGGACGGACAGGCCTGTAAGGCAAGGAGGGGTGTTGGAGAATGGCTCAGAGACAAGGGTCCTGAGCCCACCGAGCAATTGTATGATCAGAGCCTGCTCTAGCTGCTGATGCTGGGCCTCACTAGGGTTTGCCTGCAGCTGCTCGCAGCTGCTGATACATGAAGAATGTCAAGGACGCTTCAGCCCTGTGTACCGTGGTGTGTCGAAAACAGGTTAAGGGGAATTAGGAATAGTGGTCTGAGAAACCTAGTGTTATGATAACGGTGGTCTGAGAAACATTGTGTTATGGTACTGTCGTGTATCGAAAACAAGTCAAGAGGAATTAGAAATAGTAGCATGAGAAACTTAGTGTTATGAGAAGCTTGTGCTGTTAGCTAACTGCAAGTAGGTGGACCGTGCGAATACGACCTTTAGAGCTTAAGCCAATCAGCTAGTGACTAGTAGGCATAATTAGTAGAAGGATTATAAAAGGCTGTAACGAAAATCAATAAAATGAAGCATGCTTTATCACTCATATTGAGTCGGCTGCGTTCTTCCTCCTTTAGCCTGGGTCCTTGGCATGTTGGTTATGACATCCCTAATGGCGTGGCACTCCTGCCCTATGATGTCAGTCGTGTCTCCGCCCCCCCAGTCATGGTGGCCAAGAAGAGGAAGCTCTTCAACATGGATGAGCATTTTGTGGGGCTCTGAGTCCTCTGAATCCTCATTTTGGAAGGGGCTACAGGGTCCCATGACCGTCCTCCCCCCAGATAATTTGAGGGGGGGTTCCAATGTTTGAACCACAAGCCCCCCTTTGTGGTGGTCTACAGTGTTTCCTGCCACCCCAATTATTTTGGAGAGGACCCTGGAGCCCCTCCAAACCCCCATTTTGTAAGGGCTGGAGGTGGCACTTAATGCTTCCCCTAAATAATTTTTTGGTTCCCCCCAATCTGTCTTCCATTCTGTCGGGTTGTTGAGACCTCTGAGCCATCCTCAACCTCCCATTTTGGGGTCCATGTCTCCCCCAGTTATTTTCGGGGTGGTTTGGTGTTTCTCCCCCCATATCCTACATTTGGGGGGGGAGTTAGAATATGAGTCCCTGAAAACCCCTATTTTGGGGGGTCTAAAGCATGCCCTGGTCCCTGAAATTAATTAGGCACAGTTTCTGCTTTCCCCCTTTGCCGCAACTGAGAGGCGGGACGCAGCTTGATGCAAGCTGAGTGTCCGATTTATTATGATTCTTCACATACTTTTATACTAGTTCCTAGATAGCATGTTACAAACTAATTGGTTTCTTTAAAGCATGCCAAAGATTTATTGGCTTACATTCTACATTAGGCATTCACAAATTGGCTAATGCTAAAGGCTTTTTTCTAAACATTAATTGCAACAGTCCTACCTACAAAAACAATAACTCCCAGTTACAGGACATCTGTTCCACAGCGCCTAATCTTAACACAAACACCAAGTCAGCACCCCCTGTTCCTCCTACACTAAGTTCTTATCTTATTCTTTCCAAGGCCTGTGGCTGACAAGTTCCAGCACTTCTCCTTCTATCAATTGTGCAGTGCTGGGGGTTTTGCTGAGAGCAACCAAGCCCTGCCCCACAGAATCTTTTCGTTCTTACTCCAAGTTCTCGTTGTCCTCTGGACAGTTCATATCCCAGGTAGGTCACTTGCTGCTGTACCATCTGAGCTTTCTGTTGAGACACTCAATATCCATTTAATCCAAGAAAATTCCGTGAGTTTACAGTCCACTGAATGCATTCAGATTTAGTCTCTGTTGCTATTAGAAGGTCATCAACATACTGCAGGAGGGTTCCATTGTTTGAAGGGACTTGCCACTTTTTGAGATCTCGTGCCAACTGCTTCCTAAATATCGTTGGGCTAATTTTAAAGCCCTGAGGTAACACTGTCCATGTAAGCTGAGTTTTCCTACCAGTGGTGGGGCTCTCCCATTCAAATGCAAACAATTTCTGACTTTCTTTGTGTAAGGACAGACAGAAGAAGGCATTCTCTAAATCCAGCATGGTAAACCATGTCTGGCTATCCCTTAACTTTTTAAGTAAGGTATATATGGATTAGCAACTACGGGTCATAAGTCTTTAGCAATTTGTTAATTTCCCTTAAGTCTCGTACTACCTGGTATGAACCATCTAGTTTCTGTACTGGGAGTACAGGGGTATTGTATTCTGACTCGCATTCTATAAACCACCCATACTTTAGAAATTTATTAAATGGACCCTCAATTCCTTTGTAGTCCTTCAGTCTCAAAGGGTATCGCCTCCTCCGTACCAGTCCCTTTCCTTCTTTAAGTTCTATTACTCTAGGGGATGCATTCTTGGCTTTCCCTGGAATCCCAGTAACCCACACTCCTGGACAGGCCTGACAAATAATTTCTTGAACTGCCGGTGTCAATTTCTGTGTCTTTTCTGGATTCATCAGAGCTAGACTAAGTACCTCTATTAACCTTTGATCCCCTACTTTAAACTCCATTTTCCCTTTCCGCTTAAAAGTAATTTCTGCTCCCAATTGCTCTAATAAATCTTTCCCTAATAAGGACTCAGGGGAATTTGGCAAATAGAGAAATCAATGCATTCTGATCTGCTTTGCCATTGTATACATAAGGGGTCTTGAAAAGAATGCCTTTTCCTGTTGGCCGGTGACTCCCACTACATTTACAAAATCGTTGCTTATGGGTGCTAATTCTTGATTAAGGACAGAAAAGGAAGCCTGTGTCAATTAAAAATTCTACATCCTTTTCCTGCCTCCCCTGGCTTAATGTTAACCGGGGGACCTGCTAAGGTCGATGCGCCAGGTCCCCATCAATCCTATGTCCCCATTCCTGCTACTAGAACTGGTGGGGCAGAGGGGCATTTCAGCTGCTGACACCCCACATTGCACGAAGGGTCCAGAGTGGTATATTTTCTCATGGCCGCCCTTAACTGGTCCAAAAATTCTGTCAGAGTTTCTTTGACCCTTGTTTGACAGTGTAAAGCGCTGACCACTTAATGGCTTTCAGGATTGCATTGTCTATCCCCAATTTAACCCAATTTCTATATCTCCATAACATTCTATAGTCATTTCCATCGTTTGGATCCTAGTGCGGGTCAGTTCATGGGACATGATCATCTACATTCCCTTGCAAAGTTCCACCAGTCACCTGGGCTTGCACATGGATTTGAGCTGGTTTTGAAGCTAGCTGTCTCTCTGTCTCAGCCATTTCCTCTGACATCAAATCCACATCTGACCAATCAGGGTCCTGATTCTTGATTATTAATTCGTATCTCCTTCCTATTCTTGCAGGATCATCTCAGTACCCTTTAGCTATTTCTCTCCAGTTTTCTAAATCATTAGTGGAGAATGGGACCTTTACCTTTGCTGACCCATTTTCACCCATTACTTCCCTTAAGGGAGCAAGGAGTTGTGCCTCCTTTTGGGTTTTACTCCAAGTGCACGTCATAACCGGAGTGGGGGCAGAGGCACTACCTCCCCCTTTTTTCCTCCTCTCTCCTTCTAACCCCGCCATTCTCGGTTAACAGGGCTGATACAGGGGATAGTGGAGAGACAGCAGGGAGAGGCAGGAAAGGCTGTACTGAATCCTCCAGTTGATCTTCCACCTCCTCCTGCCCTTGCCTGACAACTTTCAGCCATCGCTGCCCAATACTACACGCCGAACAACAGCTCCTTAGCTTTGATTTTCTTCCTTTTTTTTTTTTTTTTTTTTTTTTTTGTGTGTGTGTCCTAGGTTTTTGTGCCTTTTCCAAGGACAAAACAAGAGGGTTCTGAGGTGCAATACTAATTCCATATTCCTTCTGCCACTCTGGGTGGCTTCACAGAGTGAAAAACATACCAGCATACATCACTTCATACCGTTTCTTGTCCCTTTGTAAAATCAACATTAATGGTAGGAGGGTATTATAATTTAAAGACCCATTAAGGGGCCATTTTTCCTGATCTTCCAGTTTATGTGGGGGCCACCACTGATTACAATATTTAATTAGAATTTTCTTATTTACATTGCTTCCTGATGGCCCCCCTATTTCATTCCAATGTGCCAGAATACGTCTTAAGGGAATTTTCTTTAGAATGCCTTCACTCTGATTTGCGCCCATTTTATGACGCTAATGACTGATATAAATCAACTAGAAAGAATACTGGGGGTGGGGGGGGGGTGGAGGGGGCATGAAGGGAGAGGGAAAGTGTGGGGGACCTCAGCTGGACTGAGGCCCTGGGAAGGGATGACTTTGACCTTGAAAGGATTCCAATCTACCCCTGAGAGAGCAAACAAGAACAAGAGGAGCTGCAAGATGAGCAAGCTTATCAACTGCAGTAAGAGAGCATAACAACTCTGAACCAATAAGAAAAGAGACATATCGGAAAAACTGATAACCCCGTACTTGGAGCTAGTTTTAGGTGGATAGAGATACCGGAAAGCTTGGAGCGTGAAATTTTGAACTTTTCATCTTACTACGTTTGCGTGATGAGCTTATGCATATTAACTTCTCCGCCCTGGCAAGAGCCAGGGTTCATTTCCATGAACATGCGATGTATGAACACATACATGAAGGGGCGTGTCAGTAGGCGGTCTGGAAAGTCTGTCCACCCTGTAGTAAAAGTATAAAGGAACAAAGGACGAGAGTAATAAAGGATTTTTACGGGTCTTTTACCCAGAAGACCAGTCCCAATACCAGAAAACACCAGAATACCAGAAAAATCTGAAATATGAAAGAATACATTATTGCTCAGGTGGTCCTTGTCTGCCCCTGCAACAATCTGAATGAGATGAGGAGTCCTCCAAGAGAAATCTCCAGGGGTACCCTAGGGAGTCATTCTCTCAACGGGTTGAGCAGCTGGTCAGAGACTGTCCCATCTGGGGTAACAAAATGAGCTGAGAATTCAGTCTCAATAGCCGTAGTAGCCATTAAGCGATATTCTTTATTCGACACGTTGGATGCATAGGGGATCATTCCTCCTAATATGCATGTCACTGAACTGGAGTTTATGATATTTATACACAATTCGCTTACATAGTCACGTAATTTCCAAGAATTGATTATCATATTCATTACTCTTCCGAGAAATCATTATAATATGTTGCTGCCCACTTCCGCATGCACACTACAGTCTCTAGGTGGTCTTCTAGGACCCCTGGTGGTCGTTTACTTCATTCTCATCTTCATCACAGTGTCCTTTCTGTGAACTTGGTTCTGTCTTCCCCTTTCCCTTACAGCTGAGACCACAAAACCAGTTGCATCTGGTAGTTCTGCAAGCCTCAGCGTCCTTCTACCATTACCTTGTTTTTCCTAGATAGGAGTGCAACTAAATCGTGTAAGCACACAGGCTCCATCTGTGGAGATGCTCAGAATGCAACCTGAAATGGTTCTCAGCAACCTGCTGTAGCTGCCCCTTCTTTGAGCAGTATTTGGACTAGGTGATGTCCAAAGGTCCCTTCCAACTCCAACTGTTTTGTGATCCTGTGATTCCGTAATGTCTGGCAGTGTTTCTGAGAACTTTTCTGTGGTATCCCCAAACCAGTTTGAGTCCTGGTGTCCATGGAGCGGAGCAGAGCATCCTTCTGAGGATGAACCCATTCACCATGTAACCCTGAGGATTTACTGAACCAGGGATTACAAATGCCAGCAAAGCCTCAGCACACTGCAGTGTCTGCTGGCCACACCTCCACTGACCAGTCCCTCCCTCTACAGAAGTTTGGGTCAGAAGGGACCTCTGGACATCTCTAGCACCGCGAGCTGCTCTGATCAAGGATAAGTTTACAGTTAGATGAGATTAGCCAGTCTTTCTCCTGTCCCAACTCTAATCATGATGAATATTTTCCTGGATTAACCTCTTTAGAAATGAGAGTTTTGAAAATCACAGTCACCTGGCCCAGTGCTGGCCCACTGTCACTGTGGGTTTGTTGTTTTTTTTTTTTTTTTTTTTTATTATCTTAACCTCATCTGAAATCCCACCTCCTGCTTCTTGTCCTTGTGATCTCATGCCCTTTCCTCCCCTCATGGTGCCCACCCAGATCATCCATCACACCGACTCAGAGCAATGCTGATCACAACCTACTCTCCAAGCATGACCTCACTGGGACCCCCTAGGGCCATGCAGGCAGGCTGTTGTGGTCAGCTCCACACAGGAGGACTATAGCACCAAGAGCCTGGGGGCACCACTCCTTCCTCAGCCACTTCACTGGCCTGCTGGAGCACCAGGACATCAAGGACTTGTGACTCAGCAACAACCAACAGACCCAGAGTCTGGACATTGCCTTGATTTAGCTGAACATCATCATTTTTCCATTGGAGGCCGTTGCCCAGCCCAGGTCACCTCCCTTCTGATCTCCCCCCATCCTTACTCTGCTCTGGGCAGCCTCTCCTGGCCCCCTCCTTGTGCTCTCCATATGGCCCCAGGATCTGTAGGGATCACTGCTGCAAACCCCCTCCCAAAGGGTCTGTGGAGGTGGCAGTGCTTGAAGGGAGGGACTATGGTGCATTTCCAAGGGAGCAGGGGTGTTTGGCTGTGCCTGAGGGTGAGATGAATCACTCTGCAGCCTCCTTTCCTTGTGCCTGCTGCGTCCCGATGGCCTCCTCTGGGATTGCAGAGTCCTTGTTTTCCTGAAGATACCTGGATTTAGCGCTTTCCCTTTGAGTGACTCCCAACCTTGGGTGATCTCACAATTTATGGGGCTCCAGTCCCTGCCCGCCCCAGGCACCTGTGTCCATGGAGATACCCCGTGCTCTTCAGGCAGCTCCAGGCTCCCCTCCTTAAGGACTTCATCTGCATGTCACTTGTGGGACAACCATGGGAATGCAATTCAGTGACCATTCACCATCTCCAGTGTCACTAGACATCAAATGGTTACTCTTAAATCCCACCCTTGGCCTCTAACAGGCCATACCATGACATTGACCTCTTGGCTCCTGAATCCATGGGGAACAGGCTCTCTGGGGGAGCAGTTGCTCGTGCCTATTCCTGGCACCAGCTTTGGAAGAAGAGCCCAACTTTACAGCAGTGCACTGGGGAGATCCCATTTTATTATAGAAATCCTATGGGGGCGTTGGCTCTTACCCAGTGTTAGACATACTTTATACAGGCTCCAGGAGACAGAGCAGAGTCATATCTCAGTACAAGAGAGTTGAGTCTAAACTTTTCTGTAGGAACAAAATAACTACAGATTACCAAAAATTATAATGATAACATTATGATGTTGGAAATGAGAACATAAACACTGATGATAAATCAAATGGTGAAAATGATAACATTAAAAAACCCCACAGGCCTGAAATGGGATACCCTGTGAGTCACTTGCGCAGAGAGAAGGGAAGTTTATCAGTATTGAGAAACAGCTGTGAAATTGTTTTCCTAATGGCAACCTTGATCTCTTTGTTCCTCATGCTGTAGATGAGGGGGTTCAACACTGGGGGCACCACCACATACAGAACAGCCACCACCAGATCCTGTGATTGGGAAGAAATGGATGGGGGCTTCAGGTAAGCAAACATGCCAGTGCTGAGGAACAGGGAGACCACAGCCAGGTGAGGGAGGCACGTGGAAAAGGCTTTGTGCCGTCCCTGCTCAGAGGGGATCCTCAGCACAGCCCTGAAGATCTGCACATAGGACATCACAATGAAAACAAAACACCCCAGAAATACACAGATACTAGCCACAATAAGCCCAGCCTCCCTGAGGTAGGCGCCTGAGCAGGAGAACTTGAGAATGTGGGGGATTTCACAGAAAAACTGGTTTATGGCATTGCCGTGGCAGAATTGTAGTGAGAATGTGTTGGCAGTGTGCAGCACGATAGAGGAACCCAGTGCCCCAGGCAGCTGCTGCCATGTGGACACAAGCTCTGCTGCCCAGGAGGGTCCCATAGTGCAGGGGTTGGCAGATGGCAACGTAGCGGTCGTAGGACATGATGGTGAGGAAGAAAACTCTGCTGACATCAGAAGAAAAAAGAAAAAGACCTGGGCAGCACAGCCTTGGTAGGAGATGGCTCTGGTGTCCCAGAGCAAACTGGTCATGGCTTTAGGGACAGTGGTGGAGATGGAGCCCAGGTCGAGGAGGGAGAGGTTGAGGAGGAAGAAGTACATGGGGTGTGGAGGTGGTGGTCGCAGGCGATGGCGGTGATGATGAGGCCGTTTCCCAGGAGGGCAGCCAGATAGATGCCCAGGAAGAGCCAGAAGTACAGGAGCTGCATCTCCCGTCTGTCTGCAAATGCCAGGAGGAGAAATTCAGTAATGGAGCTGCTGTTGGACATGTGCTGCCTTAGGGCAAGAGGACCTGTCCAGGGAGGAAAAGCACACTGAGAAGTTAGGGCAGAATTCTTTGAGCAAATCTCTATGCATTAGTCAGTGCTCTGTCCCTTGTTCCTACCCAAACACACATTACTTCCCTCCTTGTTTCTCTCAGCTAGATGTTTGGGTTGTGCAGGCTGAGTGAGTTTCCAGGACAAGTAGCCTTGGCCCATCAGCTCCAGAGCAGTCAGCCCTTCTCTACAGCAGAGGGTATGAGACAGAAAAGGTATGAAATCAACAGTTCATGTCAGCTATAATTCACTCGTAATGCAGAAGGGCTCTTCAGCATCTTCCAGGAGGACAACCCCAGAGAGACTGTTGGCTGTGCCACAGCTGCAGTGAGCAGAGCCAGCTCATTCCCTGGCCCCAAGCACTGTGTTGCCCTGAGCCCTCCGGGTTAAGATGGGCTGGGGCACTTTGCTCCCCTGGACACATCTACAGGGCAAGACCCAATCTTTCATTGTCTGAGCTGCAGCTGAAACCCTCCTCCCCAGAGGGATTGAGGGCAAGAACAAGGGCAGCACAGACAGGAGGGGAAATGCAGAGACATGCCCCAGTGCTGCTGCTGAGGGAGGAAGAACAGGGGGAGAGAGACAGGTACTGGGGGGTTTAAACTCATCAAGGGTCGGGATGCCATCGGGGTGACACAGCCTGGGAACATTTGGCCTTGGGGCAGAAGCTGTGCTGGGTGGAAGAGGAGAGTGGGGAAGGATTCTGTACTGCACGGGATGTCAGGGAGATGCCAGAATCCCCCCCTCCCTCAACATTTCTGGGAACAGCTCCCTCTCCCTCCCTGCCCATGTCTCTGCTGCCTGGAGATGTCCCTACCAGGGGCTGCTTCTCTGTCACCGTGTCTTCTCCCAGTCAGTGCCCACAGCCCCCATCCCATCCGCTGTGCTCAGCTCTGCCCTGCAGACACCTCCTGGCAGCACGACATTGTCTAAGGATAGCTTGGTGTTTGGAGGTCCTAATATACATCTAAGATCAAACCCGAGGGTGAATTTGTTGCTGATCTGTAGGATTAAGTTGGGGAAGGCTGTGTTCCTTGCTGAACTATTGATCTCTCAGTGCAATGCTTTAGGGGTCTTGGTCTCATGCAAAAATGAAAACTCCATTACCATCTCTGCCTCATCATCAAAGCAGAAACTGAAACCACAGGCTCTAGAAAGTGACTTTGCTTCAGGTACCCCCGCCTTGTCCTTCCCATTGAAATATCCCCCAGGTAATATCCTGAAGGTGTTCTGGAGCTGTGAGCAGCCCTGATCCACGCAGCAGCCTCTTGAGAGCAGAAGGACCCTGCCCTGTCCTACTGGGGGTCTCTCCTTCCCCTCCCAGCTTCTCCCCACAGCGCCATGGGGAGCTCCCCGGGCAGGCTGAGTGCTGACCCTGGCAGGCAGCAGAGTCCCTGCCCCAGCACACAGCCCCCTGGGGTGCAGGGACCCTGCTGGGAAGAACAGCCCTGGGCACCCCTGCCTGCACACCCGGCTGCACACCCCTGCAGCCGGCCCCAGGAAAAGGGAGATGGGATGCCCTGTCCCTCTGAGGGTGCAGCAGGGAATCCCTGCTCTGCACCATGTCCTTCTCCACACAAAAGAAACCCTGAGAGCCATCCTGCCAGATCCTATCTGCTCTGGGATGGGCCAGCTCTAAGAGACCCTCCAGGACTCTCAGGTACATTGCCCTGCACCCACAGACTTACCGAGTCAAGGGCTGTGAAGATTTCTCCTGCAGTGAGCTCTCAGCATCCTCCCACTCCACGCTGCCTGGAACCTCTCCCTGCCTCGCTGCTCTGCCCTGGGTGCCTGCAGGCAGTGCCCCCAGCCCTGCTGCGCTTTGCAGAGGAGCTGCTCCTGGGCAGAGCTGTCTCTCACAAGCACTGCTCAGTGGCCAGGAGCTCCCTCCGGCCCAGGAGCCCGGCCCAGCTCAGCAGCAGGGGACCAGCCCAAGGCGGCACTTTCTCTGTCCCCTCTGGGCTCCCTCCGGGTGTCCCTGGGCTCCAGGGGAACTGCTGTGAACCAGGCTGAAGGAATCGCTGATGTTCCCTCCCTCAGCTGGGGAGAAACACTTATTTCTAGCAGTGTCATTTCTCGTCAGGATAGGCTTATGTATAAGATTCATCTTTTCTTGTCTTAATATCCGACAGGACTTGCAGACAGTGACAAGGAGGGATTTCTTTTACCCCTGCTGAGGAAGTGATTCAGCTGAGTCTGTTGAGGCATCTCACTCTAGACTTGTGGTCCTGGGCCTAGAAGGGGATTCAGCTCCCTCTCATGACTGTCACAAACCCACAGACCTGGGGTTCCTCTCTCCTCAGTTCAGGTGTGCACAAAATAGGCACCTGCATGTGAGCTGCCTGTCTCATCTGCCCTGCTAATTAATGGAGATTGAGGCCAGCAGTGAGCTCCTTAGAAAAATACCTGGTGACATTTGGGGTGCCCGAGGTGGTCCAAGATATGTGCAAGTAGCTGCAAGCTCTAACAGAGCAGCCCTGACAGACGGGGCAGCATCTGGGGGCAGCATCCTGGAGCCTGGTTGTGAGTTCCTTTGCCCAACAGCAGATGCCCACATTTAGGATGACTGAACGTTTCCCTACTCCGTATGTTCATGGCAGCCTACAGAGATATTTATCTGACCAAATGGAATCATGTACCCTAGGAAGATCTAAGCCTTTCCTTCCTTTTGTCATTAGCTGAGTTTCCCACCTGTCCTTTGAATATAATGGCAGTTTTCTCATGTACATCCCTTCAGTGCTTAACCTATTTTAGTGCAGATTAATCTCAGTTTAATATCCAAATACAGGATATGCAAATACAGGCCAGTAGTGCTACATGAGATACTGGGACTTTCCAGCACAACTGCGTGTCGCTGACATGGACAGCACAGGCCCTCTGCAGGGACCTCCCCCCATTCAGCCTGGTTGCTACAGGCACCGTGCTGGGCACCGCGGACAGATTCAGTGCCCCTGGGCCAGCCCCCGCATCCCACTGCAGTGAGGCAAGGGCTGGCCGTTCCCTGTCACGCAGGTGCAGGGCAGGGCGTGAATACAGAGCACATCACACCGGGGTCTCACTCGTGTGCCTTCACTTTCAAACTCTGATGATTCTTCTCTCCCCCATCATTAACCACCCCCTCAATGTTACCATTCCCTCTTTCCTCCTCCTCCTCTCCTTAATTTCTCTTTCACTATCCTAATACCCTCCAAAAAGAATAGCCTAGCCTGTTAATGCTTTCCCCATTGGCCATGCATTTCTTTTTTTGTACCCTCTTTTTGTATTGCTGACATGGCTGCTGTAGCATTTTGCTCCTTGGGCGGCAACCCCTTTAAACACAAAATTCTCTTTCATTACCTGTAGTGTCTTTCAACTCCTCATATTGTTGTCTTGTTTGAGGATTGGCCCATGAGCCTGAAATGCTGAAATGTTGAAGTTTCAGTCCTTAAGTACCTTGGCAGTTTCCTATTTGGCCAACAGAAATCTCCTGAAGATTTACAAGGAGGAGGGTTTTGCAAGGAGAAGGGGGCAAGGTCCACACCAGGAGCAGAATAACCCCTTGCTCCAGAGGCTTTAACAGGACTGGCTGAGGAGCGGCCTTGAGGAGTTGAGCATGGGAATTATGATGGATGCTATATGCACCAGTGGGTTTCCCCTTTCAGTGGGTGGATGGAGAAACTGGAGAAGGTCCAGAGGAAGTCTGTTGTGATGGGGTTTTGGCTCTGAAGCACATGAGATATATGGAAAGGCTGAGGGAACGGAGCCTCTTCAGCCTGCTGAAGGAGAGGCACAGGGCACTCTAAAAGCAAGTGATGCCTACCTGAATAGATCATGGTGGAGCCAAACTCTTCTCTGGCGGCAGACGGTATGGCAGAGGCAACTGCCACAAAGTGCCTCTTGAGAACTTCACCCTGGGCAACAGGAAAATCTGACTAACAGGCTGGTGCTGCAGTGCAGCAGGACACCCAGAGACTCTCTGTGATCTCCATCTCTGGAGGTTTTCAGGGTTCAACTCCACCAGGAGTTGAGGGTCTCTACAGCATAAGCTCTTGGGACAATGCAGGGTGCAACTGCCCTGTGCTCAGGAAGTCTCTCGTCCTGCCTTTGGTTCCAGGTAGGGCCAGCTCTGAGGTCAGAGCCGGTTGCTCAACTGTTGTGGTTTGAGCTCAGAGGGTATCTGAGCACCACACAGCCGCTCACTCCTCCCTTCCTTCCCAGCAATGAGAAGGGACAAATAAGCCAGGCTTGGGCTTCAAGATAGGACCAGGAGGGGCAAATCACCCATAATGGTCACAGGCAAAAGGCAAACTCGTTAGGGGAAGAAAAAGAGAACATAGATATATTACAGACACTAACAACAACACATAGCAGAATAAGACAGTGAGAAGCATTGCCTCGTCTTGAGAACACCTTCCCCCCCCCTCTCTTCTTCCCAGGCTCAGCTCTGCTCCCGATATCTCTACCTCCTCCCCCAGCGGCGCAGGGGCAGGGAATCGGGGGGTGCAGTCAGTGCTGCCTTTTCTTCCATCTTCGGTGGGGGGAGCTGCTGGAACTTGTTCCCCTGCTCCATCATGGTCCCCCTCTCACAGCAGACAGTCCTCCACAAACTTTTTCCGATGTGACTCCCTCCCAAGGGCCGCAGCATTTCCCTACGCTTCTCCAATGTGGGGCATCAACTTTCTCCAACTGGAGTCCCTCCCATGGGCTGCAGCCCTTCCCAAGCTGCTCTGGCATGGGACAGCCCCACGTGCTGGAATCCTCCCAGCGCTGAACTACAGTAACAGTGAGGTCTGCCTTTTCCCGCATGATCCCAGGTTTTTTTGGGCACTGTCACCTTGGTGATCTATGCAAAACACAGACCATAAATCAGTGTCTGCCCCACCGTGGATCTTCATGGGTGGCAGGGGGAGGGACACCCTGTCATCTCACCAGAGGATACAGGGGGGTCTCTGCTCCAGCACACCTCCCCCCTCCTTTCTTCCTCCGTTCCTCCATTGACCTTTGTGTTCACGCAGCTGCCTCAATTCCTCGTTACAAGTCCCACTCCTTCTCACCACGTCCCTTCTTAAACATATTAGCGCAGAGGCGCAGTTGACTGCCTTGGCCTTGGTGTGGAGGTGGGGCAGATTTGGAGCCGGGGAAGCTTCAAGAAACTTCTCCCAGGGGCCATCCCTATCGCCACCTCCCTCGCTACGAAAAAAACCCCACCACTCACTGAAACCCAGGACAACAATACAGGGAAACACTGGGTGATCCCCAGGCCACCCCTCTCCCCATAGAGTGGTTCCAGGACACTGGGGGACACTGTGTGGGGGACATGGGAACAGTGAGGAGATACCCAGGCCACCACCCATCCCCAGAGCAGTGGGGTCCCAGTGGGGTCACTGGGGGAGTCTGCCACCATCTAAGGGTCCCGTTAGCTTTCCTGAGTGTGTGTGTGTGTGGGGGGGGTTGGAACAGTCCTCTCAGGCCTCTGATTTGGGGGGGACAGTGGAGGGGACAGCAGGAGAGGCAGTGGCGGAGGGGCACAGTCGGGGTCCAGAATGGTGGTGCCTTTAGGGGTCCTGGTGCAAACATTGGTGTCACTGGTGGGGGGTGGACACCATGATGTACTTCTGGACGCTGCCTGTGGTACTGGGGACCATGGGCTCCACTGCCACCAGTCTGACCATGGGCTGGACACTGGGGAGAGTGGTGGTGACAGGGGAGGTGGCAGTGGGTGCTGGGCTGGTGCTGGAGGTGATCACCTGTGGGAATTGGTGAATTTGGGAGGACATGGGGACAGTGTGGGACACAGGGCCACAGGGACTGGGGGGAATGGTGATGGGGATTGGGGGGATGGTGGGCTCAGGCAAGGTTGCTGTCACAACAGGGACCCCCTGGACCACATCTGAGGAGATGATGTCCACATCTGAGCTGGCCTCGTGTGCTCTTCATGCCCACAGGGGTGTTCAGAGGCACGAGTCCTTCCCTTGCACACGCAGAGGCAGTGCACTGTCACAACTGTAGTGTCTCTCTGGCCTCCAGTTGCTGCTCCCAGAGGCTGGCAGGCACCTGAGCTTCGCAGTGTACCACCCTGCTCTGCACTCCTCTGAGGTGCCCCGAGGCATGAGGAATGGACACGGGGACCTCAGCTCAAGGAAGCACATCCCAGTGCTGCATTCTGGTGGGTTCCCAGGGGACAGTACGCTCAAGGTGAAGTGACTGTGAGACACTGTCTGTCCCACAGACGTTCATGGGATCCCCGGGAATAGCTGAGGGCATCTGTGCTCATTCAGGTTCATCTCCCCACGTGCACACAATTTGCATACTCACGACTCATCTGTACAATGCAAACATGGACTGCTGACCTGGTCACTCAGTGTCCCTCCATGGAGGGATAAACAACCTCTCTGAGCTGGGGTGAGAGGCCCGTGCTGGAAATGGTGGTTGTTCCTGACTGGTGTGTGACGATCACTCTGGGGCAGCTTTCCCCAGGTGTTCAGAGCACACGGGCAGAGGGCAGGTCCTGCCCTGATGGTCCTTCATGTCTCTCCCAGGAGAGGCCTGGCTGTGTGAGGACACAGCTGTGTGCCCTGACCTTTCACACTCACACACTTCAGCGGTACAGCGGTGTTATCCCTTGCCCAGCACTGCTGCACCCAGACATCTCAACCCCCTCCCAGCTCTCCCCACTCCCCAGCCTTCTCCCCAGCCGAGCAGAGCAGCCCAGTCTGGTCTGGCCCCGCAGAAAGGAGGAGATGGAGGTTACTGTCAGTGTCTCTCCTGCTGTCATGGCCTGGAGATCACCTGCTAGGAGCCTTCAGTCCCCCGGGCCAGCCCTGCTCCCCAGGACAGCACAGAGTCCTGGCCCTGGGACTCCTCAGGCAGCTCCCACTGCCCTCAGCTGGCACCCACAGCAAAGAATTTCTCTTTTCATGTCTCCCTTCCATGCACACAGTGTCCTGCTCTTCTCCCAGGACATCCCACCTCTCCACAGGACCTTTCCTCAAGGTGGGCACATCTGTGCTGGCCTGGACAGCCAGTTCTGCACCCGCTTTCCATACTCTCCACAGCCCCTGAGCTGCTGATGCTGCTCTGAGGAACAAGTGGGCTTGCCTGGGGCCCCAGGATGATTTTACAGTGCTGTGCTGGTCAGGCTGGGAGGCAGACCCAGCTCAGGGACATCACTGCCACCGACTGCCTCCCACAGAAGCTCTTATGTGGCCATGGAGGGTGCTCAGAGGTACCCTGCCTTATTTCCCACACCACAAGATGTGTTTGGATGCTGCACTGGATTCAGGCTACAAGAGTCCACTGATGGTGGAACAAATCACTCACCAGGCTCCTTTCCCTGTGCCTGCTGTGTCCCTTGGGGGTGCAGAGCCCTCACTCAGCACTTCACACCCAGATTTAGCACTTTATACCTGGGTCCCTCCACCCTGGACATGTTTGTGTTCAGTGGGCTCCACTCACTGCTGACCTCCTGGCACACGCTGATCCTGCAGATCACCTAGATCACCTGCACTCTGCTGGCAGTTCCAGACTCCTTCCAGAAAAAAAATTCACCTGCCATCAGTCCTATCACATGCTGTAGAGCTCCAGGGAGTTTAACTGGAGATCATTCACCATCTGTGTGGGTGCTGTCCAACAAGTAACACCTGAGCCATTCCTCAGTCCCTGCAAGACCATACTGGGAGCCATCCCACTGAGCCCATGGGGAAACAAGCAGAGAAACAGTCCGCTTTGGAGTCTATTCCTTGGGCATCTTGGAAAAATCCCTAAGCGTTTGGGCACTGCCTTGAGGAGATCCCCTTTCGTGATGGAGATGCTGTTAGAGAGGCCAGCTCTGTCACAGATCTGCTGTGCAGGGACTCTGTATGCAGGAGCTGACGCAGCAGCACCAGAGAAGGTCTTGGAAAAAAAGCCTCAGACAAAAAAGTCACTGCAGGGTCCTTTTCAGTATTTAAATGCAGAGGGTGTGGAAATTCATTTACACTGTCTCTGGGTCAAACCGGACAGATAGATAATGAAATTGAAATAGTAAGAATAGTGAAAACACTTTATGGACAACTTAGAAGTGAAAAAAAAAAAAAAAAAATCCAATAACATCAACAACTACAAAATATATAAAAGACAGGAAGACAGGTTGAGACTGTAATGAGTTATATTAAAAGTGATATGGAGAAGATGGGCAGTATATTGCTTCTAAAAAAAACATCTGGTCATCAGTTTCTGAACTGCATCCTTGAGGTTCTGGTTCCTTATGCTGTAAATGAGGGGGTTCAATGCAGGAGGAACCACTGAGTACAGAACAGCCACCACCAGGTCCTGGAGTGGAGAGGAGATAGAGGGGGGCTTCAGGTAGGCAAAAAATGAAGTGCTGATAAACAGGGAGACCACGGCCAGGTGAGGGAGGCACGTGGAAAAGGCTTTGTGCCGTCCCTGCTCAGAGGGGATCCTCAGCGCGGCCCTGAAGATCTGCACATAAGACAGCACAATGAAAACAAAACAAGCAAAGAATAAACAGGCACTAACCACAATAAGCACAACTTCCCTGAGGTAGGTGCCTGAGCAAGAGAGCTTGAGGATCTGGGGAACTTCACAGAAGAACTGGTTCACCACATTGCCATGGCAGAGTGGTAGAGAAAATGTGTTGGCAGTGTGCAGTGTGGCATAGAGGAACCCAGTGCCCCAGGCAGCTGCTGCCATGTGGACACAAGCTCTGCTGCCCAGGAGGGTCCCGTAGTGCAGGGGTTGGAAGATGGCAACGTAGCGGTCATAGGCCATGATGGTGAGGAGAGAAAACTCTGCTGTAATCAAGAAGAGAAGCAGAAACACTTGCGCGGTACATCCTGCATAGGAAATGGCCGTGGTGTTCCAGAGCAAATTGGTCATGGCTTTAGGGAAAGTGGTGGAGGTGGAGCCCAGGTCGAGCAGGGAGAGGTTGAGGAGGAAGAAGTACATGGGGGTGTGGAGGTGGTGGTCGCAGGCGATGGCGGTGATGATGAGGCCGTTGCCCAGGAGGGCAGCCAGGTAGATGCCCAGGAAGAGCCAGAAGTGCAGGAGCTGCAGCTCCCGTCTGTCTGCGAATGCCAGGAGGAGGAACTGGGTGATGGAGCTGCTGTTGGACATCAGCTGGTTCTTGACATGGGGACAGTGGCCTAAGAAGGAAAAGATGGGACAATTGTGACAGACTGCACGCAAAGCCACTGTATTTCTCAACAAAATCCCTCCCCCCAACTCCCAATTCCAACACATTTCCTTTGTTTTCTCTGAGGAGCAGGACCTCTGCCCATGTGCTGCCAAGGAGCCAGCTCTGCCCTGCTGCCGTGAGGACATGGGAGCTGGTTCTTGTCTCCTCCAGTGTTCACAAGGGATGTCAGATGCAATTCACTCTTAATAGAGATGTTCAATATCTGCACTTATGACTCCCAAGAGAGTGGGATGCAGAAGAGAGGTTTATCATGTGTTATGATAACTTTCTCTGTGTCTTTTATTTTCCACCGTCATCACATCTGGTGAGTACTACTTCTAGGGGTAGAAATCCTCAACTTTATGACTGAAAGTGTGGAGTCTTAAGACAAGACAGGCAAAAGGGCTCAGCTGTCTCTTGCTCAGTGCAGAGTCAGGAGAGCAGCAGTATCAATCAAGCTTGTTCCCAGCTGCCCTGTGCTTTCATTTCTGCTATCTGGAGGATGACTGCACACAAAAATTACTCTCAAAAAAAAAAAAAAAAAATGTAACTGGACTCTAATGAAAGCAGGGGAGTCTTGTTTCTCTTATCCGCAGGGAAAGGTCTGAAAAATCTTTTTACCACCACAGAGGTGCAGTTTGAGGGAGAGGGCAGGACATGGCCCCTGTCAGAGAGAAGCAAAGGAATCTGCGAGGAGACTGACAACCCCCAAGGGATGGCTCAGCACTCCCTGGGATCCTGCTTGGAGCTCTATTTGCCAGGAACTGTTTCTCTGTCCCCACATCTCCTCCCTGTCCCTGCTCACGGATCCCATCCCACCCACCATGTCCTCAGCTCTGCCCAGAATACACCTCCTGGCAGCAGGACACTGACCAGGGGGATCTCTGTGCTGGCAAGTCTTGAAGAGAATTTCAGATAAACCCTGAAGAGACCACAAAGGTGATGTTAATGCTTTCTGTAGGCTGAGGTGGGTGAAGGGACTTTAGCAGGTTTCCTGATAAACCCATTCCTCACTCACTGTAATGCTGTAGGAGTGTTTGTCTCTTGTGCAAACCTGAACAGATCCATGACCATATCCACCTACCATCACAGCCGGGGAGTGAAAGCACCAATCCTGGTAAGTTCCTTTACTGCCGTAGCACCCCGCCTTGATGTCCTTCTTGAAAAGTGCCCTGTGAAATGTCCCAGGGGCGATGTGGAGCTGCAATCAGCCCTGACCCATGCAGCAGCCTCTCGATAGCAGAACAATCCTGCCCCGCCGTAGAGTGGCTTGCTCCTTACCCCACAGCTTCTCCCCACAGCGCTGTGAGGAGCTACCTGGGCAGGCTGAGTGCTGACCCTGGCAGGCGGCAGAGTCCCTGCCCCAGCACACAGCCCCCTGGGGTGCAGGGACCCTGCTGGGAAGGACAGCCCTGGGCACCCCTGCCTGCACACCCGGCTGCACACCCCTGCAGCCGGCCCCGCCAGAAGGCAGCCCTCATGCCCTGGCCCTCACAGGGGGCACCAGGGAAGCCCTGCTTGGGAGCAGCTACTCCTCCTCCTCCTCCTCCTCCTCCTCCTCCTCTAGGCAGGAGGCAGATTCCTAGGGGTCTGCCGCCTTCCCCAGATCCCTCCCTGAGCTGCAGCTGCATTGCCCTGCACCCCCAGACTTACTGTGGCCAGGGCCCTGATGCTTTCTCCTCCTCGGACCTCTCAGCATCCTCCCAGCCCAGGCTGCCTTGAAGCTGTGTGTGCCTCGCTGCTCTGCCCTGGGTGCCTGCAGGCAGTGCCCTCAGCCCTGCGCTTTGCAGAGGAGCTGCTCCTGGGCAGAGCTGTCTCTCTGCAGCGCTGCCCACTTGCCAGGAGCTCCCTCCGGCCCAGGAGCCCGGCCCAGCTCAGCACCACAGCACAGCAGCCCAAGGCACTTTAATGACCCCTCAGGAGGGTTTGGTGCCAACTCCATGAACCTCATGCACTGAGAAGCTGAAGAAACCTCTGAAGAAGTCAATGTTATATTCCAACTCCAAAGTTTCCTGCACTGTTAATGGCTCCCACTGAGAGACACTGTTGACAAAGCCTCCTCAGGGTCCTGTTAGAGCAGAATTCTGGAGGCAGTGATGACAAGTCAAAAACTAAAAGGGAAAGGTGGCTCTGATGCTGAGTAAACCTGAATGTGTTGTATTAAGCCAAAGTTCCAAGCCCTAGGCCCATTAAATAAATGGCCAAGCCATGACCCCCAGCCCCTGGGAAGGGAGATCCTGTCCCTCCCACATTCCTCAGGGCTTTCCTGGGGTAGGGGCTATGGAGATGTGCACCTCCCAGGCTCCTGAGGATGCACAAGGAGGCCATGAGGCCCCCATGCTGCAAGGGACTGTGCCTCCTCACAGGCATCAGTGGCAGAGACAACAGCCATAGCCAAAATGATGATGGGGTTGACTTTACTGGGGGCTTTCAACTTTCCCACAGCCCTCTGTCATCTCCACCACAGGCTGTCCGATGTGGTTGCATGCCCTGGGCCTTTTCCCCTGCAGGCTGTCCTCATCCCCCAGTTTGTCCCCTGGAGAATGCCAGGGAGAAATTACCTGTCCTCATCTCCCCCAGCCTTACAGCCATGAGGCCCCAGTGCTGTAAGGATTAGGTGTCTCCTGGTAGGCCTGCAGTTGATTTCTTGAAGGCTGGGGACATCCACCGTGCTTACCAGCCTTGCTCTCACTTGACCATCTTCCTACCCTTACTGATATCTCTCCATCCTCACGGGCTGTTGGTTGGAATGCAAAGCTTTGGCTAATCCAGACTTTTCTGGGTGGCCTATTGTACTGCACTTGGAGGGACGCTTCATGTAGCTCAACGTAACACAAAATCCTCATGTCCAGTCTCAACTTCCAAAGCTTCACTTTGTGCCATTCTTTCTTTCTTATGTTGTTTCTCGATTTAGAGAAAAACCTCCACCATCTCTGAAACCACACTTCAACCCATGTCAGGATAGTCTGGGTGGCCATGCTCATCTAGTGCAGACCTGTATGCAGGTGGCCTTGTTTGTGGCCAGCATGCACCGCTGTCTGTATGGTGTCCTCATAGTGCCCAGGCCCATCTCCTCAGAGTCCCTGATCAGCTACTCAGGTCCAAGCCTGTCCTGATAAATGAGGAGATTATTCTTCCTCTTAATGCAGGACTGGACACTTCTCCTTGTAAACTTCAAGAGGTTTATGTTGGCCGGAATCCCAGAGTTTCTCAGGTTTCCCTGGGCTGAAGCTCCACTTGGTCAGCTGTTAGTGCCTCTGTGCAGATAGCTCACCTTGATGGTGGTGGTGTCTCTCACGTAATAACAGCCTGAGGAGCTGCAGGGCTCTACAGCCCCAGGTAGGAATTACCATCAACACAATCTTCAAAACAGCAAATGAGATCACAAACAAGCAAAGTCAGGGTCAGTGGAGAAAGGGTAAATGAGGGTTGGGCTATTTGTATGTTAGACGTGTTAGTGGAAAATATATACCTGTAGAGAGATGAAACAATAAGGATCTCTCCAGAAGCTGGTTTTAGGCCCTCCAGCTGTCTGGGACCTGGATCCAGAATTCCCTCATCCCCCAGTTCCTCCACACACAGACAAGCACACGCACACGCAAATGTCTCTCTCCAGCACAGCATCACAGAACTGCTGAGCCTGGAATGCTGTCAGGTTCTACCTCCTCTGTCCTTCCTCTTCATGCTTGGTTTCTGTCAGGAGCTCCTTTTTCATCCATGCCATCCTCCTGCCACTTTTCTTGACTTTCAGCATGTCTGTGTGGACTGTTCTGTAGTGCAAAGAGGAGATCATTAACCATCAAACAGCTCTCTGCACCCTTTCCTCTTCAGGGCTGTATCCCATGGGATTCTTCCAAGCAGGTCCTTCAGCAGGTCAAAGCCTGCTCTCCTGACGTCCTGCCCCTTGCTTTCTTCCCTTCTCTCAGCATGCTACACTCTACTTTCTCACCCTTGATTGTTACAGCCCCGAGCAGCTCTTCCTTGTTTGCAAGTATCAAGTCCTGCTGCAGGGCCCCTCACCTCACTGGCTCCTCAGTCACCCTTGTCAGGAAGATGTCACCAGTGAGCTCCAAAATCCTCCTGGGTGGCTTGCACCTCTTCAGCAGAGGCAACTGGGACAGTTTCAGCCTGCCATGAGGTCCAGGGCCTGCAGACATGAAGCTCCTTCCAATTGTCTGAAGAAGGCCTCATCTACCTGATCAAGAGGTCTGGAGCAGAAATCCACCCACCCTCCCACAGTGCTGCCCATGTTGTTCTGCCCTCTGATCCTGGCCTATCAGCTCTCAGCTAACTCATCGTCAGTCCCCAGGCAGAGCTCCATGCATTCCTGCTGCTCTTACACCAAGGACAACCTCCCCTCCAGGTCCAGACCTGTGGCCTTATCAATACCTGACTGCAAGACCCCACATTTTCTCCAGGTGCTGCTTTGGGCCACTTTCTCCCTCAAACAACCAACTCACAGATCCTCTGAGCTCACCAGGGTCTAGTACAGATGTAGGGTCTCAAAATACTTGGCTCCCAGACTCTCCTACTTGCTGGTTAATTTGGTTTGATGTGCATTAGTGGTTCCTCCCAATGACATAAGCACCAACATGACACATGCACACAGCCTGATCTCTCCAGTTGCTGGCCCACCAGGTGCATGAGCCCCTTTGACTCGTGCTTCCCACTCCAGGGATGGGCCCTTGGGCCTCTATCCGTACCAAGAGCAGACATCTACTCACCCCAGAAAGTTGTGGAGGATGGAATTTCATAAGAAGACAGGACAGACTTTCAGTTGCATGGTGGCATAAACAATAATGCTGACCAGCCACACATGACCAGCTCCTTTCATCCCCATTTCCCCCTGTTTTCCGATGCTTCTTTCTCCCCAAACCACCTCGGTCCTTCCCTTTCCCTGCCTTTGGTTCTTTCATAGGCATGCCACAGCAAGCCTGGCACAATCCCCAGTGCTCTCTCTGGCATCCCATAAGGACTCTCAGACCCCAGAAGAGAAACCCCCACCCTCAGTTGGCAAGGTCACTCTGGGAGACTCCTCCGATTGACCCACTTGTTAAATGTCACACCCAGATCTTTTGGACCTCTCTGTGAACGAGTATTTTTCACTTTGGGTTTTAAATTGTTTCTCTGAAAACAGGGTGATTCCTGTCCTAAGAAATGGAAATTATTTATGTTTGTGGAAGTGTTGGAGATTAGGTCAGATAAATATGTCCAGGTTATATGTGAAACGGAGCACAGTTTGTCTGACCATGACCAAGTCCTGATGACATCGACTCCACGAGGCATTTACTGGCACTGATCACACATGATAAGGACCGTAACATGCATGAAAATACAACAGGCACGGAGAAAGGAGACTGGAGAAATGTGGAAGCTGCCTGAGGAGCCCCAGGGCAGGGGGTCTCCTGCTGTCCTGGGCAGCAGGGCTGGTGGGGAGGCAGAGGCGGGACAAAGGCAGCCAGGGCTGAGGGTCACTTGCAGCATGAATGCAGGACAGAGAGAGAGTGCCTGGCCTCTGTTTCCTCATGCCCTTTGGACCAGCTCAAGTAGTGGGGACACTGGGGAGGCTGCCATCCCTCTCTGGGTTTTTTCCTCAGTTTTTGCTTAGGTCTTTCTGGTGCTGGTTATTTCTCTCTCTTATCAGTCCCAGGCAGCCCTTTTCACTGAGGGCTACTACATCCACCTCTCCCCTCATCCAAAGGGCCCATCATCTCATTGTAAATGGTATTCAGGTTGGTCAGGCACAATTTGCCCTTGTTCAGTTTTTACTGGCAGTTCCAAATCTCATTCTTGTCCTTCAGGTGCTTCGAAATAGCTTCCAGGAGGATTTGCTCCATCACCTTCCCAGGGACAGATGTGAGGTTGAGCAGCCTGTAGCTCCCTCATCTTCCTTTTTGCTCTTCATGAAGATGGGTGGCATGTTTGACTTTTCCCGGGTGTCAGGAACCTCCCTGACTGCCACGGCCTTTACAGGGTGACAGAAGCAGCCACACACTGACCTTGGCCAGCACCCTCAGCACCCTTGGCTGAAACTCACCTCATAGAGGACCCACAGGCATGTATGGCCAACCAGCTTGCTGAAAGTCTCTCCACATGTTCCTGGTCACTAGGCCCACTGCCACACTGAGTTTAGAGATTTGGGCCCACATATTTTTTTTTTTAGCCTTGCTGTGGCTGCCAACACCCTTACTGAAGCCTCTTTTGCTACCTTCTTCATCCCTTGTTAGTTCCAGCTTCAGCTCAGCTCTGCTTTTCCTAGCTCCATCCCTGAACACACAGACAAGGTCTTTGTGCTCCCCCAAGGGGATCCTGAACCCCTTCAGCCCTCTGTGCATCTCTACCCTGTCCCACAGGCAGGCTGGTGTCAAGAGGGTGGCATCTGGGGACAGCACAGCAGTGCTGGGAGCAGGAGCACCAACAAGGAAAGGGGGGGTGCGAGACATGCCCTGGGCTGCACACAGGGGCACGGGGGGCTGGTGCCTCGGTGGTTGGCCAGGCTGTATGGGCTTGGGGTGGATGCCAGCTTGAGAGTAGGAGCTCTGGGATTTCCATGGAATTCCAGTGAAAATGTGGCTGCAGCGAAAGCAAGTGGGCAGGTTCAGGCACAGGCAACTGCAGTGGCAAGGTGCACAAGAAAGTGTGCTGGCCTCCTGCCATGGTTGCTCAACTTCATCCATAAAATTCCACGTGGGTTTTGCATTTCAACAGGGTTGGCCTTGAAGTTGAAACAGTTGTCCAAGGCCCCTTTGTTCTACAGGGCAGTTTCCCAAGAAATCCAGCCCAGGAACTTCCTGACAAGACAAAAATTTCTCCCTTGTACTCCAAGGCTCTGATTCTGGGTTTGTCCTGCGCACCTCTCTTGGGAGTTTAAACCCCACCATCTCCTGGTCACTGCAACCATGTGACACCAACCCTCAGGAAAAGCTCATGTGCCCATGGTTACAAGTTCTGGTGCTCTGTCTCAAATATTTCTCCAGAATGACACGACAGGCCACATCAAGCCTCTCATCTTGCTGCACCCATTTCTGGAGGAAGAGAAGTGACAGGGTTTGACTGTCCCCTTTTCAGTGCTGAGGCAGGATTTGGGGAAGTGCGGTGCTTCCCCCTGCATCAGCTCCTTCATCTCACTGAGAGGTGGGGCTACAACATCTGCTGGGCAGCCAGCCCAGGTTCTGGATGCCACCAGTCTTCTCTGGGGACATGCTTCTTTTAGCCACCAGCCGTTGCTGGGTCCTGCTCCACCTGCTGCCAACCCAAGGGCAGCTTCATCGCCCTTCTGGCCTTTGGCAACTTCTGCTCCACGTGGCTTCTGCTCCTCCAGGCAGCTCTTCTTGCCTGGCTGAGAGCCACTCACAGGTGACCAACAGCCTCCAGAACAGTGGCTGTAGGGGAGAGGGAAGGTGGGCATGAAGGGTTGCACTGGCCTTTCACCACCAGGAATTGTCTCCTTTGTATCAGCCCTTAGGAAGCCCTGCCAAAGCATCTCCCAAATTCAGTGCTGGCAGGAGGATCTCCTATAGACCCCTCTGGTCTGAGCCTCCTCCAGACACCTGCACCCCTGGGCTGGATGCTCTGCCTGGCACGGGAGGATCAGGCCACTCTCCTTGTACCCACACCATCTCCACCTTGGGAAAGAAACACCTCTAAGATTTGAAGACAGGCTTCAGGCCTGCCCATTGCTCCCACCCCCCACTTCTCTGGATATCCAGAACAACCTGAGGGGTGCTTGGGCTCCTCTTTAATAGGACGTAACCAGAGTCTTCACATTTGTCTCAGGACAACAAATGGCACCATCCAGACCCCAAACTCACCTGCTGCAGGTCCTGTACTGCACAGTGGTGATTGGTGTCAGGACCAACTGCCACTCCCAGCTGTACTGCTCGGGGCTGTGGTCACACCATCAGTTGAGATTTTAGGCACCAAAAACGAATATTGTGCTTTGCCCCCAGCTGACAGTTAAGCACCATGCAGCCACTAACTCACTATCCCCATATCTCCCCTGATGGGATAGGGAGGAGAATCAGAAAAAAAAAAAAAATGAAAACAGCAAAAATCCTCATGTGTTGAGATAAGAAGACTTTAATAATTGAAAAAAGATGTAGTAGTAGTAGTAGTAATAATAATAATAATAATAATATAATTATAATAATAATAATAATAATAATAATAATAATAATAATAATAGAAATAATTGCAATAATTGTAATGAAAAGGAAGATAAAAAAAAGAGAGAGGAATAAAACCAAAGAAGAAGACAAGGGGTGCCCAGTGCAATTGCTCTGTACCCACTGATCCATGCCCAGCTGGTCCCCCCAAGCAGTGATCCACATCTCACGGCCAACCCACTGCCTTCCTCCCTCTTGTTTATATACAGGGCCTGATGTCCTGTGGTATCAAATAGCACTCTGGCTAGTTTGGGTCAGCTGTCCTGGCCATGCTCCCTCTCAGATCCTTGTGCCCCGCCTCACTGGCAGCATGGGAAACTGAACAATCCTCGACTTAGGATAAGCCCTGCTCAACAACAGCTAAAACATCCCTGTGTTCTCAACATTGTTCTCATCCTAAACCCAAAGCACAGCACTACACCAGCTGTTAGGAAGAAAATTAAATCTGTCCCAGCTGAAATCAGGACTTTGCAGATTGCCTTTCTTGGTAAGCCTGGCTCCTTGTAACCCTTTTTGTCAAATAGGCAAGTTCTTATGGGCCCCACTGCCCTCTGCATCTGACATGCACACCAGCTGGTTGGATCATTTGTCCTCTGTGACCAAAGGCCATGGGTCATGCTCACCCAGGCCTTTTGCAAGCACCAGTTTCCTTCCTGTTGTTCTTTGCAGTCACGTGAACCAGGATCGGAAATGTCAGGCTGTGCTCTGCCTGTTGTGACAAACTGCTCAGCCCTCGTCATGGTCTGCCTTCAACCAAAAAGAATTTTCAGCGTGCACAACATCTTGTCAGGGTGGCTTCTGCATCCGTTCCTCCACTGCCTGCTGGCAGGAGTTTGCTGCAAGTTTTGGAAAGCAGCAAATCCTGATTTTTGTCGCTCTTATCCCCAAACTTGACGTTGTCGTTGCCCAATAAGGTGTGGTACTGACCTTCTGAGGCACATAGATTTAGGTCAACCTCGCTGCTCATTGTCTTTCTGTGAAGTTCAGTGTGACTGAGGATGAGCTAGATCATCATTACAGTGGTGCTTTCCACCTTTGTCATCACTTCCATTAAATGAGCATTTCTTTTTCTTACCCATACTGCCATACACCCACTCAAGTTATTGTCTTCTCAGAGGAACCATCTGCACACATGCCTTAAATGCTGATGTGCTGGAGCTTCAGTGCACAGGGACCTTGAGATACTTGGGGCTTTGGCCAGCAGGAACTTCAAGTTGTACAAGGAGAAGGCGCAAATTGGGACTGGACCAGCAGAGGAGTGAGTCTGAGGAGAAGGCCCTGGGCACTGTGAGTGATGCCATATGTGCCGCTGGTAAAGGCTCACCATGAATAGAGCCAGCTCCTGCATACGGAGCTGCACTGTAGCATGACCATCGAGACACGGGGAGTTATCATCCCCCTTGACTCAGCACTGGTGTGGCCACACCTCTAACATTCTCTACGGCTTTCCATTCTGAGGAGAAGGAAGGAACGGGAGAGTGCCCAGAAGATGTCTGCAAAGGTGGGTTTAGAGGGCATGAAGCACATGAAGTGTGTGGAGTGGCTGAGGGACCTGGGCTTCCTTGTCCTGATGGTGTGGAAGGTGATGCGGGAGTAAAAGAGTAGCTTGAAATTAGGAGTTTTGGGTGTTTTAGAGATTTTGGACCTTTTCTTTGTAGTTGGAAACCACCTGAGAAAGGAAAAGCATCACAAAGTGCAGTTTAGGAGGTTTAGACTGGAAAGGAGGAGAAAAAAATGTCCCTTGAAGGGTAGTGCTGTGGTGCCAGAGGTCAGCCAGAGCCCGGATCAGTGCAATGCTTTGTGTTCCAAGGAACAGGCAGGGAGGAAGGAGAGATCTCAGGAAAGGCAGGGAGATGCCATAGGTTGGGTGTCCACAGCCTGGGGGTCTCTGTCCCCTTGGCTATGGCAGTTGTCTCTGCTACCAAGGCCTGGAAAGAGACATGATAATTGCATGGAACTGGGGCCTCGTGGCTTCCTTGCAGCCCCCCAGGGAGGCTGGGAGCTGTGGTACCACTGTCCTCCTCTCAGCATTGCCCACCCCACCCCACAGTGCCCCAGGAAGAGCCCTGAGCCAGTGTGAGGGGGATTCCCCTTCTTGGGGATGACCACTTGGCATGATAAAATATATCAAGTTTTACTCAGCATCAGCTCCTTGCACAGTGCCATTGCCTACCTGTACTCACAGCCTCCAATTTTCTTCTCTAACTAATCCATGGGGACACCTGGTCTGTAATGGGCCTCAGAGGGGCCAATTAACACTCCAAGACACTTTGGATTTTGCTTCTGACTTTAACCCCTTCAGAGGTTGGTTCAGCTCCTCTCAGTATCTGTGGTTCAAGCACCAAATACACCCCCGGTCTCATCAAAGTGCAGAAAACCCAAAGGAGCCACATCTCTTCCATCAATTATTTCAGGACTTCCAGGCTTGCACAGCTAATTGGAGAGGCTTCAGGAGTCTAATTAAAGTGGAAGATTTTAATGACAACTTCATAAAAATACTTTTTTTTTTTTTTCATTTTGAAGGGGTTTTAATCCTTTTTTAATTTTACAGAAGTGATAGAAGCTTTCTCCAATTCAGAGGGTCTTCTAAGGAGGACAGGAAATGTAGCAACAGCGGTCTCCTCATGGTACCCCACTGTATGGGCAACTTTCCTCCCCACCTCCCCTGCCCCACCATTTCCCTCAGGGGCTGCCTGGGACTTGCATTCTTCTACATCAGGCTTCCTCACTGATGTTCACAGCTGAATGTTACAGCTCCTTTGCACCAATTCCCACCTGATTTACCCTGAGACTTGACTGTAAATAGTCACAGGAATCTTATTAATTTGAAGAAAGAGAAGTAAAACATGATACAAATTATTAAAAAAAAAATCAACAATAAACTCCTCAACTGTATGCCAAGTCCAAGCCTCCACTAAGGTCTATCTTCCTCAAGCGATGACCATAAAAGGAATACTCTAGACAAATAGATAGGAAATTATAAATATACACACAATTAGCAAGTTGACTAAAAAAAGAGTTTGGCAGTTTAAATCAACTTTTCCACCTTTTTGGCCAAATTTCAAGCCCAGAGCCTTCTCACCAACTCACGCCTCTAGTGATCTCCCTGCCCATCTTCCTGTGCCTCCTTAGCCCATGCCCACCTCTATCAAGTGAAGTTGGGGTGTTGTGGGAACTTCTTACAGCCAACTGAAAAATCATTTGTCAATGTTCAAAGCATTTCTGAGGTATAGCTGAGAAAGAAATTAACTTGTGTTACATCATGTGCTTGTTAACATCATTATATTTAGCAAAACCCATCCTCGAAGACAGCTGTTCTAAAAGCCCCCTGCAACCGGACAGAAATTAAGATGCAAGAATAAACTAATTAGAGTTGCTGCACTCTAACAAGCTCCCAGGGGAAAGTTACTGAGTCTGGAGAGCTATGGGAGGAATAAAGAGTCTTTGGGGTTTAGTGGGGCATGCTGAGGGGTTTGGGTGAGGAAGCTCCCTCAGGAGATTGACGTGAGCCTCTCTGGGGGCTGATTAGAGCAGAAGAACAGAGGCAAGTGACTTCAGGGTGACAGAGACATCCTGTGTCATGTAGCCCCTTGGATGTGCCCTGCCAAGGGGCTCAGTGCTAATTCCCAGCCCATTTGAATGGTGATTCCTTTGGTCATCAGCAGCTGAGGTTTTCCCCCGGTCACTCTGAGGACAAATACAGGCAGAGTGCCACATCCTTGCCCCTCAGGCCTGGCACTGCCCAGCTCACCCTAAACCTTTGCCTATACCCTAACACCTAACCCTGAAAGGTGAGCTCTCATCCTTAGCCCTGCCCTGATCACTGAAGCTGAAACCCTCACCAGATGCCTGAAATCTAAGCCCTACCTACCTCCCTAATCCTTTCCCTCAACACCCCTCATCTTCAACCAAGTCCTTCCCTGGGCTGGCCTAACCCTGGGCAACAGCCCTGGGTGGGGTGCAGCTCAGCAGAAAAGGCCCTGGGGTTCATGGTGGCCAACAAGCTGCACATGAGTCAGCAGTGACGGCTGGCAACCCAGAAGGCCAACAGCATCCTGGCTGGCTGAAGAGGAGCATGGCCAGGAGATGAGGGGGAGGGATTCTCCCCTTCCATTCAGTGCTTGCTAGACCACATGCCCAGTACTGCACTGAGTTTGGGGCCTCCTGCCCCCAGTACAGGAAGGACATCAATCAACTGGAGCAAACTCAGTGAAGAGGCACCAATTCAGTTGGGCATGTGTAGACGTGCAGGGGGCTGGAGAGCTTCCCACCTGAGGAAAGGCTGAGGGAACACTCTCAAGTATGGAGACGAGAAGGCTTCGGGAAACCTTGTAGGAGCATTTCAGTACCTGTCAGGCAGTTAAAATAGAGCCAGGCTCTTCAGCGTGGTGCATGGTGGGAAAAGGAGAGGCAAGGGACAAAAATGGAAAGAACATTCAGGCAGGAGATGAGGACCATGAGGTCATAACCATGAGGTCACTTACACACTGGAAGAGGTTATCTTGAGAGGCTCTGCAACCCAGACCCTTGGAGGTTTCCAAGCCTCCTTTCCCCCTACATGTGGTCTCCCAACATTGAACAAAAGCTCTGGCTCAGGCAAGAATGAAGCAAAAGCCTATGGCACCAGCACAAGCTCTTCCTCCCCTGGGCCTTCTCTTCCCTGTGAGAGGGGTCTGCCACTAACCCCACACTTCTTTCTCCCTCAGCCTTTGCAGCTGCATGTGCCTGGCCTTCTCACTTGACTTTGCAACCATGACCTTTGTTTTCAAGGCCCAACACATATCTTGTCACTCCTGCTGTAAACTGGCACCCACCCCGCAACTGGAGCCCACCTGACCACAGGGGCAGGGAGAGGCCAGGCCCACTCTGCTTGCACTGGGAACAGCTTTTTCCTGGGAACGTCCCCAAGGAGCTCTCCTCACGTGTGTCAGGCTGTGGCCTGGCACAGGTGGCACAGGGACAAGGGCTGCTGGGGCAGGGCTGAAATAGCTCAGCTGGGAGAGCGTTAGACTGAAGATCTAAAGGTCCCTGGCTCAACCCCAGGTTTCAGTAATTTTTTCTCCCTTAGGGTCTTGCAGATCCCGTCTGCCTTTGTCCATCCTGCCCTGTCCCTCCTTGCTCCTTCCCCTCTTGCCAGAGCACTGCCCGTGCGCTGTAGCTGCACATCTACAGGTTAGAAGGATCCTTCCTCTTGCGCCACAAGCCCCCAGGCTTCCCCTGGGCAGGACTCTCCACTCAGTGTGTCTTTGGGGTGTTCTCCAGCTGGGTCTCCTTCCCTGCTCCACAGGGATCGGGATCTCTCCACTCAGGGGTCTCTGCAAAGACTCTGTCTCTCTCCTCATGGTCATTCTCACTGGTGCACAGACTGCTCCCCTCCTCACACACATCCTTCACCTCAACCTCAGTTCCCAGACCAGGGCACACTGCCCACAGGGAGGCCACTGTCCCCCCACTCCCAGGGAGAGGCACTCATTGCAGCTGAGCAGCACAATTGCCCCATGTTTACCACCACGAAGACACCACCCCTGCATGTGGTCAGGCTTTCAGCCTTGGAGTTAACAGCTGCCCGTGCTCAGCCACCCTGCCACAGAGACCCCAGCCAGGGCTGTCCCAGGGCACTGCTTTGCTGTCAGGACAGGCCTCAGCACTGGAGGAGTGGGGAGGTCCCTGAGCCCACCCCACACCCGCAGCCCCAGGGAGATGGAAGCCTGCTGTCCACCTCACCTCCTGGGATGCTGCTGGGAGGAGTGGTGCAGGGCAAGTCCCAGTGACTGGAGGAGGGGTTATAGGATTTCTGCCCCTGTGTGCCCCCCACACACACACCCTGGGGTGCCATCAGAGCCTGGGGGGCACCTCACCCCAGGGAGGGAATTTCCCTCACCCTGTTGCACTGCTCCTGCTGTGGAGTTGGGGACAGACGTGGCAGAATGGGGTGCTGTCCTGGAGGGCAGAGGAGGCTCAGGGGTTTTCTCTTCTCCATCGACCTAGCTCAGAATGGGCCAGAGCATGGGAGAAGAGCCTGCAGCAAGAGCCTCCTCCTGCCCCATTTCCCTGCAGAGACGGTAAAGGGGCAGCACTCTGCAGTGCAGCCCTAGGGCAGGATCAGGCCCCAGTGGAGAGCCAGTCCTGACTTCCCCCATCTCAGGAGGCTTCAGGTTCTGTTTTCTGCAGAGGGTCCCAGGGCACCTGGGGGACAACGGCACTGTGATTGGCACAGACACATCATGGGAGGAGAGTGTCTCTCTTGCTGGCAGGTCTCAGGGGGCTGTAGCTCAGTGGCTGAGCAGCTGCTTTGCATGGGGGAGATCCTGGGTTCCATCCCCTGCACCTCCAGGGGTGCTGCTGCCCTGACTCCCCAGCCACAGGCAGGTGTGGGCTGGAGTTTAGGCTCTGGTCATCTCCAGGCCCTGTGGGCCTGTCCTGCCCAGCCAGGGTTTGGCTTTGAGGGCAGGAGGGCGGTGGCAGGGCTGGGTGTGCTGCCTCAGGGAGGGCACAGATTTCAGCAGCACGCTCGGAATCGTTTCTGGCTGCACTGAGGGATGTGCTGTGAGAGTGCTGGTCCAGCGCAGGTGTCCTTTGGGACCAGGGCCACACTGCCCTGGTGGCTTGCCAGGGCAAGGCTCTAAGATTGTCCTTTCTCCAGGGGGAGATCCCAAACCACATGGGAAGCACTCCTCTGTGCCAGCAGGTAGGGGTGTCTGAGCTGGATGAGCCTGGACAGGGCTGTGGGACTCCCAGCCGGAGGAATGACATTTCCTACCCTGACCCTGTCTCCAGGTGTTTCTCCTTCCACCGGCACCACTGGCTGGAGCAGAGCCCCAGTTCAGGGAACGGGAGCTGCTGAGGTCAGGCACAGCTCGGCAGAGGTGCGACTGGTGGGGCCGGTGCCCACCTCTTATTCATGGGGTGTCTGGTGTCTCCGTGCACCCTGTGCTGGTGGGATCGGGGAGTCACAAGCCTGTCCACACACATGCCCAGGCAGCGAGGCCAGGACATGGTGCCTTGGCTGCTCCCCCAGCAAAAAACTGGCAACCAAAAGGGGGGAGAGACACGGACTTTCACCGCAGGGTGCCCAGCCCTTGGCAACAGGGAGCCCAAACTCAGAGAAATAAGGCTGCTCTCCCATGGGCTTTCCACATCCGAGCTCTTCCAGCGTGGGGCAGCGGTGCTGAGGGTTGGGGTCTCACTGCAACCCCCCTCAGGTAGATCCTCAGGAGCTGCAGGAGCAGCCACAGATCTGGGGCACAGTGGCAATCCTGCTTTGCTGCAGAGAAGGGACCCAGCTGGCAGGGCCAGCCTGTTAGGTCCCAAAATGCATGAAACAGGTTCTTTCTGCTCAGGGGTGCTGTCCCCTCAAGCACACCCACGCCTGGGGCTTATTTCCTCAAGGAGGAAGAGGCAAACCTCTACCAGGTGCCAGATTATGAGAGAAATATTACACCTGTGGGAGGGCAGAGCTGGTGGGGCAGTCACACCGGATAGGCACTGGGTTCTTCTCCCCAGTTTCCACATGGGGCACCTTGAGTGTGCAGATCAGTGTCCATACTGCCCAGAGGCCCCCACCATCCCATGTTCAGAAAATAACACTCTCCTCTTCATCTTCACTTTTATAAACTTATTTCTCTGAGATGCAGGTCTGGAGCTTATCCCAGTGGGAGTTCTCCAGGCTGTGTTTGCAATGCCCATGGATGTCACGCATCATTGTGGGGATCTTGCCCTGGGAACGCTGCTCTCCCATGAGGGCTGCCAGCAGGAAGGCTCTCAGGAGTGGGGCAGAGGGATGTGTGAACCTCGGCTCCCCCCAGGTGCCCCCAGGGTCAGCCCAGGGGTGGAGGAGCTCCCAGCAGGGAATGGGGCAACACTGCTATAGGAGAAGATGTTGGCAACGTCTGCCTCCTCTCCACTTCTGCTCCAGGGCCAGATCCTACTGTTTGCAGCACTATGGAGCTGCAGCTACTCCCCACAGGCAATCCTGCCACAGACACCCAACACACCTTCCAGCCTGCAGCAGAGAAGCCCATTGGGGAATAGCCGGTGGAGTGCGGAGACCCACCAGCGGGAACAGGGAGGGCAGTTGGGCAGTTTGGGCGCCAGGTCCTGCCCAGGTGCCAAACTCTTCTCCCAGCCTGGCTTCTGCACAAGGTTTCTGTGCCGTGGGTGCTGGGGCAGGTGAAACCCCAGCTGAGGGAGAGGGACCGGGACCCTGGCTCAGCTCCCAGCAGCACCTGTTTTAGTGGAGGGACACAAAATCTCCACTGCCATGGAAATGTGCCCACATGAGCATCCTCCCAGATGGGTCCTTCTCCAGGCCAGGGGCTGGACCATGGCTTTTGGCTGCCGCACGCGTCTTGTGGGGAAGCTTTCTCCAACCCCCTGGCCCTCTAACAGCGCTGAGGGAACGGTGCCCTCATCCTCGGTGCTCCCAGCCCTCACGTACCTGCCCACAAGTACTGCCCCGCACACAACCCAAACTGACATACCTGGCAAGGCAGCAGGGGGGCAGGGGTGGGAGCTGCAGGGGAGCAGGAGGAGGGTTTCCCAGGGCTGCTCTGGGTCTGCAAGGCAGGAGGAACAGCCCATGGAGACTGGGGTCCTGGCAGAGCATGAGGAGAGAGAATCCCAGCCACGTGTTTCCCAGGAGGTGGCTCTGCACCCTGTCCCACGGCAGTGGGGAGCAGATCTGCCTCCCAAGCATTGTGGGAAGTAATCCGCGGGCCATGATCCCACCTGGGGCTGGCTGGGGTTTTCAGGGACCTGCGGTCACCTTAGTGCTCGCTTCTGTGAGACAAAAGCCCAGGGCTCACCCTGACATGGCAGCTCTGTCGTGGCCTCTGCATGGTGGGATCAGTGTGGCCCAGGCAGGGCCTGTGGGAAAGAGCAGCTGGAACCCTTGGGGAAGAAATGGGTGCTCCCACTGGGGTGCATCATGGGACCTATCAGAGAGTCACTTTGATTAGAAACTGCCTGTGGGCAGCAGGATGGATGTCTCTCTCACCAAGATTATTCCCCAGGGACCATGGCCTCACGCAGCCCCACAGGCTGACCCTGAGCCTGCTGTCCCTGAGACGTGTCCCTTCCTTGCCATGGTGTCTCTGTTCTCTGCTCCCCCTGACCAGCCTCAGGGAGATGCCCTGACACCTGGTAGGGAAGCACCAGCTCTGGGTCAAAGCCCCCAGAGGCTTTTAATAAGCAAATATAAGAATGCACAGCATAAAAATGGGAATAAAAACGGAGGAAACTCCCAGCAGTTTCTGCTGCCCATGGCTCAAGGGAGACAGTCCCCTGGTGCTCGCGGCTCTCCCAGCTGCACAGACCTCTCCTCCCTCCCGGCTGCACCCAGCTGTGCAGCAGGGATGGGCTCTCCTGGCCTGGGGCTCAGGGACTGCTGTGCACCAAGCTCGGGTGTCACAGCCTTTGCGTCCTCACAGGGAAGTGCCACAGGCACCTCTTCAGCATCATCATAGCCCATGCTCCCCGGGGACAGGGACAAGGTGTCTCCTTCAGCTCCAGGGACGTCGGCACTTCTCCAGGAGCGCAGGCTGCCCCCTGCAAGCAGCAAGGTCGGACGTTTCAGTTCACCCCATGGGGTCTGTACACCACCACCCTCCCTGGTCCTCACCACATTCAGCTCCTTCTCCCACCCCCGGGCCTTTCAAAGAAAACTCCCATGCCAGGTTTCCTCTTCCCTGCAGGTTTGGGTGTCAGTAGGGTAGTGACTTGAGGGGCACCAGGGATGGCACCCTAGGAACAGGCAGCGCTCTCTTTCCCTCTCACCTCCAGGTGCAGCCCTGGGCCCTGCTCCCTCCTCTGGCATCCTGGGCATTTCCCACTCTCCCTGCCCAGGCACATCATCCTCCCCCGCATCAGGAACCTCCCTGGCATCATCGTAGCCATCTGCTGGGTCACCTCCGGGCAGGACAAGGACGTCTGAAAGGAGAGGGGAGTTGGTGACAGTGAGAAGATCCGTCCTGCAGAGCAGAGGATGGGAGGATGTGCAGGGACACAGAGCGCAGACACTGGGCTTGGCAGAACCACAAGAGATGCCCATGTCTTCCCCTTCTCCGATGGTGACACTCAGGGACACCTCTGTCCACCCCATGTCTGCAGGGAGATCAACCCCTTCCTGCCTCCGTTACCTGGTGCTGATCCCAGACCTTTCTCCTCCTCACTGACCCTAGGGTGGGGCTGCAGCTGGGTCAGGGACTCCTCTGAATAGGAGCCTGGAGAGATGCACAGCGGGTGTTATGGAGCAAGCCCCACTGACGTGGTTCACGGTCAGCGCTGCTGGGGAAGGGGGACCCACAGAGCTGGGGCTATGTGGGGAGGAGGTCTGGGAATTCACCCTGCTCCCCCGGGACAAACCCTGTCTCAAAGGAGCTTCCAGAGCTGGCCCAGGACAGCCCCTTGCCTCGCTCCTCGGGTGTCTCATGGGGTGCAGGGGCAGGAAGAGAGGGGCTGTCCAGCTGGGACAGTCAAAGCTGACTGGGAGAAAGCTTCTCTCCTGGGATCAGGACCTGGATGCTCTCCCCACAGCTCCCACAGCCCCAGCGCCACAGGGACCACAGGCTGGGGGTCTTCAGGGGGTCAGCTCTCGGTTGGGGCCAGAGGAAAGGGTCCTGCGGATGTGCCTCCAGGGAAGACCCACACCCACCTGAGCGATCAAACTTGGCCCGTTTCTCCCACGCTGGGCTGTACCCGATCTCCTCGTACACAGCCTCGGGGAAGGGCTCCTGGGCTCTGCTGGAGCCTGTGGACAGAGACAGGGCTGGCACAGGGACAGGCAGAGGGGCAAAGGGACCCCACTGTGCTCCCCCAAAACGGTTCCATGTGCCACCTCAGGACTGGTCCAACAGCACAGCCCCACTGCACTGTCCAGGCACAGCTGCCACATCCCCAGTGAGGGCAGCATTGGTGTGAAGATTATCTGGGGCAGCATCACCCTCACATCATCCCTTTGGAGACAGCGCTCATGCCCCTCTGGCCTGTGCACAATGTCCCCCTTGTCTCACCCTGGATATGTTCCCACATTTCCTCGTCACCTGGAGCTTGCCCCTACCTGCCCCTGTCCCACCAGGGGGTGGGCAGGGCTGGGCAGGGGGACAGCCTGGGGGCCTGACACCACGGTGATGGACCCTGCTGCCCCACACTCCTCCTAGCACCTCTCTTGCCCCAGAGCCCCCTCCAGCACTACCGAGAGCACTGCCAGCCTTGGCCATCCCCTCTCTGCCATTTCTCTCCTCACCCCATGGCTAACTGCCCCCACCTCAGGGCTCTCTCCACCCCTTGCTTCTGGTGCCCCACAGCCAGGCACTGAACGGGGAAGCACATGAGGCAGGTAGCAGCACACAGTCTCACCCTCCCGCTCTGCCTGTGCCCCTTGCTGACACCCCCTGCAGCACCCCACAGCCCTGCCAGGAGGTATCTCCCCCCAGCACCTCTGGGCAAGGACCCACCTCTGCGTCCAGCCCTGGCGCTCAGCACTTGTCCAGCCAGGAGGGCCAGGAGCAGGCAGACAAGGGTCCCCAGGATGATGCACATGATGACGGGCACTGAGACTCTCCCGCTGCTGCTCTGATGGCTTTGGGTGGGATCTGCATGGGAGACAACTTCGAAGGGGCAGCACCCAGGGGTGAGTGACAGGAAAGCTTCCACCATCCTGGGTAAATTATAGCTCTCCCCAGCCCCCTGCCACCACTCCAGTATCTCCTCCAGGCAGTTTCACACCCCAGCTAGGAGCCCCTTCCATCCAGCTGTGGGGTCACAGCCTGGCCCCGGGGGTATCCAGCCTGGGGGGAGGACAAGTTACCTGCTCGGGGTGGGGGTGTTGTCGTCCTGGGTGTAGCTGCAGAGGAGGAAAAGGAGAGCTGGGCTTAGACACTGGGTGTGTGGGTATCAGGAAACCTCCTCCCCAACACACCGTGTGTGTGTGTGTGTGTGTGTGTGTGTGTGTGTGTGTGTGTGTGTGTCTAGATGTCCCTGACACATCCAACCCAAATTGCCCCTCCTGTAGTGCCAGAAAGGGAGGCCGGGGCAGAGCCCAGCACCTCTGCTCTGGGAAGCAGGCAGGATGGCAGAGGCAGCCCAGGGGATAGCCCTGGGGCTGCAGAGCCCCACGGGCAGTGGCCAGAGCACGGCCAGTTACACTGAGGCTGCTCCCTGCCTGGCACCGGGCTCCTGCACTCCACAGGAACGTTCTTTCTCTCGGGAGGTCGGGGTCCATGCCAGGACTGTGTGGACAAAAGGCCTTCCCTAGCTCCCTGCCAATACCCGAGCAAGGGCTCCCAGCCCTGCCACTCACCTGAGCAGCGCACGGCAGCATCTTCCTTGTGCCGGCAAGCCCCGCTGTCCCCGGGCCGGGCCCAGCAGTCCTGTAGGGATGGCTCCGTCCCCCGGCACTCCACCTGCTCCAGCCAGATGGGGCCCGTCCCCATCCCAAATGCAGCCTCATGCAGGGCAGACACCACAGGACCACAGCCCAGCTGCCTGCACGCCACCTCGGCATCCTGCATGTCCCACGAGTCGTCGCACACCGTCCCCCAGGAGCCACGGTGCCAGACCTCCACTCTGCCCGAGCACCCGTCCTTGCCCCCACGGCACGAATCTTCTCCCTGGCTGGAGAAGAGTAAGACCTCCCATGGCACCGGGAGAGCAGGCAGAGCCCTGCCAGACACAGAGGGGAGCTCCCTACCTGTGCAGCTCGTGGAGTTGGGGCACGGCGCCAGCGAGGTTGGAGGCATTTCTGTCTGTCCCCCTGAAGAAGGAAACACTGTGGTGAAGGGGCTGGTTTGGGGGATCATGCAGAAGAGAGCGGGGCTGAGCTCTGCTCGGGCGTCCCTGCACCATCTGGGGCACGGCAGCAACTGAACCCCAGTCATCCATGGGACACGTGCAGGACTGTGGGGGGACCCTGATTGCTCAGCCCCAGAAGGTCCCTGGCTCACAGAGCAGCAGTAGCTTGTCTATGGAGGGGAGGCTCTTCTGAAGCCTGTCGGGTCTCTTCTGAGACCTCACCTGGAGATGCCTCTGCTTCCCCAGGCACTGGTGGCAACCTGGGTGGCAACTGCTGCTGGATGTGTGTGGCCGCGGTCACGTTTGTGCCACTGGCAGCGGAAGGGTCTGGCATGGAAAGTAAAAGCCTCTCCAAGCTCTTTCTTTGTGTTTGGCCATGCCCCGTGGGGAGCAGGATCTGGGGTGACACTGGTGCATGGGTGCCTCAGAGTTACCATTGCAGGTGATGTGGATCTCCTCTTCCAGGTATTCACATGACTGTGGATTCCAGGGCGTGGAGGGACACTGCCAGAAAGAGCTGTTTGTCTCCCCACACTGCACGCGATCCAGCCAGGCAGGGCCAGACACCCTGCCAGAGGGCAGGCGTGTTTCCAGGGATCCTCCATCCCCGCAGCCCAGCTCCTTGCACGCCAGTGTCACCGTGTTGTCAGTGATGGAGTTAGAGCAAATGCTCCCCCATGTCCCGTTGTAGAAAACCTGCAGGCGCCCGGAGCAGCCGTCGCTGTTCTCCAGCCTCAGGGCCACGAACTCTGGGAAGAAAAGGCCCCAAAGCGGGAACAGGCTGATCTGGGGCTGTGGGAGCCAGGACACCTCTGCACCCCCCCAGGCCCTCAGCCGGGCAGGGGCAAGGCCACCACATCCCCCTTGCACCCAGGGGCAGAGAGAAGTCCCGGATTTACAGCCAACCCTGCCCTTCCCGCGAACCCTTGGGGACAGCTGAGCTCCCCAGGGACCCCCCGTGGGACTGAGGGTGTCCGTGCATGGGTGGGCCTTGGGCAGGAGCTCAGAGGCAGCCAGGGGCAGCCTTGGCCATGGCCGGCTCTCCCCGCGTCCTGCCCTCCCCGGGACCAGGCTCCCACCACAGCTCCTGAGGTGGCACAGACCTGAGCAGACGACTCCCGCATCCTCTTTGTGCCCGCAGTCGTGCTGCCCCCAGGGCCCAGCCGGGCAGTCCCAGAGAGCAGCTTCGGCCCCGGAGCAGTTCACACCATCCAGCCAGATCTGCCCGGAGCCTTCCCCGAAGCGAGCGGAGCCGGCTGCCTCCACTGCCTCTCCGCAGCCCAGCTGGTGGCAAACGACGGCGGCATCAGACAGGTCCCAGCCGTCGTCGCAGACAGTCCCCCAGATGCCCTGGGAGTAGATCTCCACTCTCCCCGCGCAGCGCCCGGCCCCGTTCACCAGCCGGACCCGCCGGCTCCCTGCAGCGGGTGGAAACCCCAGTCGCTGTCAGGGCCTGCCCGCCTGCACAGACCGTCACCTGGGCGCCTGGGCAGTGCCACTCACCCCAGCAAATGACTCCCACGTCCTCCGCAAGCCCTGCCGCCAGCGCACTGCCGGGCAGGGAGGTGTTGCAGAGGGTCAGCTTGGCCTCGTGCCCTGCGCACCAGACCCCTCGCAGCCCCACGGGGCCCGTCCCTCGCTCAGGCTTTGGGGGGTTGTAGGCTGTCCCTGCCTCTCCGCACTGCAGCTGCCGGCACACCACGCTGGCCTCCTGCACGTCCCACTGCTCATCCAGGACTCTGCCCCACGCCCCATCCTGGAAGATCTCCACTCGTCCGTTGCACCGGCTCCCTCCGCCCACCAGCCGCAGGGATCCAAAGCCAGCTGGGCCTGGGGACAGCAGAGATGCCACTGCCATCGGCGGCACCGGGAGCATGGCACCCTGCAGGGAGCAGGGCAAGGGGGGATTTTCAACCAAACGGGACAAGGTGGAGCCTTGTGCTGACGAGAAGTGAGGGCAAAGCCTGGGCCCTCTCTGCAGCTCACAGCCAGGTCAGCTGCTGCTGGGGGCACCAGCTCCTGCCTGGGTGGGGGGATGAGGCTCTGCAGGGCTCTCTGTGGGGACGGATGCGGTCGGCTGCAGCCAGAGGGATGGAGCAGAGCCCTGCAGCCCTGTCCTGGGCTCGCTGCACAGTACGAGGAGAGAGGAGCCCGGGCCTGGCGGTGGTGCTGGGGCCTAAGCCACTGCCCTGGGGGCAGATGCCTGCCTCCGTTCAGTCCTCAGCTCTCCCAAAGTCGAGCGGTCAGTCTGAGCAGGGAAAGCCCTCCAGACAGTTCCTGGGGAAGCCAGGGTTTCCCCAAGGAGAAATTCAGCCTGATACGGCCATGGAACCCCTACTTTTAGTGGCTATGTTGCACACAAGTGACAAATGGAGTTTATGCAGCATTTTTCCAGCACTAACCTGAGCAAAGGACAGCAGCAGCGTTCCCTTGGGAGCACGGCGAGGTGCCCAAGGTGGTCACTGGGCACTGCTGCAGGAGAGCTTCAGTCCCGTCACAGTGGAATGAGTCTCTCCAGACAGGGCCAGTCTCTCTCCCAAAATATTCTCCTCCAGGAATGGACTCAGCAAACCCGCAGTTGAGTTGATGACAGAGAACGTGGGCATCCGAGAGGTCCCAGCGGGAGGCACAGAGGGTCCCCCAGGTTCCCAGCACCTGGACCTCAACCCTCCCCGCACACACTGTGCTGCCGTTCACCAGTCTGATCCCTGTGTACTCTGGGGACAGATGTGGAGAAAAGAGAGTGGATTGGTGCTCCTGTACCCTCAGTAGCTGGTGGAGGGGCCAGAGGGACCACATGTCTTTGTTCTCCTTCTGCAATATTGTCATGCTGCAAACAAACCCATCAACCCCTCCTGTCCTCACACCTGGCCCAGCACAGTCCCTGCTCTGTTCCCCAACCCCTACCACAGCCCCGGTGTTCAACAGCCCACCCTGAGTCCTTACCTGTGCAGTTCACAACAGCGCTGTTTGCGTGGGTGCAGGGCTTGTCCCGGGGGGGCCCTCTGGGGCAGGAGGTGAGGAGGGATTCATTCCCCACACACCGCAGCTCTCCATCCCACATGGGACCCACCCCTTCTCCAACGTGACTTCCTCCAGCGACAGGCAGGGCTACGCCGCACTGCAACTCCCTGCAGAGCACGTCAGCAGCCTTGGGACCAAAGTGGGAATCACAGACACTTTTCCACAGGTCCCCGTCACGGATCTCCACACGTCCTGAGCAGCGGTTCTTCCCTTCCACCAGACGGAAAAATCCTGGAAATAAATCAACTGGGAGTTCCCAGAGCCTTGTGGCATTCCCATGCCCACATCCCAGACCATCTCCACGCAAACTGTGACAAAAATCGCTCACTGCACATCTCAGAAGAAGCTATTTAAGGAGTGATGGTGTCACAAAGGCATCCATGTCAAGTTACACACTTTCTCTCCACCATCACAGCAATCAGGGGTGTGTGTCTATTGCAGACCCACAGCAGAGTCTGCAAACCACGTTGGCACCGTTGGGACCAAAGTGTGAGTCACACACCGCTGTCCAAAGATCCTCATCATGGATCACTATACGTCCTCAGGAGGACCGGTGCCCTTAGAGCAGCCGGACAGATTCTGGACCAACCAATGACCCCTGAGACTTCCCACAGCCATCTGGCAATACCCTGACTACATGCCAGCTGATCTCCAAGGTGGCCACAGGCAAAAAAAACCCTACGACATCCCCAGCTGCTCTCAGGGGGTGCTGGTGGCACAAACACATCAGCCAAGGGACCTGTGTCTGCTAAGGGGGACAACCGCAAAGTAGCTCCCCGTCTCACGCCCTTCCACAGGACGGTGGGTGGCCACAGGAGTCACTTCTGGTGCCTCTGGCATGGGGACAGCTGGCCCTGAGCACTGCCAGACAGCTCCTGGGTGAACAGGAGGAGAAAGATGGCAATCAACAGACCATGCAGGGCAGGGATGGAGGGTTCATCTGCACCAGCTCAGGGACCAGGCACAGTAAGGCACCCTTGGGCAGGTTCCCACTGGCTTTCCCCAGGCACTGGGGACAACAGTAATGACAGTTCCAGCTCAGCAGTGTGACTGGCCACACTGGGCAATGCTCCGGTGCCTGACTTTTGCTCCCTGAGGGCACAGCCAGGTTCTTCCACAATCCCAGCCCCAGAGGTATGGAATAGGTTGTCCCCTTACCTGAACACACCACTCCAGCATCATGGAAATGACCACAGTCATGTTCACCCCATCCTCCATGTGTGCAGTCAGACAGGGCAGATTCGGTGCCATTACAGCCAACATCATCCATCCAAATGGGGCCAGATCCTGGCCCAAAGTGTCCGTATTGAGGAGCTTCAACAGCAGACCCACAGCCCAGCTGTTTACAAACCACTGCTGCATTCTTCATGCTCCAGTAGTGACCACACACAGTCCCCCACTTGCCCTGTTGTTTCACCTCCACTCTCCCAGCACAGCGCCTGCCGCCGTCTGCCAGCCTCACCTCCACAGCACCTTCAAACACTGACACAGGACCAGTAAGGACAGCGCTCAGCCCCAGCACTGCGGGTCTGGGGAAGCCCTGTGCAGGTGGAGTCAGAGGCACCAGGGTGGGAGCCCACTCCCCTCCAGGCTGTCCCCAGGGCAGTTCAGGAGTCCCTTCTCTCCTCATGGGCTGTGCAAGACTGGGGGTGCCCAGCTCCAGCCCTGCTGGGTCATTTGTGGCACCACACACTCTGACACTTCCATCCACTCCAACAGCCCCTCGCCCCTGACCTGTGCCCACCCAGGGCTCCTGCTCCTCCCCAGACAGCACCCTGAAAAGGGACCTGTCCCCACCAGGGCTCCCCCAGGATCACACGGCTACTCCTCCCCAGAGCCCCCAGCTCCCCTGGACCACAGCCTGCCCTGGGCCCCTCCCAACTCACCCTCCTCCCTCAGGACTTTCCGTGTCCCCTGTGGAGCAGAATGATGGTCCCAGTGAGGCCTCCCAACCCATGCTCCCTCCTTGTCCTTGGGCATCAGCCCAGACCTGACCTTGTCTGGGATCCCCGCAGGAAGCTTACCCCTTTGCGAGCCTCTGGGAACAGATACCCCAGTTCCCTTGTCTCCACAAGCACAACCCACCCCCGGTCAGGCCGGGGATCACCCTGACTCCGGGACAAGAGTGAAGAGCCCACACCCCTTCCTGGGTACCCCGGAGGCTGGCTGTTCCTCTGGGATGACAGAACAAAGAGCCACCAGTTAAGGCACCACCAGCTCACAGGGAACAGAGCTGGCAGAGCCAGGGCCCCAGGGATGGTGCCCAAGGATGGCAAATCCACACCCGGGTACCAACGGCCAGAAACGTGGGAGCCCTGGAAGCAGAAAAGCCCTTCTGCCACGCAGAGAAGCACAGGCTCAGTGAACCTGTTCACTTTCTACCCCTTGTCACATAGACACACGGGAAGAAGCCCCATTTCCAGAGGGATCCCTGTGCTGCTCCTTGGCCCCAGGGCTTTGTGGCAGGGTAGCAGGCGTTTCCCCCTGCACAACTGCACCCAGAGGAGCAGCTACAGTAACTAAGGGGACAGAGGGACTCTGTCCCCATTAAGAACCTTTCGGCAGCCGTGCACCAAATGCAGGAGGATGGAACAGAAGCGAGACATTGGCTTCTGCATCTTTTCCTGCGTAACTGCAGACTGCAGGAGACAACATCACCCCTCCTGTTCTCAGGCCAAGGCCAGCACAGTCCCTGCCCTCCTCCCCTGCCCCCGGCACAGCCCCGGTGTTCAACAGCCCACCCTGAGTCCTTACCTCTGCAGTTCACAGCAGCGCTGTTTGCTTGGGTGCAGGGCTGGTCCCGGGGGGACCCCCTGGGGCAGGAGGCGAGGAGGGATTCATTCCCCACACACCGCAGCTCTCCATCCCACATGGGACCCACCCCTTCTCCAACGTGACTTCCTCCAGCGACAGGCAGGGCTGCGCCGCACTGCAACTCCCTGCAGAGCACGTCAGCAGCCTTGGGACCAAAGTGGGAATCACAGACACTTTTCCACAGGTCCCCGTCACGGATCTCCACACGTCCTGAGCAGTGGCTCTTCCCTTCCACTAGCCGGAAAAATTCTGGAAAAAAAATCTAATCAACTGGGAGTTCCCAGAGCCCTCTGGCATTCACATACTCACATCCCACACCACCTCTAAGCAAGATGTGACCAAATCACCCACTGCATATCCCAGTAATAGCTTTAAGTTTCCTTGTAATATTTCTTTGAAAGGACAGATTGCGTAGAAGGTAGGTCCTTGAAAGGAGCTGTTATTGTTAACAATAGGCCTATGAAGATAGTAGTTGCTTAATTGCATATATTTTGAGGATAGTGGTTGCTTAATTGGATAGCCTTGCACTTATCTACTGACCATCCAAGGTCAGCTTTGATTAAGTAGGATACGTGGTGAATGCCCAAAGATAATAACAAGAAGAAGAGTTACAAAAAGACAAGAATGGCCTGGTTTTGTCATGTGTGAACTTAATGAAAACAAAGATGAGTATCAATATAGACAATTTTAAGAAAAGGACAAGGTAAAGAAAATGAGCAAGGAGGAAGTAACAGCCACCGACATACTGAAACGACCACAAGGATGCACTACCACGCCTGTGTAAAGGACATTATAATATTAAAAGGAGAACCAGGGAAGGCTTATACTTATGTATATACTCACCATAAAGATAATGAATATGTATGACCTTTTCCTATATTAACAGGATACTAACAAGTTCAGGGGGTCGGTGCTAGGTGGAATTATGCCTCACTGGCCTGGCACCAGTAAAGGAATGCTTCTTTCAGAAAAAATAAACCTTGGTCTCTGAGAGTTTCTTTACAGACTGACTTTTACATTAACGACAGAGGAAGCTGTTGGGAAAGTGTTGGTGTCAGAAACACATCCAGGCCAAGTTACACACCTTCTCTCCACCATCACAGAACTCAGGTGTGTGTGTCTATTGCAGACCCACAGCAGACTCTGCAAACCACGTTGACACCGTTGGGACCAAAGTGTGAGTCACACACCGCTGTCCAAAAGGCCTCCTCATGGATCACTATATGTCCTCAGGAGGATCTGTGCCCTTAGAGCAGATGGACAGATTCGGGACCAACCAATGATCCCTGAGAGTTCCCACAGCCCTTTGGCAATACCCTGACTACATGCCAGCTGGTCTCCAAGGTGGCCTCCAGGAAAAATCCCTACGACATCCCCCAGCTACTCTCAGGGGGTGCTGGTGGCACAAACACATCAGCCAAGGGACCTGTGTCTGCTGGGGGGGACAACCTAAAAGTATCTCCCCATCTCACGCCCTTCCCCAGGACGGTGGATGGCCACAGGAGTCACTTCTGGTGCCTCTGGCATGGGGGCAGCTGGCCCGCAGCACCGCCAGACAGCTCCTGGGTGAACAGGAGGAGAAAGATGGGAATCAATAGACAATGCAGGGCAGGGATGGAGGGTTCATCTGTGCCAGCTCAGGGACCAGGCACGGTAAGGCACCCTTGGGCAGGTTCCCACTGGGCTTTCCCCAGGGACTGGGCACTCCAGTAATGACAGTCCCAGCTTGGCAGTGTGACTGGCCACATTGAGCAATGCTCTGGTGCCTGATTTACGTTCCTTTAGGGCACATCCAGGTTCCTTCCACAACCCCAGCCCCAGAGGTATGGAATAGGTTGTCCCCTTACCTGAACACACCACTCCAGCATCAAGGATATGAACACAGTCATGTTCACCCCATCCTCCGTGTGTGCAGTCAGACAGGGCAGATTCGGTGCCATTACAGCCAACATCATCCATCCAAATGGGGCCAGATCCTGGCCCAAACTCTCCGTACTGAGGAGCTTCAACAGCAGACCCACAGTCCAGCTGTTTACAAACCACTGCCGCATTCTTCATGCTCCAGTAGTGACCACACACGGTCCCCCACTTGCCCTGTTGTTTCACCTCCACTCTCCCAGCACAGCGCCTGCCGCCGTCTGCCAGCCTCACCTCCACAGCACCTTCAAACACTGACACAGGACCAGTCAGGACAGTGCTCAGCACCAGCACGCGGGTCTCGGGGAAGCCCTGTGCAGGTGGAGTCCGAGGCACCAGGGTGGGAGCCCACTCCCCTCCAGGCTGTCCCCAGGGCAGTTCAGGGATCCCTTCTATCCTCATGGGCTGTGCAAGGCTAGGGGTGCCCAGCTCTGGCCCTGCTGGGTCATTTGTGGCACCACACACTTTGGCACTTCCACCACAACAACCCCTCGTCCCTATCCTGTGCTCACCCAGGGCACCTGCTCCTCCCCAGACAGCACCCTGAAAAGGGACCTGTCCCCACCAGGGCTCCCCCAGGATCACACGGCTACTCCTCCCCAGAGCCCCCAGCTCCCCTGGACCACAGCCTGCCCTGGGCCCCTCCCAACTCACCCTCCTCCCTCAGGACTTTCCGTGTCCCCTGTGGAGCAACATGATGGTCCCAGTGAGGCCTCCCAAACCATGCCCCCTCCTTGTCCTTGGCATCAGCCCAGACCTGACCTTGTCTGGGATCCCCCCAGGAAGGTCACCCCTTTACGAGCCTCTGGGAACAGATTCCCAGTTCCCTTGTCTCCACAAGCACAACCCACCCCCGGTCAGGCCTGGGATCACTCTGACTCTGGGACAAGAGTGAAGAGCCCACACCCCTTCCCGGGTACCCCGGAGGCTGGCTGTGCCTCTGGGATGACAGAACAAAGAGCCACCAGTTAAGGCACCACCAGCTCACAGGGAACAGAGCTGGCAGATCCAGGGCCCCAGGGACGGTGCCCAAGGATGGCAAATCCATAACCGGGTACCAACGGCCAGAAACATGGGAGCCCTGGAAGCAGAAAAGCCCTTCTGCCACGCAGAGAAGCACAGGCTCAGTGAACCTGTTCACTTTCTACCCCTTGTCACATAGACACATGGGAAGAAGCCGCATTTCCAGAGGGATCCCTGTGCTGCTCCTTGGCCCCAGGGCTTTGTGGCAGGGCAGCAGGCATTTCCCCCTGCACAACTGCACCCAGAGGAGCAGCTACAGTAACTAAGGGGACAGAGGGACTCTGTCCCCATTAAGAACCTTTTGGCATCCGTGCACCAAATGCAGGAGGATGGAACAGAAGCGAGACATTGGCTTCTGCATCTTTTCCTGCGTAACTGCAGACTGCAGGAGACAACATCACCCCTCCTGTTCTCAGGCCAAGGCCAGCACAGTCCCTGCCCTCCTCCCCTGCCCCCGGCACAGCCCCGGTGTTCAACAGCCCACCCTGAGTCCTTACCTGTGCAGTTCACAGCAGCGCTGTTTGCTTGGGTGCAGGGCTGGTCCCGGGGGGACCCCCTGGGGCAGGAGGCGAGGAGGGATTCATTCCCCACACACCGCAGCTCTCCATCCCACATGGGACCCACCCCTTCTCCAACGTGACTTCCTCCAGCGACAGGCAGGGCTGCGCCGCACTGCAACTCCCTGCAGAGCACGTCAGCAGCCTTGGGACCAAGTGGGGATCACAGACACTTTTCCACAGGTCCCCGTCACGGATCTCCACACGTCCTGAGCAGCGGCTCTTCCCTTCCACTAGCCGGAAAAATTCTGGAAAAAAATAAAAAGAAATCAACTGGGAGTTCCCAGAGCCCTGTGGCATTCCAATGTCCACATCCCACCCCACCTCTAAGCAAGCTGTGACCAAAATCACTCACTGCACATCTCAGAAGAAGCTGTTGGAGCATTGTTGGTGTCACAAACACATCCAGGCCCCCCTGCACCCTTTCTCTACACTATCAGAAGATCCAAGGATATGTGTCTGTCACAGCACCAGACACTGCTCAGACAAACTGCTGCTTCACAAGGTGCCCTGTGCTGCCTGGCATGGTCCCCCCAGCACCACAGTGGTGTGCGCAGTTTAGGTCCAAGGCCAAGGGCTGTGTGCCACCCTGCTCCTCTGTCCAGGCACAGCACTTGTGCTCCCTGAAAAGTACTCATGCCTGTGATGGTGAATGACCCACGGGGACCAGCCACCTCATGCTGTTCCTCCAGTGTGTGATGTTCCAAGTAAGACCTGCCCTGCTTTCTCCAGCACAGGGTCCTCAGCACTGTTGTCTGGGAACTGGCAGACTGAGTGGAGTCCAGTGGATACCAGTGGACACACTGGGGCAGGGACAGAGTGTTCATTTTCAGCCTAAGACACTGGCTGAAGAGGGGCTGAGACACTGTGGCAGGGTTAGTTCACCCTGGGGTAGGCTCACTCTGGGCTTTCCCCAGGCACTGGGGTCACCAGCAATGACAGTCCCAGCTCGGCAGTGTGACTGGCCACATTGAGCAGTGCTCCAGTGTCCGCGGCGTTGCTCCCTGAGGGCACAGCCAGATCCTTTTCACTATCCCAGCCCCAGAGGTATGGAATAGGTTGTCCCCTTACCTGAACACACCACTCCAGCATCATAAGAATGAGCACAGTCATGTTCACCCCATCCTCCATGTGTGCAGTCAGACAGGGCAGATTCGGTGCCATTACAGCCAACATCATCCATCCAAATGGGGCCAGATCCTGGCCCAAAGTGTCCGTACTGAGGAGCTCCAACAGCAGACCCACAGCCCAGCTGTTTACAAACCACTGCTGCATCCTTCATGCTCCAGTAGTCACCACACACGGTCCCCCACTCGCCCTGATGTTTCACCTCCACTCTCCCAGCACAGCGCCTGCTGCCGTCCGCCAACCTCACCTCCACAGCACCTTCAAACACCAAGATAGGATGGGTCAGGGGAGCACCGAGCCCCAGACTGTGGGTCTGGGGGAGCCCCCTGCCAGGGTAGAGTCAGAGGCACCAGGGTGGGATCCCACTCCTCTCAAGGCTGTCCCCAGGGCAGTTCAGGAGTCCCTTCTCTCCGCATGGGCTGTGCAAGGCTGAGGGTGCCCATCTCCAGCCCTGCTGGGTCATTCTCCATCCCACCACACAAGGCACCTTTTCCCACCCCAATGGCCACCTGCCTCCTGCCCATGCCCACCCGCACACTGCCCTGCCCTGCACTGGGCACCTACTCCTCCCCAGCACCCCCTGAACAGCCCCGTGTACCCAGGCCTGCAGCTTCCCATACAACTGCCTGCCCCAGCACCAGCCAAACCCACCCCCATGCCCAGGGCTTTCCATGTTCCCACTGCGACGATCCAGAGGATCCCCCCACCCACATCCCCTTCAGATCCCTGGTGTCAGCCCAGTCCCTGCACTGGGCCAGATCCCCCAGGAAGGGTGTGTCTCTGCTGTAGATGCCCTGGTCCCCATCTCTCCGTGGGGTACAAACTGTCTTCATGGGGTCAGGGCTCCCCCGGAACAAGGGGACAGTGAGCAGCACAAAATCCCTTCGGGACCCCCGAGACATTAGCAGTGTCCAGGGGGGGATCTCTGGGTGCTTCCATCACCAGTGAGGCCACCACCGGCTCCAGAGGCACATTACGAGGGGAGAGGGGGTCCCAAAATGTAACCCAGGACAGGGTGTCTGTGAATCCAGCCAGGCACAGGCTGCCCTAGACACTGAAACCCTGCAAAAGGAGATACTGTCTCCCACCCAGATGGGCCCAGGGAAGGGCACAGGGTCCACGGACTTGAGCACGTTGTGTCCATCATCTCTGTAGCACCTGCAAAGAATCCCCGTTCCCAGACAGATCCCGATGACCATGCTGGTACCCGCTATTCCTGGGCTGTGGGACAAGGGAGCCGGCACTTACCCCTGCACAGCTGTACCCAGAGGAGCAGCCCCAGCACCTGAGGGGACAGCAGCCCCTCTGTGCCCATCCGGAGCCTCCTGTCCTGCCAGCACATCCCTGCCGTGCCACACTCCTGTCACAGCTCCTGGGGACTCACGGGGACAATGATGATGGGAGGGCAATATAGATCCAGGCCAGCTACGGGAGGAGCCAATCAAAGCAGCAGCACCTTTTTAGACATTACCAGGAGTTATCTCCCCTCCGACACAGCCCAGCCCTCCAATGAACGTCTCCAGTGCCATTCATGACCATATATGAGGGGTGGCTCTGCTGCAGGTGTCACATCACTGTGGCAGTGTGGCGTCACAGGACAGGGCTGGCTGTAGTGGGGGAAATGGGTTTTTCATGCCTTGAACCCTGCTGTGTGGGCCGGGAGCACTGAGCGTCTCCTATACTGGGCACATCCAAGAGCCCAAGGTGTGAGTGCCCAGACATCCCTATGTCATGGGAAGCACAGGGCTGGGCCTGCACTGGGGCTGTGTCTGGAAGGGAAGGAAAGAGCCCCTGCCCCTGCTTCAGACCCCTCTGTGCTGGGAGCAGCAGCGGGGAAAGGGCCTCAGCCCAGGCCAGAGCCCCATCCCAGGAGCACTGGCTCACCCGTCCCTCCCTGGAGAGCCCCATGGAAGGTCCCTTCAAACGAGCTGGGGCTGGGCCATGTCCCTGTCCTGGCAGCAGACAAGCAGCTCAGATGGATCCCTGACTCTCAGCATGTCACCGAGGGGCCGTTATTCCCCGCGGGGGGCTCGGGAGCTGCAGCCTGCAGGTGCACAAACCACAGCCCACGTGGCCTCACAGAGCTCCTCGCGCTCCCCCCCACAAGCGCCCGGGCAGGAAGTCTGTGGTTTCCTCCTGGAGCTGAGCCCGGGCACATCCCCGCGGTGCCCCCGAGCCACCCCCACCCCGACTGCTCCAGCCAGGGCCGCAGGGGCTGCTCCTTCTGACATAGAAATTCACTCAACACTTAGAATCCAGTAGAACTGCTGAGCAGGTATTCTTTATTAGCAGCGCTGGGCAGCACTGGGGATCGCTCCACCACGAGTGCTCCCACAGACAGGTACAATCACAGAGAATATGTGCTGTGAGCTTGTACATATTCTGTGGATTTCTGAGAACTAATCTACATATACATAAGATTTCCTAGAATTTATCTACATAGTCCGAGCATGTGTGATAAAATTAGGATTAGGGTCTTTTCCCCTCTGGTGGTCACTCATAGTCTTCCTCACAGTGTCCGGTGATTGAACTTTGGGATTCCTTTGCCCACATATGGTCATGCAGTTAGCTCATCCATTCTTGGGCCCTGGGATGCTCCAAGAAGGTCAGTTGAAACTAATTCCCAGGTGATTATCTTGACAGTGGCGTCTTAGGCCCTTGTTATCAGGGGTACTCAGGAAACTTAAGGAACCATCTCAAGGCCTACTTAAATTTCCTGAGGGAGACGTTGCATATTTCAAAACATCTTGATATTAATTCTGCCTAGCAGCTGACTAAACTATGTGAGTGAAAGGAAGAAAATAATATGAGTAGAACATGCTGACCAACAACGATTCTACCATAAACAATTTCTTTGCTCTAAACAAGAGAAATAGTTTTGGTCTTCTCTCACTTCCTTCTCAAACTTTCAGTCCTTCACTGGGCTCCATCTCCACCACTGTTCCCAAATCCGTAGTCAATTCCCTGCAGGACACTAGGGACATCTCCTGCCAAGGGTGTGTGGCTCAGCTATTTTTCTTTTTTATGTCAGCTGAGAATTCTCACAATCATGGCCTACCACCGCTACGTTGCCATCTGCCAACCCCTGCACTACGGGACCCTCCTGGGCAGCAGAGCTTGTGTCCACATGGCAGCAGCTGCCTGGGGCGGTGGGTTTCTCTATGCTGTGCTGTACACAGCCAATACATTGTCACTACGGCTCCACTAAGGCAATGCTGTTGACCAGTTCTTCTGGGAAATCCCCCAAATCCTCAAGCTTGCCTGCTCAGACTCCTACCTCAGGGAAGTTCAGCTTATCGTGGTTAGTGTCTTTGTTGCATTTGGCTGCCTTGTTTTCATTGCACTGTGCTAGGCACAAAGCTTGAGGGCCGTGCTGAGGATCCCCTCTGAGCAGGGACGGCACAAAGCCTTCTCCACATCCCTCTCTCACCTGGCCATAATCTCCCTGGTTCTCAGCACTGCCATGTTGCCTCCCTCAAGCCCCCCTCCATCTCCTCCCCAGCCCTGGACCTGGTGCTGTCCGTTCTGTACTCGGTGGTGCCCCCTGCAGTGAACCCTCTCACCTACAGCATGAGGAACCAGCAGCTCAAGGATGCCCTATGGAAACTGACCCAAGGGATGTAGTTTCACTGACAACAACCTGTCTCAAGTCACTTCACATTTCCCAGAGTTTATCTTAGGCCAGGAGTCTGCTATTTTCCCTGTAATAAACCTACATATAGATAATTTTCTGGACTTATACTACCTCTCTTGAGGATTTTTCCTGTTGTGTCTTACTCTTGCACCACATTGTGTCAGGTGTGATGTGTCCAATAGCAGCTCTTGAATAAAATGGGATCTCCTGGGTGCAGTGCCTGAAGGCTGGGTTCTTCCTCCAAAGTGGCTGCCAATAAAATGTCTAAGGAATTGGTCTTTTAAAATTCTTTTCTCCTTATGTTCTCCCTGTATTTGGAGTTAAGATCACAGTACCATTGGGTTCCACTGGACAAAAAGTTCTGCTTTTAAAGGCTCTCTTCTTGGTGTAAGATGGTGCATGAGCTCCCCACTACCTCCTCAGGCTGCTTCATATATGCCAGGACTCATGGCATATAGCTGTCTTTATGGAAAATAATTTGGTCAGGAGAGGAGTAGGGGTCACCACATGCCCTGGGGTGGGAACGAATGGACACACACAAAGTGAAACACCCTCGAAGTTGATGTCCCCCAAAAGCAAAGCACTAAATCAAGGTATATGCAAGCAAGGACTCCACAGTGCCCTGGGGGTCAGTGTGAACGCAGTGGGCATGGGAAAGGGAGACTGGAGAGGTGCAGGAGCTGCCTGAGGAGGCCCAGGGCCAGGACTCTTGTGCTGTGCTGGGGAGCAGGGCTGGTGGGGGAAGGGAAGGGTGTAAATGCAGTTGAGGTTAGGGACAACCTACCAGATGAATGCAGCAGAGCTAGAGACTGACTGGCTTCTGTTTCCTCCTGCCCTTTTGGCCAGCATCAGCCCTGGTGCTTGTGGGAAGGCTGACCCCCCTGTCTGACCTCCAGGAGCTGCTGTGCCCTTCCGAGGAGCTGGAGCTGTGGTTGAGTGCCCAGAGTGCTGCAGCACCCTGTGGTGGGCACTGCCCTGGGGCCAGGGCAGGTGGGGAGAGCTGGGCTGGGGCTGGGCTGGGCTGGAAAAGTCCTGGAAGAGGAAACACCAGTGATACCCAACTCTACCACCATTACTAATAAAAAATAAACCAGTTTCCTACTGACACTCATGACGCACCAAGTCCCGTAGCTCTTGCCACAGCCAGTCTCTCAGCCAAGCCCCGTCTCAGACAGCTCCAGCTAGATCAGGTGCTCATGGGCTTGTCTTGACAAATACTGAAAATATCCATTGAGTGAGATCCCACCAACTGGCCTGGGTCCTTGCTGCAGAGTTTGGCTCTGAGGGATTTCTCAGAACCCCAGCTCTCTCAGCCACTCCTTGTCCATAATGTGCTCCAGGCCCCAACCATCCTTCTGGCCTCCGCAGGACTCGCTCCAGTCTGTCAGGATCTTTCTTGTGCTGGGGAACCCCGTACTGGACACAGCAGTCCTGATGTGGTCCTGTGGTGGGTTAACTTTGTCCAGCAGCCAGACAGCCACCCAGCTGCTCACCTCACTCAGCCCACTCAACAGGACAAGAGGAAAAAATAAACCAGAGAAGCTCATGGATTGAGATGTGTGTGGGTCAAAGGAGAAACCAGAAATGATGACACTGTGGTAGGTGTTCAGTTTGGTTTACCCCAGGCAGCAGCTAAGCACCCACAGAGTCATTTGCTCACTCCCCTTTGCCTCTTACCACCCCAGCAGGGCATGGGAGGGAATTGGAAGTACAAAAGCAGGAAAACTCATGGGTCAAGACAAAGAGAGTTTAATAGGTGAAGCAATATCTGCGTGTGCAAGCAAAGCAAAATGGGAAATTCATGCATTACATCCAATCAGCAGGCAGATGTTTAGTCATTCCTAGGAAAACAGGGTTTGGGAAAACAAATACCATCACCATGAATATCTCCCCTTTTTCCTTCTTCCATTGAGTTTTGTTTTGTTTTGTTGGGGGTTTTTTGTTTTGTTTTGTTTTGTTGTTGTTTTGTTTTGTTTTGTTTTGTTTTAATTATTTCTGAGCCTGACATCATATGGAATGGAAAATCTCTTTGGTCCTTTGGGGTCAGCTGTCCCAGCTGTGCCCCTGCCAACTTCTTGTGTACCCCCAGCCTACTTGCTGCAGGGGCAGAGTGGGAAAATTAGAAAGCCTTCATGCTCTGCAAGGACTGTTCAGCAACAGCCAAAACTCTGATGTGTTATCAGTGCTGGTTTAGTAACAAATCCAAAGCACATCACCCTATGGGCTACTATGAAGAAAATCAACTCCATCCCAGCCGTTTACAGGTCATACAGCCAGGGTGAGGAGTCAACAATGTCTTCATTGAATGATCGCAGGAAATCAGTGGATCACACAACCTGGCTCTTCTGGAGGACACAGTTTCCTTGGTATTCACTGCTCATGTGGGACAGCAGCATGCAAACCACCCAGGACGTTTCTTGTGGTGTTTGTGGAAATATTATTAGTATAGATGGCAAATAGTCCTTTCAGTCTGCTCACCTGGACCTGGTATTCCCAAAAGAGCTGGTCAGGGATGTGAATACCATTGTCAGGGCGTGACCATGAAATCCTGGTCTCCCAGATCCCCAGGGACGTGGGGAAGGAGAGGAGCAGAGCACAGGCCCTGGACTTCAGGGCAGGAGAACTTGGCCTCTCGAGGGCACTGCCAGGGGGGATCCCGTGGGCACAGTGTCAGGGCACTGAGAGCATCCATAAGCCTCCATCGGCCCTGGCCAGCCCAACCTCGGGTCTGGGCCCACACCTCTGTCCCTGGGCCCAGGAGACCATTGAAGCCCAAGCCAGAGTTTCAACACCAGCTTGATCTACGCAGGAGGTGTACTGGTTTCCAGACCAGCCACGGACACAGCCTTGCCTGTCAATGAACCCTGTTGATTTGGGCTTTCAGTCTCACTTCCCAGCTTAGTTCTTTATGGGGTGTACAATGAAATGACACTGTGGCCTCCAAGTGCCAGACCCCCGCTAATTCACAGAGGCCTAGGGCCTTTCTGCTTCCTTTCTTCCCATCACTTGGTCAGGTTTGGGGAGGAGAAGAAGGAAAAGCAGGGCAGGTTTCTGGGTACCAGTGACTGAATGTGGGGAGCAGAGCCTTCACAACTGAAATGATCAAAAAGCTATGTTAGCTCAAAACTTTCATTCTGAGGTCCTTTCTCAGAGGCTTAGTGCGGAGCTGCAGACGAACGACACGCCGAGACGGGTTCAATGTGGGTGATAGAGCACCAGTCTACTTGTGTCTTTATTGGTCCAGGGTACATATATTTATACAGACAATGATAATTATTATGCCTACTAGTCACTAGCTGATTGGTTTAAGCTCTAAAGTCGTATTCACACGGTCCATCTACTTGCAGTTAGCTAACAGCACAAGCTTCTCATAACACTAAGTTTCTCATGCCACTATTTCTAATTCCTCTTGACTTGTTTTCAATACACAACAGTACCATAACACAATGTTTCTCAGACCACCGTTACCCTAACACTGGTTTTCTCAGACCACTGTTCCCAATTCCTCTCAACCTGTTTTCGACACACCACGGTACACAAGGCTGAAGCATCCTTGACATTCTTCATTTATCAGCAGCTGCGAGCAGCTGCAGGCAAACCCTAGTGAGGCCCAGCATCAGCGAGGCAGCATCAGCCCTTAGAACAGGCTCTGATCGTACCATTGCTCGTTGGGCTCATGACCTTTGTCTCTGAGCCATTCTCCAACAGCTTAGATCTTCAGCAGCAACATGGAAGCTCTGAGATCCCTCTATCTCCCTCTCTTTTAGTAATTAAGTTGATAGTACCCAAATCAGACTTTCTTTCTTTTTTATGGCCTAGAGCACCCCGTGGTCTGGACATGTGCCAGGAACCTTACAGAAGAATCTTCTGCAGAAGAAGATGGATGTTCCCAGGAATCTCAGGAGGGATGGCATACTGATAGCTGTGTTCAGGGAGCTGGTCAAATGTCTCATCTTCGTTTCTGTAATGGTGGCTTAGATGCCTGGCTCATGTGTAAACTCTCTATGTGAATGTTGACATTTACTGAGCTACCTGGTCTGACCTCAGAGCTGGCCCTGATTTGAGCTGCGCATTGGACTCGAGGCTTCCTGAGCTCCCTTTTACCCTGAATTGTCCTATGACATAGAGGCCCTCACCTCCATCTTAGTTTCTTCTTGTAGGGCATGTTGCAAGGCACAGGCTCATGGAAGGATTGGTGGGGAAGAGACTTCTAGGGGTCTCTAGTCCAGCCTCCAGGCTGGCTGTGACTTTGTAGAGCTGAAACCCGAAGCGCTCCAAAGGTGGAGATCACAGCAATGTTCCTCCTAGTCCATTCTATTTCTCCTGAGGCTCAGGCTAGAGCTCCCCAAAGGTAGTTTGTGACTGGTGCCCCTGTCATATCATTGGCCACTGCAGAAGAGAGCTTGGCTCCACCATCTCTGCAGGTAGCTGTTGGCTTTTATTAGGTTGCCCTGTTGTGGGAATAGAATGGAAAATTGCCGAGGAGGATTGTAAATATGCTCAAGTGTCTTGCAGCTGGGGTGCCAAAAAACACATATATCACACTAATTGTGGTTTACCTCTGTGTGCTTGAGAGGTAGAATGTCTGTGCTTAGATAACAGAGGCCTGTGAGAAACACAGAGGCACCTTATTGAACATCCTTGAGATTCCTGCCCTGCTGTGGGAAAGATCAAAGCACAATGGAAAAGTAGACCTGTGAAAATCCCAGATATATACAGGCAAAAGCAGTAGGCCAGAGATCTTTTCTTTTTTGATGTAACCATTCTCCCAAGAGATACCATGTGGGGTCTAAAGAATTTTTCATGTCTATTTTCCTAATTTTTGTCAATTCATCCACTTTTTGGTTCCAGTTTGTGGCTGGTTTATTGTCACATGCATGTGTGGAGCGACGGAGGAATGACACGCCGAGACGGACTCAATGTGGGTGATAGAGCATCGTTCTTTCTTTCTTGGCCCAGGGTACATATATTTATACAGACAGCGCTAATTATTATGCCTACTAGTCACTAGCTGATTGGCTTACGCTCTAAAGTTCGTATTCGCACGGTCCACCTACTTAGCTAACAGCACAAGCTTCTCATAACACTAAGTTTCTCATGCCACTATTTCTAATTCCTCTTAACTTGTTTTCAATACACAACGGTACCATAACACAAAGTTTCTCAGACCACCGTTACCATAACAAGAAGTTTCTGAGGCCACTATTTCTAATTCCTCTTAACTTGTTTTTGACACACCACGATACACAAGGCCGAAGTGTCCTTGACATTCCTCATGTATCAGCAGCTGCGAGCAGCTGCAGGCAAACCCTAGTGAGGCCCAGCATCAGCGAGGCAGCATCAGCCCCTAGAACAGGCTCTGATCGTACAACTGCTCGGTGGGCTCATGACCCTTGTCTCTGTGCCATTCTCCAATAGTTCCCTCTTTTTCTTTTTATACGAGCAGAGCCTGCCCCAACGTTTGTTCAAAGATTTTCTTAATACATGATAAAGCACAACTTAAACATGCAAGCCCAATAATGACAAAGATCAGAATAAGAAGTAAACTTTGGAAAGGCCTTTTAACCATCCACCTAATCCCATCCAGTTAGTGAGTCCGTCTAGTCCAAAGAACCCCACATCTTGTTTTATCTTTTGGGTATGTTCTACAAGCTGTTTAAGTTCCGTATGAATTGACCTCGATTTGTCTTCCAAATCCATACAACACATACCCTCAAAATCCTCACAGCCATGACCATGCGCCAAGAGTAGGAAATCAATGGCCATTCGATTTGTAATATGGCATGCTGGACTTCGTTCATACCCTCGGCTAGGCCTGAAAGTACAGTGCTGGTAAGATTTGCCTGTTTTACCACCCAACAAGATAATTTCTCTAACTGTCGGTGCGCTTGGGCAGCAGAAGCACCTGGGACAAAGAAAGAAGAGAATATTACTTCCCATTTGTTCCATAAGCTGACATTGTCATCACAGGCATTAGTGAGGGTCTTTAGTGCGCATCTATATCACCGAACTGGATGGTTTTTATTAGGGTGATGATGGGGTAAGGCCAAACTGAGACGCCCAATGGTGCAGGGCCCTCCAGTGGGTCGGAAGGGGATCCCCTGCCATGCCCGATCACCACAAATGAGAAATAGGCCAGGAGGTAACCTCCTGGGCGTGGTAGTACCAGGGGCTGGATGCAGCCTATTTCGGCTCATTGGCTTACACCAATTTCCCCAACAGGCGCTACTGCCTTGTGAGGATACCTCAGTTCCTACCGTGACCTTGCAAGGGTACCGGTTCCCTTCACTGCAGGGGTATTTAGACGCATCTAGGAAAACACAGTAAGAGGCATTCAGTGAGTCTACTAGTTCAAGTTCCTGGGGGCGTGGGCCAATGGGCAGGCGGTTAGCCCAAGAATCATATTTGTCAAACCAGCTACTCATGTTTGATGCAAAAGCCCTATACCAGTTCCTGGATTGGTTCCAGCGTTGGGCATATTCCGCAAGTGTTTGGTTTAGAGAACCCCAGTTGGCACCGTTCAGGGGGATGCCTACCAAGCATGTTAGAAAGGGCACACTTGGGGTGGCGAGACTAGTGCAAAAGGTGGTAGAGTTTGCGGCTCAGCCTAATGTTACCCATACATTTTCTCTTGGATCGAACACGGTTCTCTTTATCCCAACCCCAATCGAATTCGCGCCCCCCAAAACCAGTAACAGAAACCACCACATTGCTTCAGTTATCCCAAGGAAATTTAACAGTCTGGAACTTCAGAGTGTCCAACGTCCAAAGCGGCCTTAGTCCACCTGGCAGGAATCCACTGGGAGCCTGAGGGAGTAAGAACACACATATAGCTCTTACCAAGGAACTGGACCTCAGCAGGTCCCTCCCACTTCCCTGTGGATAGGTCTCTATAATAGACTTTCATGCCCTGTGGTTTGTTGTTCTCGGAGGTGTCAGAATGTTTCTTAACCGGCGCTACATCTGAATCTCCAAAAATGCAAAGGTAATTCATCACAAACAGTGCCTTAGCTACTCTCTCTTGGATATTTTTGACGTCGTGGAATTTTTGTAAATATATTTTAATTGTCTGATGTGATCTTTCAGTTATAGCCTGCCCAGTTGGAGAATGGGGAATAACTGTGTCCTGAGTGAGTGGTGGAGTCTTTTGGTGGCAGGGGAGGGGGCTATCGGGGCGGCCCCCTGTGAAAAGCTTCTCGAAGCTCCCCCAGCTCCACGTCAGCTCCAATTCTGTTTGGGAAATTGAGCCAATCGGCTGCGCCTCTGCAATAACATATTTAAGAAGGGACGTGGTGATGTGCATTCGGACTTGTGAGGAGGAGTTGCTGCAGCTGCATAAACACCAAGGTCAGTGGAGGAACGGAGGAAGAAAGGAGGGGGGAGGTGTGCCGGAGCAGAGAGCCCCCTGTATCCTGTGGTGAGACGGCAGGGCGGCCCCCCGCTGCCACCCATGAAGATCTACAGTGGAGCAGACATTGATTTATGGCCTGTTGCTCCTGCTCAGCTGATCAAGGTTCTGTGCCCGAAGAAGGCCGGGGTCTCATGGGAAAAGGTAGCCCTGCTGCTGTAATTCAGTGCTGGGAGGATTGCAGCATGCGGGGGAGTCCCACGCCAGAGCAGCTCGGGAAGGGCTGCAGCCGTGGGAGGGAATCCAGTCAGAGCAAGTTAGTGACCCATGACGGAGCAGTGTGGGGAACACTGCAGCCCATGGGAGGAATTCAAGTCGGAGAAAGTTTGTGGAGGACTGTCTCCTGTGAGAGGGGGACCACGATGGAGCAGGGGGAACAAGTTTCAGACACTCCCCTCACCGAAGATGAAGGAGTGGCAGCGCTGACTGCACCCCCCATTCCCTGCCCCTGCACCACTGGGGGAGGAGGTAGAGATATCGGGAGCAGAGCTGAGCCCGGGAAGAAGGGAGGGGTGGGGGGAAGGTGTTCTCAAGATGTGGCAATGCTTCTCACTGTCCTACTCTGTTATGTGTTGTTAGTGTCTGTAATAAATATATGGGTTTTTTCCTTCCCCTAACGAGTCTGCCTTTTGCTCGTGATCATAAAAGGGTGATTTTTCCCCATCCCAGTCCTATCTTGAACCCCAAGCCTGGCTCTCTGTCCCTTCTCATTGCCGGAGGGGAAGGGAGAGATATCTGCTGCATTGTGGTTGGCTGACAATCAGGCCTAAACCACGACAACCTGTCATGTGTACAACCCCCCAGCTCTGACAGAACTTTCTCATTTTTTCAGTAATATAAGCCCGACCATTGTCCATTTTTATCTTCTGTGGAACCCCCATGACAGCGAAGCAGCTCATCAAATGGCGTACTACGTGCAATACCTTTTCGCCTGTCTGGGGCGTGGCCCATACAAACGGGCTGTATGTGTCAATTGTGATGTGCAGATATCTTAACCGACCAAACTCTGGTACATGTGTCACATCCATCTGCCAGAGGTCACAGGGGCCCAACCCTCGGGAGTTAACTCCGACTCCCAGGCCAGGACCATGATGGCTGCACTCTGGGCAGGCTCTTACAATCCCTTTGCTTCTTCAGTGGTTATATTAAACTGTTTTTTCAGGCCTTTTGCATTCTGATGGAAAGTAGCACGAGCCTCGTGGGCCTTGACAAAGTTGCTGAGTGGCACTGTTAGGGTGACGAGTCGGTCTGCTCTTTGATTCCCTTCCCCTAGTCCTTGGGACCACATATGACTTCTTATATGAATGACTGCATACGGATTCTGGCGCTGTTGCAAAGCAGATTGAAGTCGGCAAAATAGTTCATTTAATCTGGGATTTTTTGAGTCCCTGAGTCGTGCATCTTCTATACGGTGTAGGACTCCTGCAGCATATAAAGAATCAGTTACTACATTGAGACGTTGATCATGCCATCAAAGGATGACCCAAACCACTGCTGACAGTTCAAGCGTTTGCAATGAGTCCCCTGGAAGAGCTGACAAAACATGGTGGTGCCATAATTTATCCTCCAACCAGGTGACGGCGGCACGCTTAGATTTCTTTCCAGCATCAGTGAAAGCAGTAATGGTGTTTGATAGAGGCGTCTGTCCTGGGTTGAGTGAGTGGTGGAGTTTTTTGGTGGCAGGGGAGGGGGCTATCGGGGCGGCCCCCTGTGAGAAGCTTCTCGAAGCTCCCCCAGCTCCACGTCAGCTCCACTTCTGTTTGGGAAATTGAGCCAATCGGCTGCGCCTCTGCGATAACGTATTTAAGAAGGGACGTGGTGACGGGCAGTGGGACTTGTGAGGAGGAGTTGCTGCAGCTGCGTGAACACCAAGGTCAGTGGAGGAACGGAGGAAGAAAGGAGGGGGGAGGTGTGCCGGAGCAGAGACCCTCCTGTATCCTGTGGTGAGACGGCAGGGCGGCCCCCCCCTGCCACCCATGAAGATCTACGGTGGAGCAGACATTGATTTACAGCCTGTCATTCCTGCTTGGCTGATCAAGGTTCTGTGCCCGAAGAAGGCCGGGGTCTCATGGAAAAAGGTAGCCCCGCTGCTGTAATTCAGTGCTGGGAGGATTGCAGCATGCGGGGGAGTCCCACGCCGGAGCAGCTCGGGAAGGGCTGCAGCCGTGGGAGAGAATCTAGTCGGAGGAAGTTAGTGACCCATGACGGAGCAGTGTGGGGAACGCTGCGGCCCATGGGAGGAATTCAAGTCAGAGAAAGTTTGTGGAGGACTGTCTCCTGTGAGAGGGGGACCACGATGGAGCAGGGGGTAATAAGTTTTGGACACTCCCCTCACCGAAGATGAAGGAAGTGGCAGCACTGACTGCACCCCCCATTCCCTGCCCCTGCGCCACTGGGGGAGGAGGTAGAGATATCGGGAGCAGAACTGAGCCCGGGAAGAAGGGAGGGGTGGGGGGAAGGTGTTCTCAAGATGTGGCAATGCTTCTCACTGTCCTACTCTGGTATGTGTTGTTAGTGTCTGTAATAAATGTATGTTCTTTTTTTTCTTCCCCTAACGAGTCTGCCTTTTGCTCATGATCATAAAAGGGGGATTTTCCCCCATCCCAGTCCTATCTTGGACCCCAAGCCTGGCTCTCTGTCCCTTCTCATTGCCGGAGGGGAAGGGAGAGAGAGGTGCTGCATTGTGGTTGGCTGTCAATCAGGCCTAAACCACGACAGCGTCTCACTGCGTTTGGAAGGCATGATCCAGTCGTGTTGGCTCACCCATTGCAGTACTGGCGATTTGATTGGAGTCACTGCTATATCCTGAGCTGCAGTTAGCAGGCTGGCTTGCAATTCGTCCGATTGTCTGATGCACCATTCAAGCAACTCCCTCTTGATGGGGAGACGTATGCTGCCCGGTTCAGATCCCGTAATCTGTACGATGCGAGTTCGGCCCTTTCTAATTAATTCTGCTAGGTTCTCCAGTTTTTGTTGAATGGATTTCTGAGGCTGTAGCCTTGTGTATACCGCTTCCAGTACCTTGACCTTCTCCCCCTTTTTCTTTTGGTGTTGAGTTAATGCGCCGATGAGCTGGGATGGGCCATTTAAGATGGTGAGGTCTACCGGTAGCCGGGGATCTCGGCGGTCAACCCATCGCTGGGTAACGTAGTCTGCAATTCGGGACAGGGTTGATCATTGTTCCTCTGATAAGTGCACCGGGCGAGCGGGATCAACCCCCTGGAGTAAGGGTCAGAGGACATCCAATTCATCATTGGCAATTCCTACCACAGGGCGAAGCCATTGTAGGTCTCCAAGCAACTTCTGTGCATCATGTAAGGTACGGACATCAAGCTGTATCTGTAATTTCTGTGGTTGTATTTGTGAGTCTGTTATCAGCCACCCAAGGTATTTCCACAGTGCCGAAGATTTAACCTTTTCAGGAACAATAACAAGGCCTTCCTTTTGAAGAGCGTGAGTCAAAAAGGAACGTTGCTGGTGAGAGAAAGGGCATTCTTGAGCAATCAGAATGTCATCCATATAATGATATATAATTGCAGTAGGCCAGACAATTCTGACAGGTAGTAAGGCATTGCTTACAAACAGTTGACAGAGTGTTGGACTGTTCTTCATTCCTTGTGGCAATACTGTCCACTCGAATCGCTGAGCCGGTGCTTCACGATTAATCGATGGGAGGGTGAAGGCAAAGCGCTGTGTATCCTCTGGATGCAGTTGGATGGTAAAGAAGCAGTCTTTCAGATCAACAATGAGTAGATGCCAGTGTTCAGGCAGCATAGATGGATTGGGCAGCCCGGGCTGGAGGGCTCCCATGGGCTGCATCTGCGCATTTACCGCACGCAGATCATGGAGGAGGCGAAATTTCCCTGACTTTTTCCGGACAACAAATATGGGTGTATTCCACGGGCTAGTGGACAATCGTAAATGTCCCTGAGACAGCTGTTCCTCAATTAGTTGATGCGCTGCTGCAAGGCTTTCCTTTTTCAACGGCCACTGCTTGATCCAAACCGGGGTGTCTGATAATCACTTCAACGGGATCGGGAAAGCTTTAGAAGCAGTGACCGTAGCTGAAAAGGATCGCTGGTAGTCAGGATGACACCAATCTGGTCCAGCACATCACGGCCAATTAGGCCATAAACTCCTTGAGGCAGAGGCATAACTGTTACATACATATTGGCAACTCTCCCATCTATGATCACTCGAATGTGCTCTCTGCTGCGCATCACTGATGAGTGTCCCCCAACTCCTTCAACCCCACGAGCCATAGGTACCAAAGGCCAGTTGGGTGGCCAATGGTTATTGTCCACAATGGTGAGGTCGGCTCCAGTATCCAATAATACAGTAAGGCAAATCTGTGTCCCATTCAAGCAGAAGGTAACGTCGGTCACCGGACAGCTATTCATTGCCATAGTTAGCAGAGCCAAATCTACTGTTGATCCAAAGCCAGCGGTTCCCCTGGTAACCGTGGGGGAGGCCTCCATCTCTTTGGTCAGTTGGGGCAGAGGCACAAATTGAGCAATTTTGCTGTTTGCTGGAAAATGAATTGGGGGAAATAAAGTCTGTACCATTATGCATATAGTCCCAGTAAAGTCAGCATCAATAATTCCTGGCAGAATAAACAGTCCTTTAATGCTGCTTGATGATCGCCCAATTAGTAAAGCACCTTGTGGCTGTCCATTAATTACCACTGGGCCCGTAACCTTAGTTGCAATCCTTTGCGGTTGTTGATCGATCAGTGTAACACCTATTGCTGTCGCCAGGTCCAAGCCGAGGCTCCCTCTAGTGGCTGGCTGGAGGGCACTCGCAGGAACGGATTCTTGTTGGCAGGGGCTGGAACTTGCTGAGGCAGTATCAGGCTGTTGTCTAGCTGTGCAGGGGCTGCCACTGTTGTCGTTGCGCGGCAGCCCGTCGCGCTCATTTGGGCGTTTCCCGATCGCCCACATGCACTGGTGTTATGGCTATTCATGTTGCACTTCCCGCACCAGACTCGTCGAACAGGGCATTCTCGTCGAATGTGTCCTTCTTGCCCGCATCGAAAACACTTGGGACAGTGCCACGTCGGTGGTCACTGTTGCTTCTCAGATGGACGTAATGGGGCTAGGGCAGCAAAGGCTTGGTGCTGGGCCTGAATCAGGTCCCTCCCTAACTCCCGAACTGCTTCTACCAACATAGCCTGGGGGCCTACAGGCACCCTGCTCATACATTCCAACATCTGCTCTATTGTAACATCCCCAGGAAATGTTAGTATAATAGACTTTGTTGCTGGGTTAGTATTTTCTAAAACACATTGCCTGAGGAGCACAGGTTTCATCCAGTCTTGAACCTCTGCCTGTTCTATAGCTGCGGTTACCCGATCAATGAACTGTGCAAAGGTTTTGACCCGTCCCTGTTTTATTGCCATATAAGATGGAGAAGGGGGGGCTGTTTTAACTGCGGCTATGGCTAGCCTTGCTGTCCGCATGGCCTCCAGGCAGACATCTGGACCTTGCTGCATTTGAGCGTCTATGGTAATATATTGCCCCACTCCTATAAGCTGTTCCACAGTTACCCCAAACAGTGGGTCATGCTGCTGTCTGGGCTGTTGAGCTGCTATTTCACAGAGTCGTTGCCAGTGGGCCTGACATATCAATAACTGAGATTGGGTCATAATCATTTTCATAACAACCTTAATATCTTCCTGACACAAAAGAGTTACCCCCCATATGTAATTTAATAACTGCTTCGTGGGTTCACCATGTAACCCAGACTCATTAACAGTACTACGCAACTGCGAGAGCATTTTCCAGTTCAATGGACTATGGCTGCCATAAACGGCTCCATCTTCAGCCCATTTGAATCAAACTGGAAATGCCAGATTCTCAGAGAGGGTACCAACAATGTCATATTGCTTATCCTCTGCCGCCTGGCGCATGATCTCCCGCCAGTCAACATGACGTACCCACCCCTGTGCTTTCGTTGTATCTGACCGCATTGGGAGGCCATCTTCCCTCTCCCACCCCGCCTCCGAGGTTGGGGGGGGTGGGGGAGCATGACTATAAGGGCACTGGGGTGGGGCTGGCCTCCAGACTTCCCCTATTTATGTTAACAGAAACTGGCACTCCTGTTGATGGTACAGGAATATGATCACTGTCAAAAAGCATAGATCCGGATACATCACTTTCTGGGGTAACAGTGGAACTTTCCCCCCCCAACTTTGTAGTTGCCACAGCTGCAAGGTTCTTTTCAAGCTGATATCGCTTAATATTATTCACCACCTTCCTCCACGGTTTCATCATTTTCCTTGCAGCTTTATCCTTGTCAATTACCATATCCCATAAAACATCACCTAATCGTCTCCAATCCTCGACATCAAAAAGAGAATTAGGATTTTGAAAACATCCTTTGACCTGTCATAACGCTACTAATCCCGCAAGTGATTTTACACAATCTACTCCCCGTTTTTCTAAAAAGCACTGTAATAAATCCAGAGCTACCTCCTGTTCCATATCGTCGACTGGTGCTCCCTGATTAAGGCACCTCCGGTCCTGCACTGCCTGGCTAAGGCACAGTACCGTTACCGCCGACCCACCCCTGATGAAGGCACTGTCGGCCCTGTGCTCCCTGGCTAAGGCACAGTAACGCTCCCGCCGGCCCGGTGCTCCCTGATTAAGGCACCTCCGGTCCTGTGCTCCTTGACTAAGGCACAGTACCGTTACCGCCGACCCACCCCTGATTAAGGCACCGTCGGCCCTGTGCTCCCTGTCTAAGGCACAGTAATGTTCCCTTACTTTGACATGTTGCTGATGCTCCGTGATTAAGGCACCAGTTGCAGCTCTTGCCAGTAGCCCTTGCAGAGAGCGACCCTCTATCTTGGTTCAGGTCCTCGGAATGACACATCGGAGATCCAATGTTCGATCGTTCTTGATTCCCCGGGCGCTGCTGTATCTGGTGTTTCTCCGTGTCCGTTTCTGATCCCCCAGGCGCTGCTGTATCCTGCACTTCTCCGCTTCCCGTCTCGACCCCCCAGGCGCTGCTGTATCCGGCACTTCTCTGCTTCCGGTCTCGACCCCCCGGACGCTGCTGTATCTGGCACTTCTCCGCTTCCGGTCTTGACCCCCTGGACGCTGTTGGAGCCGGCGCTTCTCCGCTTCCGGTCTCGACCCCCCCAGGTGCTGCTGTAGCCGGCACCTCTCAGCGTCCGCTCTCGATCACCCGGGCGCTGCTGGAGCCGGTGCTTCTCCACGTCCGCTCTCAATTCCCCGGGTGCTGCTGTATGTGGCGCTTCTACGCGTCTGGTCTCGGTCCCCGGGTGCTGCTGTACCCGGCGCTTCTCCGTGTCCGCTGCTCCATCCGTGTTATTCTTCTGTGCAGGTCCCTGTTCGGGTGCCATCTTGTGGAGCTGCGGAGGAACGACACGCCGAGACGGACTCAATGTGTGTGATAGAGCATCACATATCTTTATTGGACCAGGGTACATATATTTATACAGACAACACTAAATATTATGCATACTAGTCACTAGCTGATTGGCTTAAGCTCTAAAGGTTGTATTCGCACGGTCCACCTACTTGCAGTTAGCTAACAGCACAAGCTGCTCATAACACTAAGTTTCTCATGCCACTATTTCTAATTCCTCTTGACTTGTTTTCGATACACAGAGGTACCATAACACAAAGTTTCTCAGGCCACCGTTACCACAACACTAGGTTTCTCAGACCACTACTTCTAATTCCTCTTAACTTGCTTTCGACACACCACGATACACAAGGCCGAAGTGTCCTTGACATTCCTCATGTATCAGCAGCTGCAAGCAGCTGCAGGCAAACCCTAGTGAGGCCCAGCATCAGCGAGGCAGCATCAGCCCTTAGAACAGGCTCAGATCGTACAACTGCTCGGGGGGCTCATGACCCTTGTCTCTGAGCCGTTCTCCAACAGATACTGACAAGTTAGAGCAGACTTCTTTGAGCCCAAGCTATTTTTTTTTTTTTTTTTCCCACAGAGAATCCCCTCAGAATTACTTCTCTTTCTTTAGAATAACATCATTCCTTTTTTAGTAGTGATCTCAAATTTGAGTTGTTGCTGAGTGAGGGTACCTTCTCTGAAGTGGCAGAAATTCTCATCTTTCACATGGCTCTCACCCTGAACATGGGGGAGAGCTGAGGGAGAAAAGGGCTCCCTGTGCCCTAGTGCAGAGTCGGAAGAGCTGATCTGCCCTGAGTGACCTGCTGGTTACCACACGGGTGCCCTCTGCTTACAGCTCTCTCCACTGGAGGATGATGTAATTAACAACATACTTGAAGAAGAAATTTGACTTCTGTAAGCATGGAAGAGCCCATTTTCAAATTCCATTTCTCCAAAATGTTCTCTCTGTCCCTGTACAGCTGAACAGAATGGGATACAGAGGAGTGGTCTGGTCTCTGCTCCCTGGAGATCTCCCTGCCTGGAGCCATTTCTCTGTCCAAATGTCACCTCCCTGTCAGTGCTGCCAGCCCCCATCCCACCCGCTGTGTGCTCAGCTCTGCCCTGCAGACCCCTCCTGGCAGCAGGACACTGCCCAGGGACAGCTCTGTGTTTGCATGTCTTAAGCAGCACCTCAGCCAAAAGTTTAACCCTCAGGCAAAGGTGATCTTGGTACTGTTGGTATATAGAGTAGTGGGTGAAGGCACTTTAAGAGGTCTCTGGCAGATCTGCTGATCCCTCAGTGTAATGGATCAGCTGTCTCAGTGACTTTCTGTCCTGGTTCGGGCTGGAATAGAGTTCCTGTTTGTTTTAGTAGCTGGAGGAGTGCTGCAGCACACTGAGACCCCAGGGGATCCCCAGGTCCTAGTGCCCTCACTTGTGTGCGGGGGTGGGGGGAGCACAGCTGGAGTGCTGGGCCGGGATTGGCTGATATTCCATATCATGTGACATTATGCTCACCATATAAAGGCAGGAGAGGGCTGGGAGAGGCTGCTGCTTCTGGGAGTGTTGCAGTGGTGGCTTTGTGTTTGGGATTGCTGGCTGGGAGCAGGTGGGTGGTGAGCAGCTGTATTGTACATTACCTACTGATATTGCTATCAGTGTATTATTCTGTTATTAAATTGTTTTTATCTCAACCTGTGAGTCTCCCTTTGCCCTTCCGATTCCCTCCCCATTCCCAAGTGGGGGGAGGATGGGTGAGCGGCTGTGTGGCATTTAGCTGCTGAGTAGGCTCAAACCACGACAGTTTTTGGCTCCCAATGTGGGGCAGAGGTTTGCGATGTGATAAGGATATTAATTGGGAGAGGTAGCGAGCAAAATACAGACTGAACTCTGTTAGTGGAATGATCTTTGTAATGTCTGTAGTTGTAATTGTGGGGAAGTTTTTTTCAGGTGTGGTGAAGAGACTATGGGTGGACGTTCTGTATTGTGTCTCAGTATTTTGTCAGTTATGTTTTATTTGGGTGTGGGGAAGTTCTTTTCATTCTGGTTTTGCCTACTCTTTGTTCTGATGTTGATGTGTTTGCTATTTTCTGTACTAAATGTTGGATCTCTTAATTCTTAAATACATGATTCGCAGAGGTGAGGGGTGGAATGTCCTGGGTTGAGTGAGTGGTGGAGATTTTTGGTGGCAGGGGAGGGGGCTATCGGGGTGGGGCCCTGTGAGAAGCTTCTCGAAGCTCCCCCAGCTCCAAGTCAGCTGCACTTCTGTTTGAAAAACTGAGCCAATCAGCTGCGCCTCTGCGATATCATATTTAAGAAGGGACGTGGTGACGGGCAGTCGGACTTGTGAGGAGGAGTTGCTGCAGCTGCGTGAACACCAAGGTCAGTGGAGGAACAGAGGAAGAAAGGAGGGGGGAGGTGTGCCGGAGCAGGGAGCCCCCTATATCCTGTGGTGAGATGACAGGGCGGCCCCCCACCACCACCCATGAAGATACACAGTGGAGCAGACATTGATTTGTGGCCTGTTGTTCCTGCTCAGCTGATCAAGGTTCTTTGCCCGAAGAAGGCCGGGGTCTCATGGGAAAAGGCAGCCCTGCTGCTGTAATTCAGCGCTGGGAGGATTGCAGTATGCGTTGGAGTCCCACGCCGGAGCAGCTTGGGAAGGGATGCAGCTGTGGGAGAGAATCCAGTCAAAGGAAGTTAGTGACCCATGACGGAGCAGTGTGGGGAACGCTGTGGCCCGTGGGAGGAATTCATGTCGGAGAAAGTTTGTGGAGGACTGTCTCCTGTGAGAGAGGGACCACGATGGAGCAGGAGGAACAAGTTCCGGACACTCCCCCATTGTGGTTGGCTGCCTTCTCTGCAGGGCTGCTCTCAACCAACTCATCACCCAGCCTGTATCTGTGCATGAGGTTGTCCCAACCCATGTGCGAGACCTTGCACTTGGTCTTGCTGTACTTCAGGAGGTTTACATGGGCCCACCTCTCCAGTCTGTCTAGGTCCCTCTGGATGACATCCCTTCCTTCGAGCATGTTGACTTCACCACAGATCTTGGTATCGTCGGCAAACTTGCTGAGGGTGCACTTGATCCCACTGTCCATGTTGGCACCAACGATGTTAAATGGCAATGGGCCTAACACTAACTCCTCGGGAACACCACTAATCACACTTCTCCAATTCAACATCAAGGTGTTGACCGCAAATCTTTGAGTGCGACTATCCAGACAATTCCTTATCCACCAATTGGTTCATCAGTCAAATCCATGTCTCTCCAATTCAGAGAGAAGGATGTCATGTGGGACAGTGCCAAATGGCTTGCACAAGTCTGGGTAGATGATGTCATTTGCTCTTCCAAATGTTCTTTGATAGGGCCAGCAACTGGCGAGACAGGTGTGTGTATATCACGTTGGTGTGTATGTATGTCAGTGGGTGTAACCACTAGCAAACACCAAACCAGAGCAACAGTGAGTAGAAGAGGACTGGGAGTCTGGAATTTTTGACAGCTTAAATCTGGACTGGACAATAGAGAGACCAGAATTTATGGAAATAGCTACTGGAGGAGTAAGGTGGCTCAAACCACCTCCTGGAGATACTGTGGGTGCTTGGGCATCTGGTACTGATTATGCCATAGGTCTTTACCTGAAGGGGATCTTGTCCTTTTTGGAAGAGGGCATCAGGAATGCATGGAGCTCTGTCTGGGGATGGATGAGGAGTCAGCTGATGCATAATGACTGCGACAAAGCCCGTGCTGAGATCAGAGTCTGTGCTGTGCAACACACCCCATCAAGAAATGACTCTGTTAAACAGTAGATTTGCAGTGGTGGCAACCATGCCGGTTTTGCAAGGGGGGCTTCTGTCCAATTACTAATAGGATGTGCTACTACCAAGATGCATTTGGTGTTTCAAGCTGTCACTGGCAGAGGTCCCACAAAATCAGTCTGTAGTTGTGCCCGTGAGTCTTCACTCTGTTGGTGCTGGACTGGGGCTTTAACTCCAGCGTAATCTGCACTGGTCATGGCAGGAGAAAGACGGCTCCTACACCAGAGGTCTACATCCTGCTTCCTGTTAGGCCAGCACTCACTGTCCTTCCCTCTGCTCAGAGGGTTTGCCTTAGCTCATGGATGAGCTTAATTAGATTCTAACTGAACATTCTGAGTTACTTTAACTATGGGTCATCCCAGAGAATGTGCTGGCAAGGGTACCAGGATCCATGGTGGCAGCCCACAGGAACCTGGGCCTTCCCAGAAGAACCTGTGGAACTTGAAGAAGACTGACACTTGAATTCCCAGACTCCAGTGAAGGCATTGCATTTATTGCCACTTATGTGAGTGAAAATGTGTTCCTCTGCTAGAAACCGAGATGCTGTTCCATCTTTCTCTAGCTCATTTTCAAAAATCTTTTGTTCTCTTTCTAATCTTGTGGTTGGCCAATATCTAGCTGCAGTTATTTAATTTGTAACCAGAGTCTGTGTCTGTGGACCCTAAGATCTTATGTTGTTTTGATTAAGACAATTTTCTTAAATTGGGAAATTCCTCGTCCTTCAATTTCTGGATGGCTTTTTGCATGTTCTTTACCTTTTCAACTATTCTTCTCAGAAGAAATCTATTTCTGAATGCACCAGATTGGATCAAGATTCTCTATTGCTAGGGCAATGTGAGAAGCCCGAGGAGCCCCTGGGCCAGGAGTCTGTTCCTGGGAGAGGGGCTGGCACAGAGGGGCTTGCTGGCAGGGGACAACAAGAATGCCTGGGAGACCGGAGCAAGGGACACAGGGAGACACTGGCCTCCATCTCCTCATGCCATGGCTGGCCCTCAGCCCTGGGGCTGATGGGGAGGCTGAGACACCTCTCCTTCCTTCCTTCACTCCCCACACTTGGATGGGCCTCAGGAAACATCCAGGAGCCTGGAGGATGCACAAACCTCCTGGGCTGAGGTCCCATTGCTGCAGGGGAAGAGGAAGGGTGTGTGAGACAGATGGGAGTGCAGGGAGAGAGTGTGTGTGGGGGTGTGGCAGTGTGTGTGTAACAGAAAGGAAGATGCGAGGTGTGTGGCAGAGGGAGGTGTGGGTGTGTATCGTAGTGAAGTGAAAGGGGTAGAGTTTTGATTTGGAGGCAGCAGGAGAGGGAGGGTGTGCAGTTCAGTGCTGAGACATGGAGCTATATAGATGATTGAAGTGAGGCTGTGTTCAGGGATAACTTTGACAATTGAGGAGCAATAGCAAGCCTTTGGAAGAAGTTCCACAGGTTATGGGGAACTCACAGCCATTTTCAAAAGAAAAGAACATGACAGTTTTGTGTTTGAACAAATAGTGAATGAGGACAGAGTGTCACCAGTAAATCTTGGGATGCCATGGGATCAGAGTGAGGTGGGGAAGCAGGGGTGTGGGTTAAAATCTGTACAGAAACAGGCATAGGCAAGTGTAGGGCAGCCTATGGTGGGAATGGCACCTTCACTAAGGCTGGTACCACCCAAAAGAACTTTGTCCTTCTGACGATGGCTGCTGTCTCCTCCACTGAGGTCCCTGAGAGCACACCAGTCCCTTACAGCCACAGCGCTTTCTTGCCTACTCCCCAACCACCCACCCAGCCTGGGTGGAGTCCTCCCGCTGTCCTGAACTTGGCATCACACCCCCCTACATCTCACTGCCACCGGGAAGAGCCCTCAGCATCCCCTGAGGGGAAGGATCCCCATTCCCAGGCTATAAGGTCAGGGCTTGAACATCCTGCGTGAGGAAACACATCAAGGGCTTTCACAGTCACCCGAACATTTGATTTTCAGCCTGGCAGCAGTGCCTCTGCCTTCCTCCTTCACCACCCCCAGGGACAGGAACCTTGTCTCCTCATTCCCTCCATGGGCTCTTCAGTGATGGCTCTTGGTGGCGATCACTGACACCCTCAGGAACTTGGAGGGTTCCTGCTGACTCCGACTTCTCTAGAGGCCAGTTCAATCCCTTTCCAGGATCTGCAGTTCAGCAACTGGGCACCAGAGGGCTCAGAAGCAGCTAAAACGTCCTCAATAGCCAAGTCTCTGAGTATCACTGAATTCCTCAGTTCCTATGTGGTGAATTTGAGTGGTTTCAGGAGTGTAGTCAAAGTGAAAAGCTTTCAGTATTAAATGTTAATAAGAAACAATCTCTTCTTTTTCCTCTAGTTCTTATTTTCCTGCTTACACACTAAGTGACATCACCCAACTGCAATTGATACTGATTCTAGAGCATCTCCTGATTAAGTCTGAATATGGATGGAAGTCAAGACCCTGTATATCAGACATTCTATGGACAGTGTTTGTCCCTACCTCCAACCCCCACATTTCTCTCATCAGCCCCCTGGGACTTACAGCACCTTTGTTCCAATCTGAGCTTTCTCCAGGACAGTCTGTAGCTGCACGTTTCAGCCCATTCACACCAACTCCTACCTGCCGTACTTGGAAAATGAGCTGCACACAGACACAGAAGAATGTTTCTTACTTGCTAAAAAAAAAAAAAAACAAAAAAAAAACAAAAAAAACAAAAAAAACCTAAAAGATCGTCCAATTCAATAATAATAATAATAAAATATATAAATCAAGAAACCCAGAACATATCTTCTGCATATGAAGTCCACCTAAACTGCTCTGAAGTCCATTTTCTATAGAGAAGATGCCCTTACACCAAAGGAAAATATATTTTTTGTTAAGCAGAGATCCCAAGGGACCCCAGTGTACCCTCTACCCCAGAATCTGTCTGTAATCACTCATGGTCACTCACACCCTGAAGTTATAAGCTCCCTAATTTCACAGAGGGGTGAAAAGAGTCAAAAGAAAGGAAATGCCCTCTTTTGAATAGCCATATCTGCACTCATCCCACTGTATGTGGGCTACAAGTACGTCTTCAAGTAGGCTCTGCAGCATCTGGACCCACTCATTTCTCATTCACCTTCAACACAGGGAAGCTTGGGTGCAAGTGTCCAGGCTTCCTCATCTACTCAAGGGACAGAAATGAGCTGTCTCGACTGAGATGCTTTGGCTCACCCTGCCTGTCCACCAGCTCCTGCTCCAGAAAGTCTCCCACCAGCCTGGGGGACACATTTCCCAGTCCCATGCCATGGCCTCATCTACCCTTGTGTATCTTGCGGGCAGTGGTCACCACTTTGTGGGCAACTGGATCAACCCTTGAATGAAGATGTTTGGCAAAAGTTGAACCATTTGCAGTGTTGACCTTGGTGTAATCCGTATGAATGAAGATTTCATTGACAGAACTTTGACACTGTTCTGTACATTCTCATTCATTATTTCACAGGCCATGGACAAAGACCAGCAAGCTGATAGTGCTTTGTCTCCCCCTATGTAAAGAGAGTTGGATACATCTGGTTCCTTTGACAGCTAATATTCGCATTTTTTCATGTACCCCTGATTTGATTCCTCTCCACCATTGGCTGTTTTCTTCTAGAGTCCTGCCTTGAGACCCAATGTCTTAGGAGAACCTCTTGGTGAAATATGAGGCAAAGAGGACATGAAGTATCTCAGCTCTATCGCCACAAATCTTACAAAATTTAGATGTGACCACACATTATTCTTGTTTCTTCTTGCTAGTGTTCCCAGAGCAGTAAAATCTTATTATGCAGCCCATGAATTCCGATTCAAGTTTCAATTGAGTTTTGATACAGAAGACTGCGGTGGTTGGAGGATGCTGTCCTTGAAAACCAAGTACACTTGGCTTTGCTGCCCATCAGTGCTGCTGACCATGAGATCCCGGCTAAAACTCCCCAGAGTCGGCCAGATCTGCTCCACTGAGGATCGACATCTGCAGTTTTCTATCCCCCTTCCTCACTGCCCTCAGGAGCTCAGACTCCGTTATCACTGTCCCAACAGCCAGTCTTCACACCCCTGCTCAGCTCTTCCTTGCTTGCCAGTGTCAGCTCCAGGTTTGCATTGCCCTTGTTGGCCCATCTGGCAGCTGTGAAAACAAGCTGTCCCCAAACCGCCTGGACAGTTTGGCATGCTGCTGTGTTCCTCTTCCATAAAATTCTGGGGCCATTAAAGTCCCCAGTGAGGCCCAGGCTTCTCCAAACAGAGACTTCCTTGGGATGCTTCAAAAAGATTACTGCAGTTTCTCTATTCATGTTAAAACCCACAGGCTCCCTCTTCTCCCGGCTGAGGGCATCAGTGCACATTTGGGTCGTAGCACCTCAGGGGTAGCACCAGGCCAAGCTCTGACTTGTCTCAGGGAAACCTGGTACCAAGTGCCCAAGACCCAATGTGTGCAAAGGCTTTGCTTCAGAGCAGAGATGGGACAGAGTTTGTGGTGATGGAAACATAAAGCTGAAATTGGATGCCAAGAGATTGAGCAAACCCTCCTGTCCCCAAGGCTAGAGAGAAACAGGGCTGGGAAGCGCAGGCCTGGATAGAAAATGGTTTAAGGATTTCTCCTGGCTCCATCCCGTTCAGTATTTGGTTGGGTTTTCTTCATCATGCTCTCTTATCTGCAGATCTTCAGGGCCGTGCTGAGGATCCCCTCTGAGCAGGGACAGCACAAAGCCTTTTCCACATGCCTCCCTCACCTGGCCGTGCTCTCCCTGTTCAGTCCACACTGCCATGTTTGCCTACCTGAAGGCCTCCTCTATGTTCTCCCCAACTCTGTTTCTGGTAGTGTCATTTCTGTAATTGGTGATGCTTTCAGCACTGAACTCCCTCTTCTATAGCATTAGGAACCAGGAACTCAAGGATGCCCTGACGAAACCGATCGGAGGTTTTTCAGCAGCCATAGACTCTCAGCCTTTCTCTGCAAATGACCCCTACTATATATCATGACAGCCCAAGGAATACCTTTGCTTCTCTATACATTTTAGTCCTCGTTTTTCCAGTTGTGATGATGTGTTCTTCAAAGAAATAGCATTATTCTTTCCCTCCTACTTCAGTATCCAACCATCTTGTGCAACCCAGAGACTTGGTTTCAATAAGGAGCTCTATGTGTATTTAAGCAGAATAAATGAACACAAAACTTTTTGCCTTAGATCCATCCTGATCGGGGCAGGATTGAATGGGGAATGAAAACACCTTTCTGGCTGCACCAGCTCAGGGCAGGCCTCTCTGTCAGCGTGGCAGCAGAAGCTGCCTGAGAACCTCCAGGGCCAGGGATCTTGTGCAGGTCACGGGAGAGGGGGATGGCATGGAGGGGCTGCAGAGCCCTCAGGATGTGCTGGAGAGGAGAGCATGGGATGCTGGGTGCCACTGGAATCCTTCTCCTTGTGCCACTGAAGCTTCCCATCTCCGGGGCTAACCCCTCTCTGCCCCCAAGGAGCTGCTCTGCCTTTCAGAGGGGCTGAGGCTGTGGTGGGAGTATCAGGAACCTGCCTTGGGACTAATCCAGACTGGGCTTTTCTGGGGAATGAGGTGGAGGAGGTCAGGGGAGGGGGAAATCTTGGAGAAGTTGGGCTTGAGTGGAAAGTAGCAGGAAGAGAAAAAGAACAGAGTATAAGTCATACTGCATGACCACTACAGGGGTGAGGACACACCAGGGGATTTGTGGTGCAGAGCCAGGGCTTGTGGAAGGGTTGAAGGCATGCAGGTGCAGGAGAGAAGAGGCTGCTCTGTGCCTTTTTAGAATGAACAGACCAGGAAAGTGACCCAGGGCATTAATCTCCCCCCAGCATCTCTCACAGGCCATTTCCAGCACTGGCTGCTCACCCAAGCTTATGGGTGAGTCTTTCTGTGAGACCATCTCCATCCTCCTGCTGGTCTCAGTGTCTGTATGGGGGGACTGGCCAGCCCTGCCCGGCCTCTCTCCTGGCCCAGACCCCGGCAGACCCTGGAGCAGGGCTGTCTGTAAAGACCAGCATGGGCCACAGCTGGGTCTGGGCAGGGGTCAGATGCTGGGGAGCCGTCCAAACCATCATGGACTTGGGAGAAGAGGCAATGAAAACTGTATTGGGGATTGGTACAGCAAACCTTTCAACTATCATAAACCAAATGAAGGAGGTGATTGGGAAAATCCAGCATAGATTGCTCAAGTACAAATCATGTCAATATAACATCATCATCTTCTTCAACAAAATAACATTTCTGTTGCCATGGGGAGATCAGTGGATGTTGTTGTCCTGGACTTCAGCAAACATTCAACACTGTTTCCTACATCCTTCTCCTGGACAAAGTGTCAAGACAGAGATTGAAGGGTTGGGTGTGAGAGATGGGTAGGGAAATTGGCTCAGAGGCTGCACTCAGAGGGTGGTGATCAATGCTTTTACTTAGGCTGGAAGCCTGTAGCACATTGGATCCCCCCAGGAATTGGTACTGGGTCCCATGCTGTTCAACATCTTCATAAATGATCTGGATGTTGGGATTGAAAACACCCTCAGCAAGTTTGCTAATGACGTTAAGCTGGGTGGTGAGGTGGACATGCCAGAAGGGAGAGTCATCTTACAGAGAGACCTGCACAGGCTGGACAAAAGGCCAGCAAGAACAATATGAACCACGAGACAAAGACAAGTCAAAAGTCCTGCACCTGAGTCAGAGCAACCAAAGAGTCCAGTAGAGGCCAGGAGGTGTGTGGCTGGGAGCAGCCCTGCTGAGAGGGACCTGGGGGTTCCTGGTGGACAGCAAGCTGAAGAGGCTCCGGCAGTGCCCCGCTGCAGCAACAACAGCAAATAGGCTCCTGGGCTGCATCCACAGGGGCGTTACGAGCAGGCACAGGGACACGATCATCCCACTCTGCTCAGGCTTTGTCAGGCTACAGCTGGAGTGCTGTGTCCAGTTCTGGTCCCCACAATGGAAGAAATCCACAGGCAGACTGGAGACAGGCCAAAGGGCTAAGGACAGTCATTCACTGGAAGGACTCCCCAAGGGATGTGGTGGAGTCCCCACCACTGCAGGTTTTCAAGAATCAATTGGACAGGGTGCTAGGTAGTCTCATGTAGGCTCCCTTTCTCAGAAAAGGTTGCACCTTTCCAAGCTCGGCTGCTCTATGATACAATGATTCTATGAATATCTCTTTGGTCAGTTGGGGTCAGCTGTCCTGGCTGTGTCATCTACCCCCCACTTCTTGTCCACCTGCAGCTATTCACAGGAAGGAAAAAGAGTGAGAAAACACAGTGATGCTGTGCATGCATTGCTCCTCGATAACCACAACAATGCTGTGTTTTCAATGCTGGTTTAGGCTCCAATGCAAAACAAGCCACCATAAGGGCTGTGACAATGAAAGTTAACCCCATCCCAGCCAGACCCAGCACACTTGAACCAAAATTGATACAACAATGTACCGATGGTCTGGCGAGTGATGAGTGGTGGGTAAATCACTCCCCTCACTCTTCTGGCAGGGCTCCTCTTTAAACACTCCAGGACACTGCTGGCTGCCTTTGCAACCAGGTCACGCTGGATTGGGCTGATCGCTGCTGGATCATGTTTTGCTTTCTATACCTGAGCAACCACAGACTTGTCTACAGAGCTGCTCCTCATCCAGGCAGACACCTTCTGCCTCACTAGGGTGTCACTCTCTCCCAGGGGCTAGACCTGGACATTTTCCTTCTTTTGTCTTGTGAAGTTCCTGACAGGACCGTCCTCTCATATGCCAGGTTTCATTGAAATGGCATCCCTAGGGCACAGGAATGGTCCTCTCAATTTGGTGTCATTGACAAACACTGTCAGAATTGCCTCCTCTGGGTCATGGATAGAGTTGTTAAATTGCCCAGATCCCAGGAGAGTTCCCTGTGCTGCCCCACAATGCCCCAGTATCTCCCACTGGCCTCCAGGTAGGGTATGACCCCTTCACCACAGCTCTCTGAGCCTGAGCCTCCACTGGTTTTCACCTCTCTGTCTGTTGACCCACCCAGACTGTAATGGCCTAACGTGGGTACGAGAATATTGAGGGAGATCATGGCCAATGTCTTGCTGCATTGGAGGTACCTGACATCCACTGTTCTTATGTCACACACAAAAACAGTTACTTCATCCTGCAGGCAATCAGGTTGGCGGGGCATGATTTACCCTTGGACAGTCCCTGCTGACTGCATTTGGACATTTTCTTCTCTTTTAGGTGCCCAGGAACGTCACCCAAGAGGACTCTAACTGACGGCACACTCCTCACCAAAGAGAGCTTGTACAGCCTGTGGTTCCCTGGGTGGCCCTTGTGGGATCTTTCAAAGTTGGCTGCAACATTGGCTTGTCCTCTCCCACAAGAAGCCTCTACCAATTCCATGACCTCTTAACAGGCATATGCCAAAGAAATATCCATATTCCAGTCTAACTTCATTGCCACTATCCTGCCTGGTTTATCAGGTACTTAATTTCTCTAATCTTTCATGAATTTGCACCTGTCCAGGATACAATTAACATTTCTCATGTCACCTTTTCAGATGCAGACCCCTGAGGCAAAGGACCTTTCCATTATTCTCCAGATTTCTCCTTCCCTTTATTCTTTGTTCCTTCAGATAACTCTCACCTGTGCTGTTGTTTTGAACTCGAGGGAGTAAAATCTTTCAACAGCCTCGTTGTTTCCTTAGTCAACACTTTAATTTTGTTTATACCTATCTTTGTGTACTTAGCTACCTAAGGTATTTTTCCTGACAGTAGACCTTGCAGAAGGCAACCTCATTTGCAATATCTTGTACTTAGCATATGCTTGTGAAGTGTTTTTACTGTTGATGAAGCTTTATCATACTTTAGATTTCTTTGTTTCCAAGGAACTAAAACCCTTCTGTGCCTGTGGGCAGCCAGTTCTCTAAGGACAGCAGTGGGAGCTGGTGCAAAGGACCTGTAACATCCAGCTGAAGAGATCAGTGGAGAAGGCTGATGTAAGGAGAAGTGATGCAAGTCCCAGGGGGCCAATATTATAAATAGTGAGACTGGGCAATGAGGAGGAGGATTGTCCATTCTGTGTTGGACCCCAAGGGACTGTCCAGACCTCCCGAGGAGACATTGTGCATCAATATCAGAAACAGAATGTTGTTATCACCTCTTCTCTAAACTGAAATTAATATAAAATGCTCTTGATAATGAAGAATCATTTTTATTAGATATCTTTGGAAATGTTCCTCCTTAACTACATGGCAAAATTATTCAATTAGCTGTAGAAGTCTTGAAGACTTCAAGAAAATAACAGGAAAATGCATGGCATGTTAGGACATTCTGTATTTTAATGAGCCCCATGGTGTGTTTGGCCCTGAGTCCATGAGCTCAGATACTGAGAGGAGACTGAGCAAAATACTCAAGAAGTCAAAGTCAGAAGAAAACCCAAAGTACCTTGAAGCATTGATTGGCCCCACTGAGGGCCATTACTGACAAAGCCTCCCTATGGGCTCGTTAGAGCAGATAATTGGAGGCTGTGGTTGCAGGTAGGCAAAGGCACTGTGCAGGTGGCTGTAAAGCTGAAAAACCCCTTGTTTTGTTTTGTGAAGCAGAAAGGCCAACCCTGACCCCCAGGCCCTGTGAAGGCAGGTCTTGTCCCTCACGTGTGGGTCAGGGCTCTTCCTGGGGGCAGTGGGGTGTGAGGGTGAGCAATGCCACGTGTAGGGAAACTGCACAACACCCCCAGCTTCCCCAAGAAGGGGAGAGGATGAAACAAATTCCAGAGCCTCAAAATAAGATTTATCCTGGTAGGTCTCAGTGACAGAGGCAACTGCCATAGTCAAGGGGACAAAGAGCTTGTTCTTGTGTGGCCTTTCAGCCCTTCCAGAGCCCTTGGCCACCACTACTGCAGGCTCCCTTCTACTGTCCCCTTATGCACCTTTTTCCCTTCAGGATTTTTATATCCATCTTGCTTTCCCACCGAGCTGTCACCCCAGCATTTCTGTACCTTCACTGACATCTCTCCACCCTCGCTGGCTGCTCCTTGAAAAACAGTGCTGTGGGCTTTTTGAGAGTCCTTCTGGGCACCTTCTATGCCACAATGCAACCCTTGTAGTGAGATTTCCTTCCCTCACATCTAGACTGAATTTTCCAAGTTGCACTTTGTGGAGCTTTCCTTCTCTTCCCACTACCAAGAAAAGCTCCATCATCTCTGAAACCACCCTTTAAGCAGTTGCAGGCTACTGCTACAGTGCCCTGAGCCGCCACTTCACTAGGCTGAAAAGCCCAAGTCCCTCAGCCTACCCTCAGAGGAAGGTGAGGACTGGATCTCAGAAGAAGGGTGTGACCGCGAACAGCAGGACTGTCATGGTGTCACTGCAGAGAGTGTCGTGGTTTGGGCCTGGTCAGCAGCCAACCACCGCAGCTAATCACCCTCCCTTCCCCCTCCCCACCTGGGAATGGGGGAGGGGATTAGAGGGGTGAAGGGAGACTCACAGGCTGAGATAAGAACAGTTTAATAATGGCAATAAAATGAGAACAATGACCATGATAGGGGGAAAACAAAAGAAATATATAAAGAGGCAATGTACAGCGTAATTGCTACCACCGCTAACCAATATCCATCCCGTTCCCGGCCAGCGACCCCGAGATACCAAGATCCCGCAATCACAATCCTGTAAGTGAGAGAGCTCCTTCCCAACCACCCCTCCTTTAAATAGTGTGCATGACATTCCATGATATGGAATATTCCACTGGCCATTTAGGGTCTGATGCTCTGTCCGTTTTCCCTCCCTGCTTCCTGTGCCCTTGCGCACAGGCAGGACATGAGGAGTCGGAGAGTCCTTGAAGTCTTGGTAGCAGCTGAAAACATCAGTGTGCTATCAGCATTTTTCCCATTACAAACCCAAAGCTAAATCCAAAACACAGCACTCATCTAGTCCCTGAAAAGGAATATTAACTCTATTTCAGCCCAAACCAAGACAGAGAGCTCCAGTGAAATCACAGAAGAGGTGGCCCACTCTACTGGGGCCACAGCACTGTATCTGGGACAGGAATGAGATGATGACCGTAGATGACATCAATACCCCTAGCCAGGGTGCAGCTGCCTTCTCAGCACAGACCTGCCAGTTTGGGAATCTTGCAGAGAGAAGTGGGTGGCACACAGCCCGGTACTGACCTTAGGATGTGGCCACCAGCGGGAAACACTCAGCACCTGCAAAAGGTGCCAAAACCAGCACTGACACTGCTGTGAGCAGAGGTGGTACCTACGAGGAAGAACTTTTGTTTCTTGTTAGTTGCTTCAATCAATTGTAAAGGAAGTTGGAAGAGGTGAAAGATGAAGGTATGTGTGCCTCTGAGTGCATTCACACTCCCTAGATGCTCTGTGCCTTCTGAAAGGTGATAAATGCCTTCTTCTGAAGGGCAGCGTCGCTCATGCTTGCAGAACCCCTTCTGAGTGCGCAGGTGAGATGCTCCCCAGGGCAGCTCCTTTCATTCTGTGCATTTGAAGGCAGGGGCCAGACAGCCAAAAGGGTGATGGAGCAGAGAGACACAATGCAAATTTGGACTTCTGACCTAATCCTTCTGTGTCCCTCTGAAGACAGATAAACAGCCTCTCTGAGCTGGGGTGAGAGGACCATGCTGGAAATGGTGGTTGCTATGTGCTGGTCTGTGGTGATTGCCCTGGGGCAGCTTCCCCGGGGTGCCCAGCGCACATGGGCACAGCCCAGCCCCTGCTCTGCTGGGCCTTCAGGTCTCTCACAGGAGCCTGAATGTGTGAGGACACTGCTGTGTGCCCCCACCCTGCACATTCACACATTTCCAGTCTTCACTGGTGGTTTCTCTTCTGGGCAATTTCCTGGGTATGCTCTTGAGAGCAACTCTGGAAGAAGACCTAAACCTTCCTGCATTGCCCTGAGAAGATCCCCTTGTCTGATGGAAACACTGTCCTGAAGGCCAGCTCTGTCACAGAAGTGCCCACTGCCTGTCCCTGCCTGTGGTCACAGAACTGCCACATCGTGGGACTGTGACCACGGCACAGAAGCACTCAGATCATAGACCAATAGAAGGGCTCAGGAGCAGAAAGGGGAAGTTTAAAACCAGCAGGTTAGGAAAGAAAGTGCATTTGTTTCCTGGAAGCACTGCTCTGCCAAGATGTTTTTCCCCTCCACCTCTGCACACAAGCACTGACCCAGTAGATCCAGAGAACAGCTTGGAGGAAGGATCTCAGAGAAATATATTGCTGCAGTATCCTTTATTTTGTTTAAACACAAAGAGATCATGGGTCCTCATTTACAAAGTCTCTCAGTCACACAAATCTTGATAGATGCCAAATTATAAAAGCGACAAATAATCACACTCTTTGTAGAGAATATTATGTAAAGTAAAACAAACAAACAAAAAAAAATCAACTCCCAAAACCCCAACAGAACCTACATACTGTGCCCTCCTTTTAATGATTACATTTCAAGTTATTCACAAAATACATGTAATTTATTGTTTCAGAAATTCATGCTGTTATCAGTTCACTCAGGGCATCTTTGATCTCCTGGTTCCTCATGCTGTAGATGAGGGGGTTCACTGCTGGAGGCACACCGAGTACAGAAATGACACCGCCAGGTCCAGGGATGGGGAGGAGATGGAGGGGGGCTTCAGGTAGGCAAAGATGGCAGTGCTGACAAACAGGGAGACCACGGCCAGGTGAGGGAGGCACGTGGAAAAGGCTTTGTGCCGTCCCTGCTCAGAGGGGATCCTCAGCACGGCCCTGAAGATCTGACATAGGAAAAAAGAATGAAAACAAAACACCCAAATGCTAAACAGCACTAACCAAAATCACAACTTCCCTGAGGTAGGAATCTGAGCAGGAGAGCTTGAGGATCTGGGGGATTTCACAGAAGAACTGGTCCAACATTGCCTCCGCAGAGTGGTAGGGAAAATGTGTGGCAGTGTGCAGGAGAGAATTGAGCAGCCCAGTGCCCCAGGCAGCTGCTGCCATGTGGACACAAGCTCTGCTGCCCAGGAGGGTCCCGTAGTGCAGGGGTTGGCAGATGGCAACGTAGCGGTCATAGGCCATGATGGTGAGAAGAGAAAACTCTGCTGTAGAAAAAAAGAAAAAAACACCTGGGCAGCACATCCTGGGTAGGAATGTCCCTGGTGTCCCAGAGGGCATTGGCCATGGCTTTGGGGAGAGTGGTGGAGATGGAGCCCAGGTCGAGGAGGGAGAGGTTGAGGAGGAAGAAGTACATGGGGTGTGGAGGTGGTGGTCGCAGGTGATGGCGGTGATGATGAGGCCGTTTCCCAGGAGGGCAGCCAGGTAGATGCCCAGGAAGAGCCAGAAGTGCAGGAGCTGCAGCTCCCGTCTGTCTGCAAATGCCAGGAGGAGGAACTCGGTGATGGAGCTGCTGTTGAAAAATTGCTTCCACTGGTCATTGGGCACTGTCCATGGAGGAAAAGACATTGAAATGTTAGTGTAGACTTCTCTGAGATAAAACCTACTTCATATCTCTCAGTGACTGCCTCTCCCTTTTAACCAAGTCCTCAGTTCTGCTATGATCTCTGGAGGAGTCAGTCCTGCCAGACAGCCATAGATAAATCGGAACATGTGTGATCACAGATTAAATCCACTCATGTTCATTTTTGCTCCCAATTCACCTTACTGCAAGGCATAGCTGTGGGGATATTGATTTTTTAAACCGTTTTTGTTGCACCACTACACATGAGGAGTGGTTTTAAGGCAGAAATTTATGGCATTTCTGCTGAACTCCTACTGAAACATTGTATGTTTTGAGAGACCAAGGGGCTGTCCTGAAATTCAGAGTGAGGAGAGTTGCTCTGTCCATCAGCCCTGGTTCATCTGCCCTTTGCTGGCACCGTTTTGAGCTGGATGATGGAAACAGGGCACTGCTGGACTAGAGGAATCCAGTTTCCAAGCACAGCTCTCCAAAGCCCTCAGCCCCTCTCATCACACCTGAGGAGGATCTCAGCTCTCCCCTCCCAGCCAGGGACACAGAGGGCTCATTGCAGCTGCCTGTGTGCAGACACCCAGCAGCATTTCCATGGCCTTAACACTGAGGTGTTTCCTCCCTGGGGCTGCTGGATAACACAGAGATGTCCTGGGAAAGCTGTTCCCACCTGGAGAGAAACCTGCAGCCCAGACCCCTCAGAGCAAGAGTTAATGTCCTAAAATGGAGGTGTCCTGAAGAGAATTAGGTCCTTTGTTTTACCCACAGATTATGAGGAAACTTTACTCCATGGACACATCTGCACAGCAGGACCCACAGGGTTGGGCTCAAAACTGCAGCTTAACCCCACCACCCCCATCCCAGCAAGTCCAGGGATGACAGTAAGGGGAGCAGATACAGGAGGGGGAAAATGGAGAAATACCACACTGCTTGTGTTCTTGGAGGCAGAAAGGGACAGGCAGTTGGGTATTGGGTAGTTTCCTCCTCTTCAAGGGTGAGGCCGCTGGGAAGGTGCCCCATGACCGTGAGGGCAGAGGCTGTGTTGGACAGGGGGGAGATCAGGGGGTTGCTCCATGGAAGGCATCTGCACTGCAGGGAATGGCAGGGAGGTGCCCGAATCCCCCCTCCCACAGCGTTCCTGGCAGCAACTCCCTCTCCCTTCATGCCCATATCTCTGGTTCCTGCAGCTGTCCCTGCCTGGAGCCGCTTCTCTGTCCCCTTATCTCCTCCCTGTCAGTGCTGCCAGCCCCCATCCCACCCGCCCTGTGATCAGCTCTGCCCTGCGGACCCCTCCTGGCAGCAGGACACTGCCCAGGGGCAGCTCTCTAGGTGCAGGGGCTCAGGAGAACTGAGAATGCTAAAGACAACTGAGATCTGAGTTATTCCACTAGAGTGGAGAAAAAAATCTAGCAATGCCCACCCAGCCAACCAAAAAAAGAAATCTCAAAGAAAAGGTCTTTGCATTTCAAGTAAAAGCAGCCTTGATATCCTTCTCAGAAGGAACCTCTGCAAAAGTCCTCAGAGTGATCTGGAGCTGTGAGCATCCCTGATCCACAGCAGCAGCCTCTGGAGAGCAGAAGGAGCCTGCCCTGGCGGGGTCTCTCCTTCCCCCACAGCTTCTCCCCACAGCGGTGGGGAGCTCCCCGGGCAGGCTGAGTGCTGACCCTGGCAGGCGGCAGAGTCCCTGCCCCAGCACACAGCCCCCTGGGGTGCAGGGACCCTGCTGGGAAGGACAGCCCTGGGCACCCCTGCCTGCACACCCGGCTGCACACCCCTGCAGCCGGCCCCGCCAGAAGGCAGCCCTCATGCCCTGGCCCTCGCAGGGGGCACCAGGGAAGCCCTGCGGAGCAGACCTCCTCCTCCTCCTCCTCTCTCCTCTAGGCAGGAGGCAGATTCCTGGCGGCTCTGCCGCCTTCCCCAGATCCCTCCCCGAGCTGCAGCTGCATTGCCCTGCACCCCCAGACTTACTGTGGCCAGGGCCCTGACGCTTTCTCCTCCTCGGAGCTCTCAGCAGCCTCCCAGCCCAGGCTGCCTTGAAGCTGTGTGTGCCTCGCTGCTCTGCCCTGGGTGCCTGCAGGCAGTGCCCCAGCCCTGCTGCGCTTTGCAGAGGAGCTGCTCCTGGGCAGAGCTGTCTCTCTGCAGCGCTGCCCACTTGCCAGGAGCTCCCTCCGGCCCAGGAGCCCGGCCCAGCTCAGCACCACAGCAACAGCCCAAGGCATTTAATGACCCCTCAGGAGGGTTTGGTGCCAACTCCATGAACCTCAGGCACTGAGAGGTAGTGATGAAACCTCTCAAGAGTCAGTATCAGATACAAACTCCAAAGTTTCCTGCACTGTTAATGGCTCCCACTGAGGCTGCTATTGACAAAAGCTCCCAGGGCTGGTTAGAGCAGAAAACTGGAGAAAATTATGACCGGTAGACAAATGCCATTGAAAGGAAGAGATTCTGTGTGAACATGGATGTGTTATGTTAAGAGAAAGGGCAAACTGCACCTCCAGCCCCTGGGATGGGAGATCCTGTCCCTCTCACATTGCTCAGGACTCTTCCTGGGGTAGTATTCTATGGGGATGAGCAATAACAAGAGCATGACTACTGTACAATACCTCCCAAGCTCCCAGGGTGGGAAGGGCTGGCAATGAGACTCGACTGCTGCACGGATCAGGTGGGATGTCAGCAGAGAGGAGGTGTCTGAAGAAGGCCTCATCTACTTCCTCTCCTGATCAGGAGATCTGTAGCAGACATCCACCCACCGCAGTGGTGCCCATGATGTTCTCCCCTCTCCTGTTGACCCCTCAGCTCCCAGATGACTCATTGTCCATCCCCAGGCAGAGCTAAATGCGTTCCTGCAGCTCCCTCCCAAAGGGCTGCTTCCCCTCTGGGTCCAGACCCACGGCTTTATCAGTACCAGACCCCCAAGAAGCCACAGTTCCTCCAGGAGGGGTATTGGCAGTGCCCTGCAACTCCTCGTACTGTTCTCTTGTGAGAGACGCCCCAGTCAAGATGAACCAGCTGCATGCAAGCATTAAAAGCAATACAGTGGTGCAAGCCATGCAGGCGGGTTTGGAGCGCATTGGAACATCTGCCTGATAAGGGTGACTGAGAAACCGTGAGGTGAAGTGCCCTGTGGGACTTCATCTTTACAAAGAAGAGCTGGCCAGGGATGTAACAGTCAGGGATGAGAAGGTAAAGTTGAGGCTCCTGGAAAAAGGGAACCCTTAGATTTTTCCTCTTGTTTCCTCTCCTGTTTTGCTTTTTAATTCTTATTTTTCCCTCTGACAGCGAGAATGTTTTATCAAAGTGGTTTTCAGCAACGAAGCTGTCACTGACTGAGGAGAATCTTTATAATTTTTCTGTTCTACCTGGCAAAGGTCAACCGTGGATGGAAAGACAGTCTTAAAAACAGAACACTTTTAAACAGCATGTTTTTCTTTTCTCTGTTGGGCTTTGGTTTTCCTTGAAAACCAAACCCTTTCCAGGAATAAAACTTCCCTCTTCTCTAACTCTCCTGCTTGCCTTTACTTCCCACACCTCTGCGTTTGTCACCATCTTCATGCCGCCTTCTCCCTGTTTCTGACCTAATCAAAAAGCTAAAGCCACTTCGCTGACGTGTTTTCCCTTTCACTACAATACATTTTTGATCAGCCTAAAATACATGTTTAAATAAACTACAGTAAAAACAAGTGAGAAATCCCTATTTTTTCTGCATTGACTGTGAAGTGACTCTTGGGGAAAGAGCTCAAATACAGGATCTTACATACAGTTTACAGTGGATTCCTACTCTAACCCCCATACTAAGTTTGCTCTTAGTGCATAAAATGATGCCTTCTTGCGCTAGGCTAATTCTCCTCTTGTTTCTTTGTTCTCCTTTCAATCTCTGTATGAATGTCTTATCCTTCTACACTCTTTTGCTCTGTCATCTTCTTTTAACCTCCTGAATCTGTTTCCCACAGTGACCATCTGCCCTCACTCATTGCAGCTCGGATGCTGAGATGTTGAACCATGCGACCGTCACAGAGTTCCTTCTCTTTGGCTACTCCTCCCTCTACCATCAGGAACACCTAATGGCAATTACTCTCCTGGCTTTGTGCCTGGTGATCTTAGGGGGAAACTTGCTGATTGTTCCCCTCGTCCTGCTGAAAGAGACCTCTACGGGCCCAGGTACCTTTTCCTCTGTAACCTCTCCTGTCTGAAGATCTTCATCACGACATCCATCGTATCCAAAGCCAGAGGAAACTTGCTGATGGGCAGCAAAGCCACTTCCTACTGAAACAGAAAAGGCCCAAACAATCGGCCTCAAACCAAAGTTGACTTCTGAGTGAATTCCCTGACCAGCAATCAGCATCTTATCAGCAGAATGAAGCAATCAGCATCTTATCAGCAGACTGAAGCAACCAACATCTTATCAGCATGAAAATGCAACCCTGGAACAATCCCTGGGAACTATAAGTAAACAATAGGAAGTAACTATAAATCCCAAATGTAGAGAAAAACAGAAATTCCTCAGACATGCCCGGATCCTGGCCAGATCCGGACATGCCTGAGTGAGGCATGTCAATCTACCAGATATCTCCTGTGCGTTTTGTATAGACTTGTTTGTTAAACTGTATAAAACCCGGGCCCTCTCACAGCACAGACGCAGACCTCCCCTACGAGCGGACGCCCTGCGTGGGACTTCCCAGCTGCCGGGAAAGGCTCTGCGACCCTTCGTGGGACGGGGCTCCCCAGCTGATGCACGGGTCGGGGTGATGGTAAAGTAGGAGGGCAATTGGTGATGGATCTTTCTTAATCACTATAGCTAGCTTTATGTAGTAATGACTAGGTGCATTACCTTGCTTATTCTTTCTGCTGCTTTAAACGAAAGTAAAATGGGCCTATTTCTTTAGCTTGGTGTCTGTGTCCTTTGTGTTAACCCCGTCAATTGGCAAAACAAATTTGGCGTCACGGACAGGATAAGAACAAAATGTAATTTTTTTAATCTAAATGTAATGAATCAGCTCCATCTGAAATTCCTGGATGGGATGACCTTCCCTATAGTTCACTGGCACTTGAGTGGGCTAAGGTCGGAGGACCATGTGAACAGTGGGAAAGTCGGCTAAAAGAAGCTGAACCACTGGACGTATTAAAATATATCCAAAAATTATCTATCGAAAAAGGAAAAGAAATTGTGTGTTCAGGAAGACGGGGATGGGTTTTGTTAACAGCATATCGGAAACAGCACCGACAGAAAGAAAAACTGCTGTTAGAGCGCTCCCACATGGAGCGACAGATGTGTGATTGGCAGAATCAAATTGTAATGGTACAGTGTCAAAACAAGGTGCTTGCCGGTGAGTTGGATCCTTATCAGACTGTAGCTGAAAGAGCTGCAGTAAGGGTTGCACAATATAAGAAAAGAAGGGGATGAGTAAATCATAGGAACGTGCATGCTGTGATTGCAGAAGCAGGGGTACAGTGGGATCCTGACAGATGGGATGGAGATATTTGGGATTCTACGGTTTCTGATGAGGCTGGTTCCTCAGATGTACCTGTGGATGTAAAACCAGTGTGGAGATGGAAAATAGAATTGGATACTAATGGGCAACAAGTAAGGAAGGATGTGATTGAAGATTCTATTCAGCATGAAATAAATGATATAATTGAAAGATTTAAGCAGAGACTGGGGGAACCCCTGCTCTCTTGGATGGTGCCTTTGCATGATCAGGGAGCAGCAGGGGTAACCCTAGATCCAGGGGATTCTAGGAAGTTTTTAGTTTTGAGTTCTGACTCCTTTGTGCAAGAAGCATTCTGAAATAATGCTCAGGATACAAATTTGTTAACCTTGGCCGCCCGGGGATGTACTAATAAATACCCCACGGAGAATGATTGGCCAGGTGGGGAACTTCCCTGGTGTACTTTGCGAGATTGTATACAGCGGGTGGAGGAGGAAGGGATGAAATTGGCAATCTTTATAGGAGACCCTGACAGGATGGTGCAAGCTGCCTGGTCAGTCACTCATATGAATCGATTGTTTAAAACTGCCCCGCCAGCATATAAAAATGTAACAATGACTCTCTTAATTAATGAGACAGGAAATCCCATTGATGAGATAATTGAAAAAACACAGCAGCTAGGTGATCTTGGAGAATGGGGCCCCCGAGGAAGTGCAGGAAACCGAGATACTCGGGACAGCCCTAAAGGAAGTGAGAACAGAGTTTCTCGGAAGGAAATATTTACAGCTTTATTGAAGGATGGCCTATCTCGTGAAAAGATTGATGGTGTTCCAACTAACAAGCTGTGGTGAATATACAAACAAAGAGGGCTGAATAAGGAGATTCAAAGTTAGTCCCTTCAAAATGTCTATTCCGATTATGTATTCAGGAATGGGGACAATCATGACTGAATACAGTCATTTTGGGAGGCTTCCTATTTTCATTTCAATTTCAGTTTGTACAGCTTTACTTTGTTTCCCTCCCAGACCTGTAATAGTTACAGATTGTCCTTTAAATTTCTTTGGATTCCCATATATCAAGGAGGCCTCCGCTCCTGTGTCAATTAAGGCTTTTACTGTTTGTGAGGACTGGTTTTTCCAAAATACTTGGAGCTCCGCATGGGGCCGTCGGTCCTTCCGTGCCCATTGCACTGGATCTTGGCCATAATTTCATTCCTGTTTACTACGCTGGACAATTTCCCTAGTCTCCTTCCATGGGTATAAATCAGAATACGGCTCCCAATCCCCCCTTTCCCCTGGAACAACTGATCTGCCCGCGGAGGGCCCACCGTGTGCAGATGGGAAGTCCTGTTGAAGCTCAGGAGGAGGTGCTGTAGGCTGAGTTACCCCTGGATTCTTAGTTTCAGAACTCCACTCTCCTGCTAGGCTAAACTGTCCACCCAACCCTTCCAAAATGGGGGTTTGGAGGGGATCAGGGATCAGCCAAAATATAATTGGGGGTGGTTGGCAGGAAACACTGTAGCACCCCACAAATGGGGGCTTGTGGTTCAAAAAACACAAAACCCCCCTCAAATTATTTGGGGGGCAGTGTCAGGGGACCCTGTGGCCCCTCCCAAAATGAGGATTCAGGGGTCTCAGGGCCCCCCAGATTGCTCATCCATGTCAAAGAGCTTCCTCTCCTCTGCCACTGTGGGATCATTTTTGGAGGACAACGGCCACATTGGACAGGAGCAAGACTTTGGCTACATCACAAAAGGGACGTGAAAAGAGGAAGGAGAACTGAGAGAGCTCTACAGCTGGTGAATGATGAGAACATCTTGACCTTCATCAGCCAGAAGCCTTGGGAGTAATGAACAGGCATGTAGAAAAACAAGATAAGGATGCTGAGCTTTTTCTGAAGAAAACATGCCAGGCTATGTTTGATGGGAAACCTCTGGTCATTTCTTAAACAGTGGAAAGTTTTCTACCTTGCGCTAAAAGTGTATAGAACATTGTGTTTGTGCTTGTAAGATTAATTAACCAATAGGCTTTAGGATACCAGTAACTAACTTGTAACCAATGAATTGTCTGGTGTATAATGGACAGAGGGTAGTGACCAATCAAACGTTAGTCTTGGGCGTGTGAACAGTGTGTGAGGAATGCATGTAACCAATCCAGCCTTCTGTTTATGTGTGATCAGTTGCTAGGCAGACATATAAGCGCACATGTATCAGCAATAAACGATTTTGATTTCTGACTGTTATAGAGTTGCCGGAGTCTGTGATTCTCCTCATGCCACCATGCCTGGGAGGGGGGTCATGAGTGACATCATAAGGCAGGGGAGCCACCCCCTCAGGGATGTCATAACCCACCAGTGACATCACAACCCAGGGTTGGGGAATCCCCATCAGAACTAAGTGAGACTCTGATACTACAATTCCATTGTGGATCCCCACCTCAACCCCATGAGCTCCCCTGTGATGTCATAAGACCACTCCCACCACACAGGGGTCCACTATGATGTCACAACACTGGTAGGGAGCCCCAAGAGCTTGCTATGACATCACAATCCTGATGCAGAACACCAAAGGTCCTTTATGATGTCACAGCCCTGGTGGGGAACCCCAAGGGTCCTCTATGATGTCACAATTGTGGCTGGAAACACCAGAGGGTCCTCTGTGACATCACAAACATGGTAGGGGAACCCCAAAGGTACACTATGATATCAGAACTCCGGTGAGCAAACCCAATGAGTTTTCTGTGACATCACAACCATCAGAGAAAACCCCACCCCACGTGGCTGCCTGATGACATCACAACCCAGCAGGGCACCCCCACCCTACGTGGGTTTCCTGTGATGCCAGCACCCTGGTGGGGACAGCACCACACCCCACGTGGTCCTCAGTGATGTCACAGCCCCACAGGGAACCCCCATCTCACAGAGTTGCCCGTGATGTCACTGCCCAGGCAGGGACCCCCCCACTCCAGTGATGTCACAAACCAACGGGGAACCACTCCCACCTTGAAGGATTCGCTATGTGAGAAGTAACGGTAGAATTTTGCTTTCGCTAACAATAATGAAATAATTACTTTTATTGAGTTAGGCTAAAACTGTCATTAAATTAGTGTTGCTAAAAATTATACCAGTTGAGCACGCCTTTTTTGATCACAGGTCAGGCATAGGGTTGGGCATTGTGGGGAGTTGGGCAAGCAGGAGGATGGGGGGGGTGTCTGTGGTTAGGTATCATGTAAAGAGGAATGGAAGCCAGCAGAAAAGGGTTAAGCGAAGAACTCCTGATGAAGAGGAACCTGGACTTCACACCCTCCACCAAACCCCCCCACCCAGAGGACCACCGAGACCAACTGGAAATGCCAAAGAAAAGGCGCGGGAAGGAAAGCAAGTGGAGTTGTTGCTTGGCTTGGTTGTGTTGCATTGTTCTTTGTTTGATTTCATGTTTAAACCGAAAGGCTACATATAATATTCTGGATGCCTCCCCCACTCAGCAGCTGCCTGTTTTGTGATAAGAAGTACTGAAGCAGTGGAAAAGTACAGAGAGAGAGAGACAGCCTCGGAGAAACCAAGGAAAAGGAACTGCGCGGGTGCAAAAAGGAGGACTGGAACTATAAAAAGAAGCCCCTGCTGGGGCAGGTTGCGCCATTGTGCCCAGCGCTGTATTCTTTGCTCCACTGACTCTGTCCCCAATAAAACATATTTTGAAATATACGTGGGCTTGTTTCTCACAACTGGGGGCTCATATGGGATACAGATTTCATCACCCCCAGCCTCTCTCACTGGCCACTTCCAGCACTGGCTGCTCACCCAGGTTTATGGGTGAGCGTTGCTGCTAAACCATCTCCATCCTCCTGCTGGTCTCAGTGCCTGTATGGGGGACCAGCCAGCCCTGCCCGGCCTCTCTCCTGGTGCAGACCCTGGCAGACGCAGAGAAGGGCGGTCTGTGAATCCCCACATGGGACACAGCTGGGGTATGGAAAGGGTTGGATAATGGGGAAGTCTGCAAAATGTGCCTTATGAGGTTATGTCCTGCCAGGGCTATGGGGGGGACGATGAACTGATTGCTCTCACTGGCAACGTAATGGGAGGAACTTCAGAAACACCTGAATACACCAACAAGCCCATGACTCTTTCATTCCCTCTTCAAAAATATAGACTTATACATCCATTTCTAAAACACATTTCCTATTTATATTTTGAATGGAGAAATTGTTTCCAAGACATATTTCTATTAAGACATTTAATGTCTCCATTGCATCTAAACAGAGCTGAGAGCAATGGAGGTTGAAGAGGTTAGATAGAGCCCACTAGTGTTTCCTTGCTATCAAGCAAAGAAAGCATTTGTAACATTTCCCTCATATGTCCCCTGGGTTTCAGCTGGCCAAATCTGTATGGGGTGGACAATGGCACAACATCACAGCCCTCCAAGTGCCAGACCCAACATATACACAGAGGCCCAGGGCACAGCCAACAAAAGGAAATGTCCTTCCTATCTGATAACCTGATAAACTTCTCCAGTGTGTGACTGCCTTGGTAGAGCAGTAGAAATTGTCCACCTGGACTTTAGGGAGGCTTTTGACACTGTCTCCCAAAGAATCCTCATCGATGAGCTGGTGAAGCAGAGGCTGGAGAAGCAGACAGTGAGGTGGCTGAAACCTGGCTGAACCGCCGAGCCCAGAGAATGGTAGTCAGTGGCATCAGGTCTCGATGGAGGCTGGTCACCAGTGGGGCACTACAAGGGTCAATACTGGGTCCAGTCCTGTCCCTCCAAACGTCAACTTTACTGTAATTTGATGGTCCTGTGACATCCTTTCTGGGAAATCAGTGCTGCCGGGCACCTCTCTGAAGTGCCAGTGTACTGATGTGCGGGGCGTGAAGAAGGAGGAATTAGACGTCTGTGTGTGGTTCCAGTGGGCTACAGGCTCATGTGGAGAGCAGCGTGGGTGTATAGCACACAGCAGGAGCGCGGGCAGGGACGGACAGGCCTGTAAGGCAAGGAGGGGCAGTTGCCCTTTACGACAGAGCGAGTGACGGGAATGGCTGGAGCTCTGCCTTGGGACAAGTGATGGGCCTCTGCGAGCTTATGGGTCAGGGTGATCAAGCAGAGCAACACTGTCCCGAGTGACCACCAGCACAGAGAGAACCCAGGTCATGGACTAAAAGAACTCAGTGGACATTCTGTGGACGTTTCACAGGGGTGGTCCATGGACTATGGGGTTGATATCTGCGTACAAATCAAAGGAGGGGAAGGAGGATGATGGTTAATGAGGATGGACGGGATAGTGTGAGACCTGAGCATGCTAGAAATAGTACAGAATGTGGGCTGGAGGTTGTCCAGGGTTTTGCTGGGATGTAGGTAATATAGATTAGATATAGTCCCCAGGTTGGAAGTCTTACAGGATTCCACACCCCACCCTCCAGAGTCTAACTAAAGTTTTTCCAAAGGAAAGCCAGTAATTATACACTTGTTTTCTTGTTACATGCATATTTGGATTGGGTTTCAGCGTCTCTTATGGTTTTCCATAAAGTAATTCATAGGGGCTGGCTGACAACTCACTCCTCGGCTGTATTCTAATATGCAGTAATGCCAGTGGGAGTGCTCGAGGCCATTTCAAGTTAGCCTCTTGACTCTTTTGCTAATTTGTCTCTTTAAAGTCTAATTAATTCTTTCTACTTTTCCACTGGATTGTGGTCTCCAGGGAGCATGCAAGACCCAGGTTATCCCTAGAGCTTTGCTCATGTCCCGAACCACAGTTCCTATAAAATGCCGATTCCTATCTGAAGATATTCCAATGAGCACCCCAAATTTTGGGGTTATTTCTTATAAAAGCCACTTAACTGTTTCTTTAGCTTGATTTGTGTGACTGGGAAGGGCTTCCGGCCATCCATAAAAAAGTGTCAATCCTAGAGATAACATACTGATAAACTTTGCATTTGGGTAATTCTGTAAAATCAATCTGCCAATAGTCACCAGGTTCTACTCCTGTTTTTGATTTACCCATTTGAACCCTTTTTTGTACCACCGGATAATCTTTAAACATAGTTTGCAGTTTGCAGCAACTGATTTAGCCATTTCTAACATTCTTCCTGCTACTATGTGCCTCTTCAGGAATGTCACCAGGGCTTCTACACCCCAAAGGCATTCCTGATGTTTTACCTGTTAGTATTGCCCTCATAATTAATGGGGGCACAACCACCTGACCTTCAGAGATTGTCCACCATCCCTCTGGATTTTCTCTGCACTTAGGAATTGAGCTAATTTCTCATCTTCTTTTGAATATGTTGGTGGTTCCTTAGGGAGAATTACAGTTCTAGTAGGAATACTGCCATTTGTAACCATCACTGTTTAGCTGCATTCTTAGCAGCTGGGTCTGCCAATCTATTTCCTTCTGCTACTCTTGTATTTCTGGATTGATGTACTTTACAGTGCATGATTGCTATTTGGGCCGGTTCTTGAACCACCAGTAACAATTGTAAGATTTCCTTTTGATGCTTAATATTTGCCCCCTGGGAGGACAATAGTCCTCGTTCTTTCCATAGAGCTCCATGGACATGGACTACTCCAAAAGCATATTTTGAATCTGTCCATATGTTCACTAAAGAAAGCAAGAAAGAAAGCAAGAAAGAAAGCAAGGAAAAAAAGCAAGAAAGCAAGAAAGCAAGAAAGCAAGAAAGCAAGAAAAAAAGAAAAAAAGCAAAATAGAAAGCAAGAAAGGAGAAAGGGAGAAAGAAAGAAAGAAAGAAAGGGAGAAGAAAGCAAGAAAGAAATTAAGAAAGGAAGCAAGCAAGCAAGCAAGCAAGAGAGAAAGAGAGAAAGGGAGAAAGGGAGAAAGAAAAAGCAAGAAAGCAAGAAAGCAAGCAAGCAAGCAAGCAAGAAAGAAAGAAAGGAAATAAAGGAAGAAAAGGAAAGAAAGCAAGAAAGCAAGCAAGAAAGAAAGAAGAAAGGAAGAAAGCAAGAAAGCAAGAAAGCAAGAAAGAAAGCAAAGAAAGCAAGAAAGCAAGCAAGAAAGCAAGAAAGCAAGAAAGAAAGCAAGCAAGAAAGAAGAAAGCAAGAAGAAAGCAAGAAAGAAAGCAAGAAAGAAAGCAAGAAAGAAAGCAAGAAAGCAAGCAAGAAAGCAAGAAAGCAAGAAAGCAAGAAAGCAAGAAAGCAAGAAAGCAAGCAAGAAAGCAAGCAAGGAAGAAAGCAAGAAAGAAAGCAAAAGAAAGCAAGAAAGAAAGCAAGAAAGCAAGAAAGAAAGCAAGAAAGAAAGCAAGAAAGCAAGAAAGCAAGAAAGAAAGCAAGAAAGAAAGCAAGAAAGAAAGCAAGAAAGAAAGAAGAAAGAAAGAAAGCAAGAAAGAAAGAAAGCAAGAAAGAAGAAAGAAAGCAAGAAAGAAAGCAAGAAAGAAACAAGAAAGAAAGCAAGCAAGAAAGCAAGAAAGCAAGAAAGCAAGAAAGCAAGAAAGCAAGAAAGAAAGCAAGAAAGCAAGAAAGCAAGAAAGCAAGAAAGAAAGCAAGAAAGCAAGAAAGAAAGCAAGAAAGCAAGAAAGCAAGAAAGCAAGAAAGAAAGAAAGAAAGAAGAAAGAAAGAAAGAAAAAAAAAGAAAGAAAGAAAGAAAGAAAGAAAAGAAAGAAAAGAAGAAAGAAAGAAAGAAAGAAAGAAAGAAAGAAGAAAGAAAGAAAGAAAGAAAAAGAAAGAAAGAAAGAAAGAAAAGAAAGAAAGAAAGAAAAGAAAGAAAGAAAGAAAAAGAAGAAAGAAAGAAGAAGAAGAAAGAAGGAAAAAAAAAAAGAAGGAAAGAAGGAAAGAAAGAAAGAAAGAAGAAAGAAGGAAGAAAGAAGGAAAGAAGGAAAGAAGGAAAAAAAGAAGGAAAGAAGGAAAGAAAGAAAGAGAATTAACCTGACCAAGTGTAAATTAGTGCAAGGTAGCACTCTGCTTGTGTTGTAGACATGGTGGTCAATGTCAATTCAATCAGTATTTGCAATGTAAGCCATCCTCAAGTCGCCCTTCCAAAGCAGTTCACATGAAGGCTGCTCTTGTAAAAGTCTCCTTTTGTGTCCCCAGGAGCCATGGGCACTCTCCAGAGAGTGGCAGAGGCTGGATCCCCTTCTCAGGACAGACTCCTTGCCAGGGAGTCACAGGCATGGGGGTAGCTCACCTGATTTTCACTGGTAATTCACACAGCATCTCTTTTGGTGTACTTGCTATTTTTCTGTGACTACTCTGAAAAACACTGAAGAATCAGAAAAAATCAAAAACAAACAAAACAAACAAACAAAAACAAAAAAAAACCAAACAAAACAAACAAACAAACAAAAACCAAAACAAATAAACAAACAAAACTGATAGAAATTAATCATCAAGACAGGGAGTTGGAACCAGATGATCTGCAAAGGTCCCTTCCAATCCAAACCATTCTGTGATTCTGTGATTTTATGACAAGCACCAACCTGAAGTGTCCCAGAGAGGAGCTCCATGTATGTGAGCCACATTAAACAGGCCATGCCTCACTCCCATCTTCCCTGCAGTCACAGAATCATAGAATCATTTAGGTACAAAAACACACTTCAGTTCATCATATCCAGACATTATGACATTGCCAAGCCCACCACTAAATGTGGTCCCTCTGTGCCACATCTACATGTCTTTGAAATACCTCCAGGGATGGTGACTCAACCACTTTCCTGGGCAGCCTCTTCCAACATTTGAAAACTCTTCAAGTGAAGAAATGTTTCCTCATATCCAATCTATACTTGCCCTGAATCAACTTGAGGCCATTTCCTCCTGTCCTTTCACTTGTTACATGAAAAGAAACTGACCCAGACCTCACTACAACCTCCTTTCAGGTAGTTCTAGAGAGCGATAAGGTCTCTCCTGAGCCTCCTTTTCTCTAGGCTAAACGCCCCAGTTCTCACAGCTGCTCCTCATAGGACTTCAGCACCTTCAATATGCTTCTGCGGACACACAGCAGCACCTCAATGTCTTTCTTGTAATGAGGGGCCCAAAACTGATCCCACTATTCAAGGTGCAGCCTCACAGTGCAATACAGAGGGATGATCACTGCCCTAATCCTGCTGGCCACAGAAATTCTAATATAAGGCAGGATGCTATTGGTTTTCTTGACCACCTGGGCACTCTGTTGTCTCATTTTAAACCAATTGTTAACCAACATCCCCAGGTCCTTTTCTGATGGGCACCTTTTCAGCAACTCTTGCAAAGCCTGTAGCCTTGCATGGGGTGGATGTGCCCAGAGTGCAGGATCTGACAATGAGCCTTCTTTAATCTCATAAAATCGGCCTTTCCCATCACTCCAGCCTGTCCAGACCCATCTGTAGAGCCTTCCTAGATTGCAGCACATCAACACTCCAGCACAACTTTGTGTTGTCTGCAAACTTACTGATGGTGGACTTGATCCCCTCATCCAGATCACTGATAAAGATATTAATGAGAGCTGGCCCCAATACTGATCCCTGGGGAACAGCACTTGTGACCGGCCACCAGCTTGATTGAACTCCATTCACCACCACTCTTTGGGCCTGGCCAGATGCCCAAGTAAGGACATTACAGTCTGGATGGCTGGTTTGATGGTGGGGTTCAGAAGTTCATGGTGAATGAATTTTCTCTGCAGGCAGATCAGTAACACATGGAGTACTGCAAGTGTTCACCCTGGGATCTGTCCTGCAAACATCTTACCAAGGACATGGAAGAACTGAAAGAGTGCACTCTCACTAAGATGAAGATGCCACTGAATTGTGGAAGTAAGGGTCAATATGCTGGAGTGCAGAGTTGCCATCCAGGGAGATCTAGAGAGGCTGAGATGTTGTGGACTAATCACAGTAGACTGCTTAGGCTCACACAGCCACTCACTCACTCCTCCCCAGTGGGAGGGGGGAGAAAATTGGAAGGGTGAAAGTGAGAAAACTCATGGGTTGAGGTAAAGACAGTTTAATAAATAAAACAAAGCTGTGTACAAGTGTCAAGCACATAAAGAAATTCATTCACTACTTCTCACAGGCAGGCAGGTGTTCAGCCATCTCCAGGAAAACAGGGCTTCATCATGCACAGAGGTTATTTGGGAAGACAAGCTCTGTCACTACAAATATCTTCCCTTATGCTTTACCTGTATTTTTTATTACTGAGCACACTGTCATACAGTATGGACCATCCCTTTGGTTAGCTGAGGTCAGCTGTCCCAGTTGTGTCCCCTCCCAGCTTCTTAAACACCCCCAGCCTACTTGTTGTCAGGGTAAGTTTTCCCCATTATGATGCCAGTGAGAGCAATCAGTTCATTGTCCCCCCCGTAGATCCAGCAAGACATAACCTCATAACATACTATTTGCAGGCTCCCTCAGTATCCAACACTCTCCCAGCCCCAGCTGTGTCCCATGTGGGCATTCACAGACCTCCCTTCTCTTCAGTCTGCCAGGGTCTGCACCAGGAGAGAGGCCGGGCAGGGCTGGCTGGTCCCCCCATACAGGCACTGAGACCAGCAGGAGGATGGAGATGGTTTAGCAGCAACGCTCACCCATAAACCTGGGTGAGCAGCCAGTGCTGTAAATGACCAGCTAGATAGGCTGGGGGGTGATGAATGTCCTGGGCCACCTTTCCAGTCTGGCCATGCCACCAAGAGCACAAAGTGGCACCCTCTCTCCTCTGCCTTCATATCTTTGATCCCTGTCATGAGCCCTGGCTCCGCACCACAAATCCCCTGGTGTGAGTGCTCACCCTGCATCTTCACACAGTATAAGATGTACACTGGTGTTTTCTCTCCAAGGCACTTTCCACACCAGCCCAGCACCTCCCCAGCACTCCCCATGCCCACCACACTCTCCCCAGACCATCCCAGCCCAGTACAACATCCCAGTCTTGGCTGGCCCCAGGGCATTGCCCAGCGCAGGGTGCTGCAGAGCTCTGGGCACTCACCCCACAGCCCCAGCCCCTCAGAAGGTCACAGCAGCTCCTGGGGCACAGAGGGCTCTCAGCCTCCCCATCAGCCCCAGGGCTGGGGCCAGCCATGCCATGAGCAGACGCAGGCCAGCGTCTCCCTCTCTCTGCTGCTCTTCTCTCCAAGAGATCCTGATTGCCCAGTGCTGGCAGCCCCTCTGTGCCCGTCCCTCTCCCCAGCACAAGACTCCTGCACTGGGGGATCCCCAGGCAGCTCCTGCTGTGCCAGCCAGAGAAAAGCTGCCCAAACTGGTGCCTCCAGAAATAGGTCTGCTCTTGTCGCGGGATGTCACCTCAGGCACGGCCCTGAGCTGGCGGTGCTGCTCTGCAGGGCAGTGGTGGCTGAAAGCCACGGGGAGATGGTCCCAGGGAGATCCCCATGGATCAGCCATCATTGCCATTGCACTGGGCACCCCCACGTGAAGGGGCAGCACAGGCCTATTCCCTAACACATCCCCCCATGCCCTCCTGCCCTGAACCCCTGGAGAACCCCAGCACAGCAGCACGCTCAGAGGGGCAATTCCTTCAGCCTGTTCCTGACCTCAGCTTGGGAGGAAGAGACCAACCTCCAGATATCGGCACTGAAAAAATTGTTTTATTACAGATATGTGACTAGGAAGGCCAGCTGTACTGTCCTACCAGACACATGCACAAAAGCCTCTCTGTCAGAGAGGCTGGTTCATGTCTCTGAGGAAGAGGAGTGGATACAGACATTTTAGGAACAAACAAGAGTTTCACAAATAAAATGCTTACTGCACAGAAGGTTTCAGATAAGAATTAGAAATGACTTCTGAAGAGACACGGGCGGCTTATCCCTGTTGAGAGTCAGCTGAGTGAATCAGCTTCTTCAGTGCGTCCTTCATCTCCTGGTTCCTCATGCTGTAGATGAGGGGGTTCACTGCTGGAGGCACCACCGAGTGCAGAACTGACACCACCAGGTCCAGAGATGGGGAGGAGATGGAGGGGGCTTCAGGTAGGCAAAGATGGCAGTGCTGATTGAAATGGGATATTAACCAAAATTGGTATTATGCTTGCACGAGATAGATATTGCTATGTTTGTATTGCTCAGCCGCTATCTCCTGTTTAGTACAAAGCCTCCCCTCCACCCCTAAGTAAGTGGGTGTCAGCAGAAGATTACCCCACAACCAGCACAAACCAGCTCTGCGGTTTAGCCCGGGTCCAGGAGGCGACAGAGACTGCGCAGGAATTCAGGATGAAAAGTTCAGCAGTGAGGAAGAGGAGATACTTCCTCCCACGACCACCACCCAGCCCTTCACGACCCCTGCCCAGGACCAAAGGAACTCACTGCGCAGCCGCAAGGAGGAGGAGACCTAATTATAATAAGAAGGGAGGGTAGGCGGGGATAGGTTGTGAATATGTATAAGCGTCTCATGAATATGCAACACTTTGTAACATATAAGCAAGGTGGGAGCGGCGGGGGGGCACAGGCTTGTTGTGGCGGAGCGATTCCCCATGTGCCGGCGCCGAATAAACATACCTGCTTTACAACCCTTAGTTGTGAAGTCTTTCATCCGTAAATCAGGTGGTTTGTGATAAATAACGGAATTATTCTGCTTTTGCTAAAAGTAATTAAACAATTACTTTTATTGAGTCAGGCTAAAGCTGTTATTAAAATTAGTGTTGCTAAAATTATAACAGTCAAGCAAGGCTTTTTTGGTCACAAGTTAGGCATGTGGTTGGGCATGGTGGGGAGTTGGGCAAGGAGGAGGATGGGGAGTGGTCTGTGGTTAGGTGTCATGTAAAGGGGAACTTGGGGGGGGGGCTGGGGAGGAATGGAAGCCAGCAGAAAAGGGTTAAGCGAAGAACTCCTGATGGAGAGAGACCTGGACTTCGCCCCCCCCAATCCCCCGAGAGGGCAGTGGAAAAGTACTGAGAGAGACAGCCTGGGAGAAACAAAGAAAAAGGAGCTCTGCAGGTGTGAAGAGGTGAAAACCCGCCGTTTTCCTCAACTAATGATATCTCCTGGTTGCTCTATGAAAATAATCCCCTGTTGGGGCAGGGGGTGCCCCATTGCCCCCAGCGCTGTGTTCTTTGCTCCGCTGACTCTGTCCCCAATAAAACATGTTTTTGCTAGACGTGAGCTTGTTTCTCACAGGTAAACGTAGCAGACCGGCGGAGAGGTGGAGGCTTCTCGGAAAAGCCGGGACTATTCCTGCCTTGCAGGCACCCAGAGCCCGGGCTTCTGTCCCGGGGCATGCCCGCGGGGCGCAGGGACCCCCCCCCCGCGCTGGGGCACAGAGAATGCCTGCCTCTGGGGGCTCCCCTGGGCTCAGGGGGTTCATTCCCGGTTTGGGGGACAGCGGGAGGAGCCCGGCCCGGCTGCGCCCGGCAGCCAGCGAGGGCGGGCGAAGGCAAACGGCCCCGGCCCGCTCTGGCCAGGCCCGGCCCGACCCAGCGCTCCCCTGGGGCCCACGGGGAGCGGCTGGGGAGGGCGGCCCCGCCCCCGCGCTGCTCCTCAGGCCCCGCCCCCGGCCGGCCGGGACTGCCGGGCCGCCTCCGGCCCCGCCCATTGGCTCAGCCGTGGCCAATGGCGTGGCTGTTGCCGGGCAGGGCAGCCCGGGCCCCTCCTCCCAGCGCCGCCCCGCCCCCTCCCCAGCGCGCGGGGCCTGAGCGGGCCGGGCTCGGGGCGGTTTGTCCGTCCCTCAGAAAGGGAGCGGGAACAAACCCCGCCGGCAGCCGCTTCCCCAGCGCCGCTGTGCCCGGGCTCAGCCGCGCTCCTCCCTGCCCGGCTCCTCGGCCGCCTCTCCCCCTCGAGCGAGCGCCGCAGCGGGACGGGGCACGGGGCTGCGGGCGCCTCGTCTCTGCCGCCCCTTCCTCCTCAGGCCGTTTCCCTGCTCCCGCCTGGGCCCCGCAGGCCCCAGCTGCGGCCAGAGAACCTGCTGCTGCCTGGGCTCCTCTCCAGGGGCCGCAGCTCCTGCCAGGGTCCCGCTCGGGCCTGGGCTCTCCGCGGGCTGCAGCTTCCTGCTGGCGCTGGCCGCCCGAGGGGGACGGCGTTGGTGGCTGCGTCCTCTTCTCGGCAGCCATTTCCCAGCAGCGCAGGCTCCGTGAGGCTGGCCGGGAGAGCCCCCGGGGGGGGCACTCACCCGGGCCGAGCCCTGCTCCAGCCCGCCACCCGGCCCATGAATTAAGGAAGGTGGCAAAGAGTCCTGGGCCCAGCCCTGACCGCTGGATGCCACCGCTGGTTCCTGGCCTCCAACTACGCCCGGTGCCACTGAGCAGCACCCTCGGCCCGGCCGTCCAGCCTGTTGCAGTCCGCTCGGTGCTGGCTCATGCAGACCATTTCCGTTCCAGTGACTAGAACTCGAACTTTAAGAGAATGCAAGGTGGGCACATGCAAGCCCACAGCTTTCAAAACCCCATACCAAAAACTTGTAGTACTGGCTATTTCCACCAACTGCCTCAAATCCTACAGAGAAGGAAGGAAACACCCCGTAAATTACACATAGGGCAACAAGTTTTTTTAATCTGGCTTTGGCTTTTCTGACTGCTCGTTCCCAATGAGTGCTGGTTTTGCAAGGTGATCCCAAAAGCGGAACACGGGTTAAAACTCTTTCTCGAGGGACCTTTGGGCAGGGGGGCCAGCCAGCAGAGCTGCCCGAGTCTCTGGAAAGTCTCTCTGAGCTCCTCCTGGGCAGAGGCAGCACTGGGAGGAAGCCCCAGGAGCTGTGGGAGGGAACAGCCAAGGGCCTCCCAAAGGCTCTCCTGGAGGGCTGCAAAGGCAGAAGGGCCAAAGGTGGAGAAAATGGACAGATCTAAGTGGGGTGCTTGGAGAGGGAGCGGTGCTGCAACTGCGAAGAAAGCTGCAGCTTGTGGGAGGGAAAAGAGACCCAGAAATAAGTCCACTGTCCATCTGGTGCCCTGGCCACCTCCCCAGAGCTGCCTTGGTCAGGCAAGGCAGACCCTGTGGTCCCACAGAACCCACCTGCTCGCTGCCGGCCGCCCACTGACTGAGGAAGGAACGGGCGTAGGACAGTGCCGGTGGGGAATAAGCCCTTTCTCCAGGCTGCAAATCCGAGCACCTCCTCTGGGGTTCAGTCATTTTCTTGGAGCCGTTTCTACAACAGACAGAAGACATAACCAAGATGACAATGGGAAACTTGACTGGTGTCAAAACAAGACCTTGTCTTTATGCCCCTGACATCCTCCATTTCAGAGAAACATAGAATCATAAAATGGTTGGAAGGGAAATTAAAGACTGTCTAGTTCCAACCCCCTCCCATGGGCAGGGGCATCTTCCATCAGACCAGGTTGCTCAAGGCCTTGTCCAACCTGGCTTTGAACACTTCCAGGGAGGGGGCAGCCACAACTTCACTGGGCAACCTCTTCCAGTGAAGGGGTAAATGTTGGAGAATGGCTCAGAGACAAGGGTCCTGAGCCCACCGAGCAATTGTATGATCAGAGCCTGCTCTAGCTGCTGATGCTGGGCCTCACTAGGGTTTGCCTGCAGCTGCTCGCAGCTGCTGATACATGAGGAATGTCAAGGACGCTTCGGCCTTGTGTACCGTGGTGTGTCGAAAACAGGCTAAGGGGAATTGGGAATAGTGGTCTGAGAAACCTAGTGTTATGATAACGGTGGTCTGAGAAACATTGTGTTACGGTACTGTTGTGTATCGAAAACAAGTCAAGAGGAATTAGAAATAGTGGCATGAGAAACTTAGTGTTCTGAGAAGCTTGTGCTGTAAGCTAAATGCAAGTAGGTGGACCATGCGAATACGACCCTTAGAGCTTAAGCCAATCAGCTAGTGACTAGTAGGCATAATTAGTAGAAGATTATAAAAGGCTGTAACGAAAATCAATAAACTGAACCATGCTTTATCACTCATATTGAGTCGGCTGCGTTCTTCCTCCTTTAGCCTGGGTCCTCGGCATGTTGGGCTTGCCTTGCCTGACAAAGAGCCAGAATTGCCCTGAAGGAAGATGAATCTCTTTCCACAAAGAAATACTTTTGGCTGTTGCTAATGAATGTTTTTTATTTAAGAAGAATGTAACCAATATATTTCTATATAAATACATACTGCTTATGCTGTGTCCATTTTGTCATTTGATTAAAAATCCTTCAGTATGCTTTCCTGTTGCTATTTTGGTTCACAAAGTAGATTCATTCCCTTTACCTGTTAAAACTGTAATAAATCTGCCACTGGGCCACTTGATTTTTTTTTCCACTTGCAGTTAATTTTTAACAAATACTTGGAACAACAGCCTGGGTTTTGTGGTCTCCCAGAAAGCAGATTGAATCGATGAATAGTCTTGAGTTCAGGCATACCGCATCTGCCCAGCTGTGACCTGGAAGAGAATGACCCAGTGCATCTGGAACATCGACTTGAATTCATATGTTTTTCTTCCACGTGTCTGTGAGCCAGGTGCCTGGTTGCACTACAGCGTTCCTCATCAGGGAAGAAACTTTCTCCACACCGCCGCTGGTCTCATTGCTCTGTCTCCATCCAAAGCCCCTTGCCTTTCTCATGTCTATGTCTACCAGTTGGATGCAACGGACCATGGGCTGCAGGGGGCCAGCCCGCCCTCTCGCCGCAGGCTGCAGGGGAGTCTCTGCTCCGGCAGCCCCCTCCCCTGCTCCCCAAATCCCTGCCACACACACCCCAACAGGCCAACCAATGCCAGGACAGCCCGAGGACAGAGATGGGCTGAAAACACGGGCACCGCGAAGCGAGGCCAGCTCAGGCCTCAGCTGGGCGGCAGCAGGAGCGCCGGAGGCCCGGGCAGAGGCCGAGGGCGCAGGCCCTGCCCAGCCTGGGGGGAGCACTGGGGCTCTCCAGCTCTGCCTGCCGGCATGGGCCTTGCCTGCACCCGCCCTTCTCCCGAGAGGGACCAGGCGCAGACGAGCACTGGGGGAAAATGATCATCTTTTATTGGCCTCAGAAAGCACCCACGGCCGAGCGGTGGCCGGCAGCACGATGTTCTCGGGGCAGCTGAATGCCTGGGGCGCCGTCCATGCACCCATCCCTCGCGTGCTGCTCCCTCTGGGGCCTGCGCAGGCTCAGGGCCCACGGCCATCTCCGGGGACCCGCCGGGCGCTGGCAGCGGGGCGCTACTGCTCCTGCTGTCCCGCGATGCAGGAGCAGCAGAACGCCCCGCGCAGAGCCCTGAGCGCCCTCCTGAGGAGGGAGGGCCGTCGGCGCTGAGCCGGGGCGTGCGAGAGAGCAGCGATGCCTGCGGGGGAAGGAGAGTTGTAGGTGAGGGGCTGGGCGGGTGACGGGCAAGCTCCTGCCTGCCCCCCGCCACCAAGGGCTGTCCCCAGGGAGTGGGGGCCGCGGCACGGCCAGCCCCCGTGCGCGCAGTGCTGCCCACCTGGCTCCAGAGGCAGGGGAGATGCTGCTGCGTCTCCTCTGTCATCTGCCGGGTGGGATGTGGCAGTGTCTGTCGGAGGGTTCTGAGGGAATGAAGAAGCCACTTCATCCTCGTGCACCGCCAGGGAGTCAAGGGCTGCGCTGGCCTCTCCTTGCTGGGCTCCAGACATGGGAGACAGGTTTGGATTGTCCTCCTCTTCCTCGGGCGCTCTGGCCAGGGCAGAAGCTGCCGGCTGAGGGTCCATGGGACCCGCTGGGGCAGGAGATGCGTCCTGCAGGTTGCCAGCTGCCTCTCCTGCTGCCTCTGGGCCCATGATGCTGGTCCTGCCAGGCCCCTCCTGGGGACAAGTTGGGAGGGGGACGAGCTCCAGGATAAAAGGGTTGATACAGATGCTGCGGATGGTAATGGAGGACGACTCTTGGTACATCTCTTCGTTGCCGAGATCTTCCTTCTTAGCCAAGGCCCCTTGCTTGTCCTCTGGCACTTGCAGAGTGGGTTTCCTGAGCTGAGCTAGGCTGTTCTCATTGCAGCCTGGGCCACTCCTCTCCAGCTCCTCCAGAGGGTCCGTCCTGACGGAAGGGATGGCCAGATAGACCGCAAAAACCCTGTCCTGCATGGGCAGCAACCTACTACTGATGTAGCACTTGATACGCGTCACCGGCATTGCCAGATCATGCTCTGATGCTTGACCCAGGCACCTTGGCACGACGTCCCTGCATGGAGAAGCTGGCACAAGGGATCTGTCAGATGCATCGGTGCCCCCACCTCCATGAGGACCAGGCGTGGGCTGAGCTGCGGGGTTCTTGACGCTGTTGGCTCCCTTGTCCTCAGCTGTTCTTGCTGCTGCTGCCTCCCCCATGACTTGTGCATGGTCCCGCTGTGCCACCTGCTGGCTGGGTCCCTGGATCGCATAGAGAGCCTTGTTCAGGACCTCAGTTACAACACACCGTGCTGCTTCCATCAGAGCTGTGACATGGGCAGCGGGCCTGCTTGGGGCAAGCCCCCAGCTCTCCACGCTCCAGGCTGTTCCCTGATCATGGCAGATGCCCCAAGAAGATGGGACCAGCTGTTGGTGGCCACTGGCTGTGGTGCCACTGGTGGTTTCCCTGATGCTGGCAGAAGATGTGGAGGGTGCTGCTGGCAAAGGAGGCAGCGTGGGGCAGGTGCTGGCAGCTCCATCTGGATGAGCTGCAGTGGGCGCATGCCCAGGTGCCGCTGCCTTCCTGGAAACAGGCAGCAAGATTTCAAGATGGTCTGTCTGCTTCCTTGTTACCCTGCTGTGAGGCAGGGTCACCCTGAATGCCAGGCTGTCCATCTGCAAGAGAAGCCAAGGAGAGAGGCTGCGTGAGTGCGGCCCTTGCCCCTGTGCCCCCATGTCCCCACTGGAAGAGCTCCTGCAGCTGGGCTCCCCTGCCAGCCCCCGGGCAGTGCTCGGAGAGTTCTCTCTGCTGGGAGACCCTGGAAGTAGGGCTGCTCCCTGCTTTGCTGGCACAAGTTTGTTAGCTTGGCAGCAGAGAGATGGAAGGAGAGGGAAAGAAAGACCGGGGCCAGCCCCATGAAGCCACACGCTGGCAATCTTTCACGGGAGCTCTGGCCAGGGCAGAAAAGCTTTGTGCAGAGCCCCAGACACTGTCTGAGGAGGGATGGTCGTTGCTGGCCAGCTGGGGCATGTGAGAAGGCAGCAGGTGCCTATGGGACAAGTAGAGCTGGAGCCAAGGCACTGGGTGGGTGAAGCTGCCCAGCTCAGTGTCCGTGGGACCCTCTGGGGCAGGGGACATGCTCTGCAGGTCACCAGCTGCCTCTGTGCCTGTGCTGCTGCTGGGCCAGCATGGGGGTCCTGGAAGAGCTCTGGGACCAAGGGTTGATGCAGGTTACCATGTCGTCCCCTTGGGACAAGCTCTTTGTTGCTGACATCTATCTCCCAGCTTGTCCTCCTCAGTGGCCCCCCAACCTTGGGCCTTGCTGCCCTTGGCTGCCCAGACTTCCATTGTTCTTGCTGCCCAGCTTGCCTCAACCATGCAAAATGGCCATGCCCTTGCTCAGCCGGCTGCTGGCCGGGTCCCTGCTTGGCAGTTGCAACCTTGCCCACAACCTCCCTCACGAGGTGCTGGACTGTGTCCTGCAGAGCCATGGCACAGACCTTGGCACTCACCTGCCTGGATCTGATACTGAGGAGCCATCCTGGTGCCGACTGGGGGAAACACCGCTCCTCGCCTTCCTGCTGCTGCTGGAGCTGCCCTGGCCTTGCGTTCCTGGCCAGGGAAGCTGGCGCAGGGGCCCTGCCTGCAGCACCAGTGTCCCCATGTGCAAGGGGACCAGGCACGGGCAAAGCTGAGGGGGCCTTGCCACCGCTGGCCGCCCAGACCTCGGCTGCTCTTGGTGGTGCCGCCTCAGTCGCGCTGTGTGCCCAGTTCCACTGGGCTGCCGGCTGCTGGCTGGGTCCCCGGCTCCCCAGGAAGACCTTGTCCAGGACCTCAGTCACAAGGCCCTGGGCTATCCCCTTCGCAGCTGCAGCACGGCCAGCGGAGCTGTGTGGGGCAGGCCTCCAGCTCTCCACACTTGCGGCTGTGCCCTGGCCATGGCGGATGCCCCAAGAAGATGGGATGAGCTGTCGCCGGCCACTGGCTGCGGTGCCGCTGGTGGTTTCCCTGCTGCTGACAGGAGATGTGGAGGGTGCTGCTGGCAGAGGAGGCAGCCTGGGGCAGGTGCTGACAGCTCCTGCTGGCTGAGCTGCGGTGGGTGCGTGCCCGGGTGCCGCTGCCTTCCTGGGGACAGGTGGCAAGCTTGGACAACGAGCTGTCTCCTCCTGCACCACCTTGTTGCGGGGCAGGGTCACCCTGTGTGCCAGAACATCCATCTGCAAGAGAAGCCGAGGAGAGAAGGCTGTGTGAGCACGGCCCTTGCCCCTGCGCCCCCACGTACTCCCACCACTGAAAAGCTCCTGCGGCTCTGCTTCCCTGCCAGCCCCTGGGCAGTGCTCAGCCCCGCAGGCGGCTGCCGCCCTGCTCCCAGAGCCGGCTGGGGTGAGGGCTGGTCCCCCCGCAGCCCATGGTGACTCCCGGGAGCAGCGCACAGGGCGCTCAGCTTGCTATGGGTCTGGGCCCACCGGTCCCCTCCTGCACACCCCACCTGCTCATCGGCAGCTCCTGGGGTCGGGAAGGCGTTCGGCCCCGTCTCCATCTCCCTACCTGTGCACGGTGCCTTGCGGTGTCCTGCGAGCTCTCTGGGCAGGAGAGCAGTGGCAGCCTGTCCCCATGGAGGGACAAGGCCTGGCTCTGGCTGCCCTGCGGCACTGCCTGTGGCTGCCTGAGGCCCACCTGTGACCAGGAGGAGGAGGAGGAGGAGGCATGGGATGGAGGCGGCTGCCTTGGCACAGCGGCCCCCACAGCGCCGGCAAGGCTGGCCCTGGCACCAAGGCAGCTCTGTGCGGCCCCGTCCCACCCCCGGCCTCTCCCTCCTGCCCCGTCCCTCACCTGGCGCCTCTCCTGCAGGCTCGGCAGCCCCTTGGCGGGCCGGGAGCGGGCGTTCGCCTCCTCACCCGTGGGCATCTTTGGCGACCTTAGCCAAAGACCTTACACGAGCACCCAGGGGAGACGCTACCTCCTGAGGGAGCTGCTCTCCTGGGGGAGGGCACCCCAGGGCTCTCGCTCCTTAAATACCCTCATGGTCACCCTGCGGGGGGGTGGGGGTGGCCCATGTCACAGTGGCCTCTGGGGGTGATGCGGCCCCCGCCTCACAAAGCCCTGGCGGTGCCCATGGAGACGCCCACGCCGGGGACCGGCTGGGACGGGCTGTGCCCGGCGCGGGGCAGCCCCGGCTCTCCCCTCACCGAGCCCCCGGCCGGCCTGGGCCAGCGCCTCCCACGTGCGCCCGGTGCCAGCGGGCTCTGCAGAGCTGGGTCCTGTGTGCAGTCGGCAGCTCTGGGCGCCAGCGCCCTGGGCCGCGTCCCCAGGCGCTGCTCCCACACAGGGCCCCCGGGCCTGGGGACGCTCCGGTGGGCGCCCGCGTAGAGAAAGGCAGGGGAGGCTCGCAGACCCGGTCGCGGGTGTGGACCTCCCCACAGCGACCTCCAGGGATTTGTGATGGGCTGGTGGCATCGTGCCCAGAGGCCATTGGGCATCCTCGGGGTGCTCCCGGGAGACGCCCTGGGTAAGAGCGCTGCCACCAGGCTCTTCTGAGGGAAAGCTAAAACTTTTTCTCTTGTTTGGAGCAAAGAGCTTGTTTATAGTAGCATCCTAGTTGGTCAGCATTTTCTACTCGTATTATTCTCTTCATTTCACTCACATAGTTTAGTCAACTGCTAGGCAGAATTAATAACAAGGTGTTTTGAAATATGCAACTTCTCCCTGAGAAAAAATTGAAGTAGACCTTGAGACGGTTCATTAAGCTTCCTGAGTACCCCTGATAACAAGGGCCCAAGACGACAGTGTCAAGATTAGCACTGGCAAATTAGTTAAAACTGACCATCTTGGAGCATCCCAGGGCCAAAGAACAGATGAGCTAACTCCACAATTGTATTTGGGCATAGGAAAACCAAAGTTCAATCACTGGACAGGGCAAGGAAGACCATGAACCACCACCAGAGGGGGAAAAGCCCCTAACCCTAATTTTATCACGTGTGCTCGGACAGTGTAGATAAATTCTAGGAAATCTTCTGTGTGTGCAGATTAGTTCCCAGAAATCCGCTGAATACGTATAACCTCACAGCGTAGGTTCTCTGTGATTGCACCTTTCCGTTGGAGCCCTTGTGGTGGAGCGAGCCCCAGTGCTGCCCAGCGCTGCAGATAAAGAATACCTGCTTAACAGTTTTACTGGATTCCAACTGTTGAGTGAATTTTTGTGTTTCAGTCTGGCGACCCAGGTGGGACCCTCTCCACCCGACTGCAGGACCTGTTGAGATTGGGACTCTCTTGGGTAACCCCGGTGATTTTTTTCCCGAGAGACTCCTGTCCTTGATCGGATCGCTGTGGGGATGGACAAGGACCATCTAAAATAAAGGCATTCTTTTTGGAACTGTGTTTGGGGACCGGTCCATTTGGGAGCTACCCGTAAGTCGTTTTGTGTAGTGCAGGGTGAGCATATATCGGGTTGCTAGCACCTTAAAGTTATATCTGGAATTCTGTGTGCCTGCAATTGCCTGCAAGGTTCTGGTTGTTTAGGAGTTTGGGGGACAGGCTTTTGCAAGAAACCCGTGAAGAATTTGCAAGCAAAAAACCCATGAATTTATGTGGCTCTGCCTGTAACTTTGGGCATATTACTGCAGTAGTTGTTGCAGTTCTTTCAGGCACTGTCTAGTAATTCTGGACGCCACAACGTTGTGCTTATAAACACAGCCTTGTTTTGGGGGTTAATTTAAATATGCATGCTTAGTGCTATCTTGACAGTGCATCCTCCTCCATTTCTGGTCGGATGGCAGCCTCTTCTGGTGGTGTAACGCTGCCCTAAAATGAGAGGATAGATGCTGCTAGCATCAAAGATCAAATCAATACCAGTATGTGGGTATAAAGAAAGAATGGCCCTGCTGTTCTACCATAGAAAATTAACCAGGCCAATTAGCATTCTGTTCCTTCAGGCTGGAAACATTGCAGAAAGAACTGGTAGAGTGGTGAATGTTTGGGAATGATGAATGTGTGCAGGGATGGTGGAGAGTCCTTCAAAAACGCGTTACTTGCCTTGTAGTATGTTCTTCAAGGTAAATGGATGAAGAAACCATTGTGTGGTAATCTGGAGTATCTCCTCGTACTTCCTCATCTTCAGGAAGGTACGTGCCTGTGCTTGCAAGGCTGGTGGTGCTCTAGTGTTGGGGGAGACACAGCCTGGAACACAAGTACTGAGAGGCTCCTGCTAAGTCGACCCTGGGAAAAGTAGAGTTAATGTTTCTCTTTGGTAATTAGAAGAGTGCTGTGTTATGAGAAAAATGCTGATGAGCACACTGATGTTTTCGGCTGCTGCTGTGAAAGAAGCAAGCAGGAAGACTGCCAGGACTGCGTAATTAGCGCGTAACCACCTGACGTTGTTAAGCTGGTAGGAAAATACTGTAACTTGATGGAAAATCGCTGTAACTTACGAAAGGTATATAAGCAGCCTGAAATAAAGCATCTCAGCATCACCCATGATCTGAGCCCGTGCCTCAATACGCCACAAATGGTGCCCGAACAGGGACCGACCGGCTCCTGGGCCTGAACTTGACTCCAGTGGCGTAGCCTGACTGAACGCAAGGATCCGGTGGGGAGCACCGCAGAAGTCCGTACGGCATAATCGCCTGAACTGACAGGTGAGCAGTCAGGAACTAGGGGGAACCAACCATCTCAGGCTGAAGAGGCGGTGTTAGAGACTTAAGCAGCTTTTGAAAAAGCATGACTGTAAATACAAAGAATTTGATTTAAGGCTAATGCTTAAATGGATGAAAACCACTAGCCCCGATATAACTAGCACATTGGGTTTTGACTGGGATATCTGGGATCAAGCTGGGGTTAAACCATGGGACTCAGCTACTCAGAATAATGCTCTTGCTAAAGATCTGTTATCCATCTGGTGAACATCTTTGAGATACTTAAAAAGCACACAGGTTCTAAAGCCGTATCAGCGCCCACAGCACCTGCGCTGTCAACTGAGAAGAACACGAATGATGATGATCCATTAGATCCCCGTCCAGTAGAACCTGAGCAGGAGCCTGATCTTTATCCTCCAGACCAGCCTCTGGCTGCAGCAGCCACTGGCAGTTTTGATCTTAGACGTCATTGGGAAAAAATCCATAGGGAGGCTGCAGAGGCTGGAGACTCTGATATTGCAGGAGCATGAAGTGTCTCAGAACCGGGAAGAGATTTTGGGACTCGGACTGGGTAAAAATGGTATCATGAGAAGCGAGGGTGGGGGATGCCCACCACCAAGACACCGAGAATCAAGAGGACCAACGGGACACCGCTGCATCCATCAGGAGGTTTACATTCTGGGATTTTGAAACCCCTGTGCTTGCACGTGCCCCTCTTGCTTGCCAAGCTGCGGCACGGGCTGCCCAGGGAGCGTGTGGGGTCTCCCCCCTTGGAGATGCTCACCAGCCCTCTCTGCGCATGGTGAAATGGGATATTAACCAAATTTGGTATTATGCTTGCACGAGACAAGATACATTGCTTGTATTGCTCTGCCTCTATTTCCTGTTCAAAACAGGGCCCCCTTTCCTTTCCTTAAGTAAGTGTGTATCAGCAAAAGATCACCTCACAACCAGCACAAACCCGCTCTGCGGTTTAGCCCGGGTCCAGGAGGCGACAGAGACTGCGCAGGATTCAGGATGAAAAGTTCAGCACTGAGGAAGAGGAGATACTTCCTCCCACGACCACTGCCCAGCACTTCACGACCCCTGCCCAGGACCAAAGGAACTCACTGTGCAGCCGCAAGGAGGAGGAGACCTAATTATAATAAGAAGGGAGGGTAGGCGGGGATAGGTTGTGAATATGTATAGACACCTCATGAATATGCAACACTTCGTAACATAAGCAAGGCGGGAGGGGCGGGGGGGGGGGGCACAGGCTTGTTGTGGCGGAGCGATCCCCCATGTGCCCGGCGCTGAATAAACATACCTGCTTTACAACCCTCAGTTGTGAAGTCTTTCATCCGTAAATCAGTTTGGCGACCCAGATGGGACCTTCTCTGCTCGGCTGCCGGGACTGCTGAAGGGTGGACGTCCTAGGTGCACCCCGAGCCTTTTCTCGGAGGATCTCCACTCCCAGCTGTCCACTACAGGAGCAGACAAGGACCGCCTGGACTATGGAAAGTTATGTTTAAAAATTGTATATGAGTTGTTGGTAAGACGCGCAGGGACGCCTGGCGCACAACTTAAAACTCAAGTAAGGAACTGGATTAATTGAGGTAGTGCGCACAGGGAACGGAATTAATTAAAAGGGGTAATAAGACCTGGGGTTCATGGGAGTGTCGGAGACCACCTCAGCAAACTGGATGAGTGGTTGTTGGGGTTCATGGGAGTGTCACCGACCACCTTGGGTTTGTTGAAATTGTAGTCTTTTTTCTTCCTCTTTTTTCTCTTCTTTCTTTTGTTCTCCTTTTGAATTCTGTTTGAAAACTTTGGAGTTTGTCTAATTAATGAACTGTATTTAGGTATTTGTATATATTGTAAAAAGCATTGATCTTTGTATAAATCGGAGACAGAGGAGTGAATCCCTTCTCCGTTAGTTTGGATTAGAACCCAGTGATTATTTGTGTGAAAGGAATGAGTGGTTGGAGCGCGGAAATAGTTTATATTTGTTAAAAACTGTATGTAACCCCCTCAGACAGCCAGCTGCACTAGATTGGGAGCAGCCAGCTGATCCTGTCCTATTTCCTTTGCGCCTCTGTTCCCAGTAATTTCTTTACAGGGAAAAACTTTTGTCAGACGTGGGTATAGTAAAATGTGTATGTTGTGGGTATAGGTGGCATTGTGCATCTAATAAGAGAAAGTCGAAGGGTTTAAAGTGTCCAGGAGAGGGCTTATAAGGACACGCAATACTCAGAAGACGAGAGGCGATAATTATTAGGTCTGTGTATTTGTATGTTTGGAATTAAAGGAGGATTGGGAGACAGTGTGAAAGTCGTTGTAAGTGGAAGGGAAGGATTTTGGAAAGGGAAACAATATTGGGATTTGTGGATGTGCCGCTCACTAATGTAGAAGTGAGGGCGTATAAGAATGAATTTAGGAAGTTATTAGAGGACCCTGTGGGGCTGTCGGAGATGGGAATCTTTTTTTCTCCTGAAGAAAGACAAATGATCAGAACGTCTGGAATGTGGATATGGGAGAGAGAAAATCAGCAGGGGATACCCGGGGAAAAGAAACTCCCTGTAACCCCTCTGCAGTGGAATCAGACTGAACAAGAGAGGAGGAGAGATATGAGTGACTCTAGGTCATTATAATAAGAGTCTGGATGAACCCCTGAGAGAAGCACAGAAAGTAGATATTAGAAAGGATGAAGAAAAGGCTAAAACTAAAGCTAAAATTATGATAACTGCACAAGAAGCTGTTAGAAATAAACACAGGGAATCTCAGAAGGGAAATCACAAATTTGAAACAAGCAAGGGAATGAAAGGGAAGGTGGAACCAAGAGGTACCACTGGCTAGGGAAATCACAAGGGGATGTTTTTATTGTGGGAAGGGGGGGGGGGGGCATTGTAAACAAGAATGCCACCCGAAAATATGGGACCTGTTGGTGTTTGAAGTAACCCAACAGGATGAGGGTGGTAATCACTAGGGGTGTCAGGGGCTCTACCTCCTGGGGGGGGTATACCAACAGAAGAGCCCTTGATAAATTTGAAATTAAGACCGCAGGAGGAAGATTATGTAAAAGAAACAACTTGGGCTGTAGGGGCTAAAGGTGAAGGGGTTTTCAGTCCCAGTTATAAAGAATGGGTTAATACAAGGGGAATATCAATATGCTGTTAATGATCTGTTGTTAATGCCAGGGGTAGGATGTAATTTGCTAGGTAGGGATTTACAAGTGCAATAAGGAATAGATGTGGTGCTGGATGAAGGAAAACTAGTGGTTAAATTACTAGAATTATGGGAGGAGAATCGGGGAGGATATTCAGGAATGAGAGCATCACTGTTTGGATTTTATAAATTATCAAACGAAAATAAGAGAAGATCTGTTAGATGAACCTTTGCCCTATAGAGAAAAACTATTTATTGATGGGTCCTCTCGATGCCTAGAAGGGAAAAGAATATTGGGTTATGCAATTGTCGAGGGGCAGAAGATGGAAGTGTTTGAAAAGGGGAAATTACCTGCTGGGTGGCCAGCACAAGCCTGTGAACTCTATGCCCTAAAACAGACATTGGTATATTTGAGAGATAAGGAAGGGACAGTGTACACAGACTCGAAGTATGCATTTGGAGTGGTCCACACATTTGGAAAAATATGGGAAGGAAGAGGGCTTATAAATACAAAAGGGAAGGAGCTAGTACACGAGCGGCTGATCAGAGAAGTTTTAGAATCCCTGAAGCTCCCTACAGAAATTGCAGTTGTGCATGCGAAAGGACATCAGAGGGGAGCATCGATGGAAATAAGGGGGAATAATTTAGCAGATTAAGTAGCCAGAGAAGCAGCTACAGAATTATCATCAGTAGTTTTACTGGTAATAACAACGGGGGATTATGAGAATTTAGCCCCAAATTTCACAGAACAAGAGAAGGTTATACTTAAAAATAAGGGGGGGGGGAAAGATCCAGAAGGAAAATGGACTTTACCAGATGGAAGGTAGATGTTAAATAAAACATGATCATGAGAAATTCTGTCATTAATACATCAGAAAATACATTGGGGAACGCAATCACTTTGTGATCATTTTCTTAGACAATATGGGTGTATAGGAATATATACGGAGGCTAAACAACTAGTTGATCGATGTCTGATTTGTCAAAAAGTGAACAAAAAGGTAATGAGAAAAAGGTGGCTGGGGAACAGGAGCTAGCAGTACAAAGCCTCCAGGTAGACTTAACAGAGCTACCTCGAATACAAGGGTGGAAGTATTTGTTGGTATTAGTGGCTCACTTAACTCACAGGGTGGAAGCAATCCCCCACACCAAGGGCAATGGCAACCCATGTGTTATAAATTGAGACCACAATGGATCATAATCCAATTATAATTTTATTAATTATAGCAAGTAGAATATGAGCAAAGACAGCGCTGGACGGCAGGGGAGTCTGCGCTCCGCCAACTGCCGTACTGATCAGTTCAAACAGTTCCTTTTTATACATTTTTACATTCGTGGTTGTCTTTGATCAGTACCCCTTCTGCTTGCACAAGCGGTATCTATCTGGTTTGTGTAAGCAATTGCGGTTATCTTGTCTCACAGGTTATCTTGTCTCACACAAGCGGTGTCTGGCAGCTATTTGCATAAGCAGTTTTTCTGTCTTTTGCCGCCTAACCTTTACATTGAGCTTAACATAAATTTCAATAAACAATACCCTTAGTTCATAGTTTCTTACAATCCCCCCTTTTTCTTTTATCCTATTATTGTTTATTAGATGCTACTTTCATTTTCGTCACTGCAAACAAACCTTTTTCCACAATTCCAACATTTATCATAACACTCTCAAGATAATACCTTACAATTACAATCATAGTTTTCACGTGGCATAACGCATTCACAACAATCTTTTCCACCAGGAAGCTCCTAATAGATCATCCCACCATTCTGAGTCTAACATTGAGGGTGTTTTCAGAGCACCATAGGTAAAACAGCTCTTATTCTATCTGCTATGTGCAGTTGTCGCCTTAATGTTTTTGCCGTGTGTTATTTATTCCTTGCTTTGTTCAGTTAATCCAACAAGTTGTGACCAACATGCAATTTGCTACTACTGTTTCACCTGTTGGTGTTAAGCAAATTCGAGCTGTGTGCCGAACTGCACAGTCAACCGTACTATCAGACACTCTGTAAACAATAATCAACAATTTATTAGCAAACAAGAACCTGAAATAATTAACTGTATAACAATCCAGCAAAGTCCCACGCGACACAATCAGAAAGAGAAAAAGTAAGAACCAAAGATATCAGCACTGTCCTTTGGATGTTGTCCTTCGATGTCTTGTTACCCTTACTCACGGGGCGATAGCGATAGAAAGACAGAAAGAGTCCAAGAACAACAGTCCAGTCACACGCCCGCGGTAACTCCTCTGATCAACAACATTTTCTTCTTTGAACTATAAGTCTGTTTCCATCACCTCATCAAGGTTTCGAGGGCGTCTTAGTTGTCTTCGTGATCTTGGAGGATTGGGGGGAGGAGGTGATCTTCTCCAACACCAGCCACGAGACATTCCCTCGCATACCGCGATGGCAACGACAGTCACCACCAATATAATGAAAAATCCCAACAGCAGGCCGGCGCACACGGGATCGTCCCCTACTCCCATCTTCCCAAGATTGCAATCCAGCGGGATCAGTAAGATTAGTGGGATAGTCCAGCCCCAGGCTAGCGGCTTGACCGAGGAAGGTCCAAGTGCGCAATGAGCGGAAGTTTCTCTTCCACCCAGAATGCCTGTGCTGCCTAGATCTGGGCGGGCCTGGCAGTTGTTTTTGCCATCCGGGTATAGCCGAACTTTCGAGACCCTCCAGCAACACATGCGCTTTGGACTGGGGGCGTGGAAATCCATTTTCCTGCTGCGTATGTGGACCCTGACTCCTGATCCCTACAGACCAGGCAGGTTCGCCACTCGCGCTCTCACTCTTGTACCTCCGATACCGCGAAAACAATGGAGCGTGCTTATGCATGGGCAGCAATTTATTGTGCAGCCTTGATGTTGGTAGCCCTCACTTTGTTTGCCTTTTTACTACATATCTTTTGCCCTTGTAAATGTTCCTCTTTCAAGTACCCATGTAGTTGTATCTGCTTATGTAAACCACCATCTCCTTTGGTTAACCATGTTGAAAATTCTGTTATAGGTCTTTTCGGCGGTTTTGGTACTGGCTGTTTTACTTCTGTCACATCTTTTACTTGGATTCTCTTCTTCCCACTAAAATATCTCCATCCACCCTTCTGTCTTTGGGAAAACAAAGCCACTCTGATGTTGGACATAACAGTAAAGCACTTGCTGCACAAATTTGCCACTATTAAAGCAAACCATACCAGGATGATTAGCAGAGGTCCGGTATAACATATACTCCCACCTCTCATGCCTATGGGGTTGCAGCCCACAGCTGAGAAAAAGGTCTTCTTGGTGGCGAGCACAGAGGTTAACCCGGTCTTGCCCTCTACTGTTTAACAAATCCGTGTGTTAAGAGTTAGTCAATTCAAGTGCAGCTCCTTTGTAGCCACTTCCTTTGTTTCTAAGCAAAGCAAAATTTTGGCACTTCCTGATAGTGTCCTCCCATCAACTCTCAGGGACATCACAAATTCTGGGGACTAACCTCTTTTTCCCCGTAAATCAAGGTTACAGTTCATGCCCCTTCCCTATACAGTTATAAGACAATTTTCTCCATCTGCAAGAAATACCACATCCGGTAACACATCACACATTCACACAAAACCCACGCTTCATGACATCCATACATACACTCGAGACAAGGTATTACCCAATTAGGTTGATTTTCTAGCAATGCCTAATTGACTCCAAAATGCTCATAATCTCACATGTCTGTCAGTTAATGCTCGGTAAACGCCAGCTTTTCCCTGACAGTTTTTTTTGTTTGGTTTTGTCTGTTTTTTGTTTTTGTTTCCTTATACAGCAAGTAAGTAAATGAATAAGTAAATTTTCACAGTGTTACCTCTGAACCCAGTCAAAAACCCAGTCAAACCACTGGTTAAGAGTCATTCAATCCCCTCCTGATGAATTTACTTAGTCCTTTGAGGGTGACTTGTAGTTGGTCAGTTGATGGTACCACAGTCCACTCCTGAGGCTTTTCCACCGGTCCTTTTCCTCGGAGGCAGGAGTCCACCCCTTTTCTTTTGTTCGGATCGCTGTCTCGGTGGTCAGCAGCACCTGAAATGGACCTTCCCACTCGGGAGTTAATGATTAATCTTTCCACACTTTTATCAATACCCAATCACCTGGTTTTACATTGTGGATATTAAAAGCCAATGGTGGTATTTGAGGCAGAAGTCCTTTCTTTCTTAGTTTCATTAAAGTGTTACCAATTCTTATTACATACTTTCTTACATACTGATCTCCTACTTCAGGGATGACAATATCCCTGTCATTACTCATACATGGTAATCCAAACATCATTTCATAGGGAGAAATTCCCAGGTCTGTTCGTGGCTGAGTATTGATCCTTAATAAGGCCAACGGCAGGCATTTAATCCAAGACATCTGAGTCTCAATCATTAACTTAGTCAAGGTTTGTTTTGAAGTTTGATTCATTCTTTCTCCTCTTCCAGAACTCCGAGGATGCCATGGGGTGTGCCATGCCCATTCGATCCCTAAGGCTTCAGATAGCTGTTGTATAATTTTTAAAATTAAATGTGTTCCTCCGCCCAAGTCTATTCTTTCTATTAATCCATATCTGGGGATAATGTTTTCCAGTAACACCTTGGATACCATTCTTGCCATTGCCCTTGGTGTGGGGGATTGCTTCCACCCAATGAGTTAAGTGAGCCACTAATACCAACAAATACTTTCACCCTTGTATTTGAGGTAGCTCTGTTAAGTCTACCTGGAGGCTTTGTATGGCTAGCTCCTGTTCCCCAGCCACCTTTTTTTTTTTTTTTTTTTTTTTCCTGTTACCTTTTTGTTCACTTTTTAACAAATTAAACATCGATCAACTAGTTGTTTAGCTACCGTATATATTCCTATACACCCATATTGTCTAAGAAAATGATCACAAAGTGATTGCGTTCCCCAATGTATTTTCTAATGTATTAATGACAGAATTTCTCATGATCTTGTTTTATTTAACATCTGCCTTCCATCTGCTAAAGTCCATTTTCCTTCTGAATCTTTTCCCCCCTTATTTTTAAGTATATCCTTTTCTTGTTCTGTGAAATTTGGGGCTAAATTCTCATAATCCCCTGGTATTATTACCAATAAAACTACCAATGATGATTCTGTAGCTGCTTCTCTGGCTACTTAATCTGCTAAATTATTCCCCCTTATTTCCATTGATGCTCCCCTCTGATGTCCTTTCACATGCACAATTGCAATTTCTGTGGGGAGCTTCAGGGCTTCTTCTAAAACTTCTCTGATCAGCCGCTCGGTACTAGCTCCTTCCCTTTTGTATTTATAAGCCCTCTTTCTTCCCATATTTTTCCAAATGTGTGGACCACTCCAAATGCATACTTTGAGTCTGTGTACACTGTCCCTTCCTTATCTCTCAAATATACCAATGTCTGTTTTAGGGCATAGAGTTCACAGGCTTGTGCTGACCACCCAGCAGGTAATTTCCCCTTTTCAAACACTTCCATCTTCTGCCTCTCGATAATTACATAACCCAATATTTTTCCTTCTAGGCATCGAGAGGACCCATCAATAAATAGTTTTTCTCTATAGGGCAAAGGTTTATTTAACAGATCTTCTCTTATTTTCATTTGATAATTTATAAAATCCAAACAGTGATGCTCTCATTCCTAAATATCCTCCCCGATTCTCCTCCCATAATTCTAGTAATTTAACCACTAGTTTTCCTTCACCCAGCACCACACCTATTCCTAATTGCACTTGTAAATCTCTACCTAGCAAATTACATCCTACCCCTGGCATTAACAACAAATCATTAACAGCATATTGATCTTCCCCTTGTATTAACACATTCTTTATAACTGGGACCAAAACCCCTTCACCTTTAGCCCCTACAGCCCAAGTTGTATCTTTTACATAATCTTCCTCCTGGGGTCTTAATTTCAAATTTATCAAGGGCTCTTCTGTTGGTATATCCCCCAGGAGGTAGAGTCCCTGACACCCCTAGTGATTACCACCCTCATCCTGTTGGGTTACTTCAAACACCAACAGGTCCCGTATTCTCTGGGGGCATTCTTGTTTATAATGCCCCCCCTTCCCACAATGAAAACATTCCCTTGTGATTTCCCTAGCCAGTGGTGCCTCTTGGTTCCACCTTCCCTTTCATTCCCTTGCCTGTTTCAAATTTGTGATTTCCTGTCTGAGATTCCTTGTGTTTGTTTCTAACAGCTTCTTGTGCAGTTATCATAGTTTTAGCTTTAGTTTTAGCCTCTTCTTCATCCTTCCTAATATCTACTTTCTGTGCTTCTCTCAGGAGTTCCTCCAGACTCTTATTATAATGACCTAGAGTCACTCATATCTCTCCTCCGCTCTTGTTCATTCTGATTCCACTGCAGAGGGGTTACAGGGAGTTTCCTTTCCCCTATCCCCTGCTGATTTTCTCTCTCCCATATCCACATTCCAACCGTTCTGATCATCTGTCTTTCTTCAGGAGAGAAAAAAATTCCCGTAATCGACTGCATCTCCTCCCATGTATATATATACTGGGTCCCAAAAATTGATCAGTCTTCTCTGACAGCCCCACAGGGTCCTCTAATAACCTCCTAAATTCATTCTTATACGCTCTCACTTCTACATTAGTGAGCGGCACATCCACAAATCCCATCCCCCCTTGAATTCCTGCCGCTGGGACTTCCCCAAGGGATTAACCCTAGCCGCCCCGTGCTCCCTTAAACGATTTCCCTTAAATCATGTACGAGCCGGTATTTCCCATTTGGTTTCTTTACAGGCAGAATGGGGGTGTTAAAGGGTGACATACAAGGCTCTAAGATTCCTTGTGCTAATAATCGATCAATTTCTGGTTTTAATCCTCTCCGTCCGTCTAGGGAAATGGGATATTGCTTTACCCTCACAGGTATGTGGGGTTCAGAAACTTGGATTTTAATCGGTGGGATTTCCAGTCTACTAATTGTGTCCGGAGAGTACCAGACATCGGGGTTAATTTGTTTTTGCTCATCCACGGTCAAAGGATAAGTAGACACTGTTAGCTCTTGATTTTTCACTTTAATTTCTAATTGTAATTCAACAATTAAATCTCGTCCTAGCAGATTAAATTCTGCTTCAGGGACGAGCAAGAGTTCACCCATTCCAAATTTATTTTCAGTTTCGAATACCACATTTTTGATTTTGTTTACTTTAAATGGTTCTCCTTTTGCCCCAATTACTTGTACTTTTTCCGGGGAAATTTTACATCCCTCAGGTATTTGTTTAATAGTCGATTTTTCAGCCCCAGTGTCTACTAAAAAGGTGAACTCTTGTTTATGGGGACCTATTTTTAATTTTATCAAGGGCTCATGATGACTCCGGTCCCCTAAGATATAGAGCCCCTGGCTCTCCTATTCCGTTTTCAATATTTCCTCATCCCTGATCCTTTCTCTGCAATTCTTCTTTATATGTCCCTTCTTTCCACAGTAAAAACAACATCTCTGTTCCTTCTTTACTACTACGTTCCCTTGTTTCGTTCCAGCAGATCTGTGTTCACCAGTTCGTCCTTTACGATCCTCTCTGACCGCTGCTACCATCATTTTTACTTGTCGCTTGCTGCTCTCTTCCTCTCGCCTTACATAGACTTTCTGAGCTTCTCTCAATAATTCATCCAACCCTCTATTCTGCCAGTCTTCTAACTTTTCAATCTTCTTTCTGATATCTTCCCATGATTTTGCCACAAACTGAGTTTTGAGGAGTGCTTGCCCTAAAGGGTCATCTGGATTTACCCCAGAATACAGCTGAAGGGCTTTCCTCAGTCGTTCAGCCACTCAGTAGGGCTCTCATCTTTCTTTTGCATTTCATTAAATGCTTTATTAATATTCTGGCCACAGGGTACTGCTTCTCTAATTCCCTGAATTACTATAGTTCTCAGGTCCTGCATATGAGTTCTATGCACCGGATCCTGATTATCCCAATTAGGTCTTTGGAGTGGCCATTTAATATCCGCTTGAGGTCCCTGGGCATGTTGAGCATCCCACAGTCTCATTCCTGCTCGTCTAATCATATCTCTTTCCTCGGTAGTAAATAATTGACCAAGGATAGATTGCATCTCATCCCAGTATAAAGGTTTGGTCCAAAAATTGATTTAATCTTTCTGCCACTCCGAGTGGGTCCTCAATTAAGTTTCCCATCTCGGTTCTTTTAAAATCTCGTAGGTCAGCCGAGTTTAGGGGTACGGAAATATATCCGATCACGGGTTGAGGTCCCCCATGGGTATTTCCCTTAGGGGGTACATCTGAGCTGCCCCTTTTTGGCTTCTAGTTACACGTCTAGGAGGAGGGGGAGACTCTTGTTCCGACTCCGGTGGGGGAGTGGGCGCTCTGGGGACCTCTGGAGGGGCTGTGGGAGCAGGAGGGGAAATGTAAGGAGGGGGGGTTAGAAGGGTTTCGTCTAACCTTCCTTCTTTTTCTTTTGTTTAGTTTTTATTTCATTCAGCGGTAAAGTCTAGCTCCCGGTCTTTTTAGCCACACTTCCCATACTGACTTTCTTCTGGGTTAAGGGGTTTTTTATTATTAACCCAGAGATTTAATTGTTGCCTTTATCCAATCTTCTTCTGACCCGCAGACTGGCCAAAAGACATTTTTAGAAATCTTCTTCCCTCCCCATATCTTAGTACAATATTCTATCATTTTCTGCTTATCTTTCCCTAGTGTTCCAGGGAAATATCTCCAATTGTCTAAGACATATGCCAGAGGGGTATTCTTAGGTACAGTGGGTACCCTTCCCATGGGAGTCGAAGGCTTGCTGCCCTTCGCCCCCATCTTCTGGATTATCCACAAACACACACTCACTTGCTCCCCTTGTTCCTGGCCCAGTCCCTCGCGGGAAATGGGAAACGCAGTACTTAAGGGTCCGCACTCGCTTGGTTCAGTATATCGAACCTCTCATTCGCTATAATCCAGGAAACCCAATCCCGCCCGAACGGTAAACCCGCGAACAAATTCGCAATATACTTACGCGTCCTGCGTCTTCGTCCGGACTCCCGTGCACAGAATTTTTATGGGATTTTACCGGTTTCTCCTTTGCTCATTATTCTAGAATTTAGGTTCGTCGGTAAGGATGGGGTGGGCTATCAGTCGCGGGGCCGCGGATTGCCGCGGGGCGCCTCCCCGGAGGACAGAAGCCCACCGTTCCTTATCCGAGTCACGGCACCAAAATTGTTATAAATTGAGACCACAATGGATCATAATCCAATTATAATTTTATTAATTATAGCAAGTAGAATATGAGCAAAGACAGCGCTGGACGGCAGGGGAGTCTGCGCTCCGCCAACTGCCGTACTGATCAGTTCAAACAGTTCCTTTTTATACATTTTTACATTCGTGGTTGTCTTTGATCAGTACCCCTTCTGCTTGCACAAGTATCTGGTTTGTGTAAGCAATTGCGGTTATCTTGTCTCACAGGTTATCTTGTCTCACACAAGCGGTGTCTGGCAGCTATTTGCATAAGCAGTTTTTCTGTCTTTTGCCGCCTAACCTTTACATTGAGCTTAACATAAATTTCAATAAACAATACCCTTAGTTCATAGTTTCTTACACATGGTATCCAAGGTGTTATTGGAAAACATTATCCCAGATATGGATTAATAGAAAGAACAGACTTGGACAGAGTAACACATTTCATTTCAAAAATTATGCAACAACTACCTGAAGCCTTACGGATCGCCTGGCCGTGGCACCCCCGGCGGCACCCTCGGAGCTCTGGGAGAGTTCTGCCCTGTGTGCCGGCAGGGGGAGAGCGCAGGGCGAGCTGCCTCCCGGGGCATGCCGGGAGCTGTAGTCTGCCGGCACTGGACGGCGGGCGCCATGCTGTGCTTGCCCCAGGCATGCCGGGAGCTGTAGTCTGCCGGCACTGGACGGCGGGCGCCATGCTGTGCTTGCCCCAGGGCATGCCGGGAGCTGCAGTCTGCCGGCACTGGACGGCGGGCGCCATGCTGTGCTTGCCCCAGGGCATGCCGGGAGCTGTAGTCTGCCGGCACTGGGACGGCGGGCGCCATCTGTGCCTGCCCCAGGGCATGCCGGGAGCTGTAGTCTGCCGGCACTGGACGGCGGGCGCCATGCT
>NW_024881277.1:7732035-7815953 GCF_018691265.1 Tyto alba | reverse complement strand
GCCTGGCAGGAGGATGGCATGCAGTCTCTGTTGCAGCTGGAGCTGGTGGCTGATGCATCTGACGCTGTCTATATTCAGTCTGCAGCAGGCGCTGGGTATCAGTTGCTGAAACCAATCGTGACTTTATTGAAGCTCGTGTTTTTCTTCATGAATATGATGCCATTAGCATAATATGTGTCAACCATAGCAATGCATTTATAGGGTTGTTTGGTGATTAATGTAATACAGTTTATTGGCTATTTTCACCTAACATTAAGTCCCCTTGAGGCACACATCGGACTTCCCCGTCCTTCTGCATTGCCCACCAAGTGCACCCAGGTCCTTTGGCAAAGGAAATCCCACATATGGGCTTACCTTTACCTGAAGTAGGAATAACCCAAATAGTCTTCCCCAGCATGTTCTTAAGGTGCACTACTGGGACTCTATCTCCATCTGCAGTATGTAGAATTTTGACTGGGCAGGGCCATCCTGGTTGGTAGATGCTCTAGTTTTGACTAACCAGGTGGGCTTTGCTAAATGTCTGTCCCAGTGTTTAAAAGTTCCTCTTCTCATTGATCTCAGCGTGGTCTTTAGTAGCCCATTGTACCACTCAATTTTCCCAGAGGCTGGTGCATGGTAGGGGATATGATATACCCCCTCAATGCCATGTTCTTTTGTCCAGGTGTTTATGAGATTATTTAAAAAATGAGTGCCATTATCTGACTCAATTCTTTCTGGGGTACCATGTTGCCACAGGACTTGTTTTTCAAGGCCCAGAATAGTGTTCCGGGCAGTGGCATGGGACACGGCCTATGTTTCCACCCACCCGGTAGTTGCTTCCACCATTGTGAGCACATAAAGTTTGACATGCCAAGTATTGTGGAAGCACAATGTAATCACTCTGCCAGGCCTCCCCATATCTATATTTTAACCATAGCCCTCGATACCAAAGAGGTTTTAACCTCTTGGCTTGCCTGATTGCATCATGTGTATCACATTCATGGATAACCTGTGTGACAGTTGTCGTGGTTTAAACCTGGTCAGCAGCTAAACGCCACGCAGCTGCTCACCCACCCTCCCCTCCACTTGGGAATGGGGAGGGAATCGAGGGCAAAGGGAGACTCATGGGTTGAGATAAAAACAGTTTAATAACAGTAACAGAATAATATGGTGACATGATGAATGGGTAACGTACAATACAGCTGCTCACCACCCGTCAACCGACACCCACCTGCTCCCGGCCAGCGATCCCAAACACAAAGACCCTGTGGCAACACTCCCGGAAGTGAGAGCCCCTTCTGACCCACTCCTTCCTTTATATAGTGAGCGTAATGACATGGAATATTGGCCAATCGGGGCCCAGCACTCCAGCTGTGCTCCCCCCACCCCCGCACACAGGCAAGGGCTCTCGGACCTGGAGAGCCTCTGGGGCCTCAGTGTGCTGCAGCACTCCTCCCGCTGCCAAAATGAACAGGAACTCTATTCCAGCCCGAACCAGGACAGGGGCCCTGTGTGTAACTGCGTGTCTGTGTGCCTGTATGCCTGCATGAGAGAAGTGAAACGCAGCACAGCTGCCAAGTGAGTGCGGAGTTCTGATCCCTGCTTCCATGTCCTCCACGAGGAGAGTGGCCGGAGGCGAGAGAAGCGAACAAAGTGTATGTCAGATTTTAAAACAGGATTGTTTGAGCCTGTGGTTAACTTTTGGTGCCCATACACAGACCCGAGGATTTTTCTTGTAATCCAATCTTTGTTTTGGAATGCTTTGGTTGTGGACAAGACGTCTGGGTGGAATTTGGAGACGATTTCTGGTGTAGTAAATGTCAAGGGAAGTGGTCTGACTGGGACAGAATTGAGCGCTCGGGTCAGCTTAAAAGAACTTATTGTGGGAACCTAGGAAACTTACAGAGGCAATAGAAGCAGAATGTGGATAAGCCCTCCCGGCTAACAATATGGGAGGGAAACAGAGTGGGGGTATAGTGAAAAAGATCCCTCTGGGCTGCATCTTAGCCCATTGGAAGGAAATTGGAGGCACACCAGGTGGAAGTGTGAATAAAAGGACATTAACTAAATACTGTATCCAGTGGTGGCCCCTGTATAAATTAGATGACAGGGGGAAATGGCCCTTTAATGGAACCTTGAATTATAATACTTTGTTGCAACTGATGTTGGTTTTGAGGAGAGAAGGAAAGTGGGATGAGGTCAGGTCTCATATGCAGACACTCCGAAATCACCCTGAGTATCAAACTGATTGTGGATTAAAGAGCCCACAAGACCCAATGGTTTTGGCTCTAGAAAAGGAAAATATGAAAGAAGGATACTCCAGGACAAAATATTTAACCAGTCCCATGCCCCAAATGGTGTTTTGAGGTCACCATGGAAAAGGGTAAGACAGGGAGCTTATAACCCGCTTATAGAGAAACCGTTAGGGTTTCATAGCTTCACACAGTGGTTCTTACCCTGGTTTGGAGTTCGTGAGATTGAAAAAGCCATGGTAAATATTTTGGCAGAAATGGAAATAATAGCAAACGCAACTACTGATGCCCTTTTATGTTTAGACCAGGAGGTAAAATCCCTGAAGGGAGTAGACTTTCAAAACAGAACGGCTCTAGATATAATCACAGCTCACATGGGAAGGGTGTGCACCTTGATCAATACAAGCTGTTGTATTTATGTAGATGAATCAAGTAGAACAGAGATTGACCTTCAGAAGATTTGGGAACACTCAAAAGTCTTACATCGGGTATCCCTGGATGATACCTCGTATGGGTTTTCTAACCTCTGGGAAAAGCTCACCTCTTGGCTACCTAATGTCGCAAAGCTTAAGTAGCTTTTTGTTGCAGTTATCGTGATTATTGTATTAGGATTATTGGTCTGTTGTGTGTTGCAATGATTTATGTGGATGGATAAACAAACTGGGAATACCGATGAGGAGTGGAAGAAACACAAATTACAGCAAAACATTGAAAATGGCAAGTATTTTGCTAAAAGGAATGGTGCCATATAGCAAAAGAATTTGCAAGGGTAAAAAAAAAAGGGGGGGACTTGATATAGAAAATAAACGCTTAGCAAAATAACTAGCAAGATAATGGGATACTTGGTTGCAAAAGACCTTGAAAGATAACAGGAAACGTCTTTACAAGAGGCCTCCATAGATAACAGGATATCCATCTGTTAATTAAGGCGTCTGCAAGAAGGAGCCATCTGGCTGGAGCCAGTTCTGCAGTTACTGGCTGAGGTAACTCAGCATTCTGGGACAAAGCTTGAGAGTACATGGTGAAGAAGACCACGAGCCTTCCTCCAAAAGACCCCGGCCCACGACCACCGGATGGCAGTACGCATGTGGCAAGAGGAGGAGACTTAGGATAATGAATTCCCGGAAATAATTACAATAATCACACCTATTCTTAGAACTAATTGTAATAACCCAGCCTATACTAACGAATATGCATGTTTCTGTATCATAAATGATGCCTGCTTCATGATACGGTGTACAAGCTTGGAGGAGAGATCGCCCTTGTTCAATCACTGCAATAAACATACCTGCTTTATAACTCTTTGTGAATTGTAAAGTGTGTTTCCACATGTCAGAAAACAGCATGAGAAAGACATAGCAGAACAAAGTACAGCAGGGGAGGTAGAGAATGGAGACAAAGAGAAAGAAATGTCACCACAAGGGCAGTGCTGTGCTGCAACAAGTCTCCCAGAGGGAGTCTGGAAGAGCCCACAGCTCTGTGTTTCAAGGAACAACCAGGAGGATGGATAGATACTCAGCATTTGTGCGGCCTCACCTTCGACACTGTGTGCAGTTCTGTGCTGCACAGTTTGAGAAGAACGTGAAGGTCCTCGAATGCATCCAGAGGAGGGCAACAAAGCCGGTGACAGAGCTGGAAGGAATGTGCTATGAGGAATGACTGAGGACTTTTGGTTTGCCTAGTTTGGAGAGGAGGAGGCTGAGGAGTGACCTCATTGCTCTCTGCAGCTTCCTGAGGGAGGGACACGGAGTGGGAGGTGCTGATCTCTTCTCCCTGGTATCCAGTGATAGGACATGTGGGAATGGTTTAACGCTGTGCCAGGGGAGATTTAGACTGGACATGAGGAAGCATTTGTTTTACCAAGTGGGTGGACAAACACTGGAACAGGCTTCCCAGAGAGGTGGTCGATGCCCCAGGGTGGTCAGTGTTTAAGAGGCATTTGGACAATGCCATTCATGCCATGCTGTAACTTGGTCAGCCCTGAATGGGTCGGGCAGTTGGACTAGATGATGGTTGCAGGTCCCTCCCAACTGAAATAGCCTCGTCTATTCTATTCTCTACCAGTGAGGGCAGTGAGATGCTCAGGTGAGAGGGAGGTGGGGAAGAAAGGCTGATGTTGAGAGTCTGTAGGGAAAGAGCTGCAGGTGTGGGACACTGAGGACAGCCTGTGGGAAAGACAACTGAAGGCTAAGAGCCCCCAGCAGAGCCAAGGTCTTTTCCTCCTTGCCTATGACTGTTGCCTCCATAACTAAGGCCTACCTGGACAAACGGTAACCTTATGGTACCAGGACCTTAACGCCCCTCGGCCCCACCCCAGAGAGACCCATATTTGTCACTATAGTCCTGTCCTTGACACCGCAAATTCCCATATGACACTGTCCCAGGAAGAGCCCTGGGCAATGTGTGAGGGACAGGATTTCCCTTCCCAGGGGCTGGGGATCAGGCTTTGGCCCTATGGCCTAAACACGTTAAGGTACAGTAAGCACCAGAACCACCTTAACATTGTGTTTGTTTGCCTCGCATTGACACCTCCAACTTCCTGCTCTAACCAGCCCCTGAGGAGGCTTTGTTGCTGATGGCCCTCACTGGGACCCATTAACACTCCTTGAAACCTTAGGGGTTGCTTCTGATGTTGACTTCTTCAGCCCTTCGCTCAGGCTCTTCTTGGTGTCTGAAGCTCATGGTCTCAACATCACAGACACCATGGGGCTCATTCAAATGTAAAAAGCCATGTCTCCTGCAATTGTTTTCTTCAGTTATCAAGCCTTGGACAGATAACTGCAGAGGTCTCTGGAGTGTATGTAAAGGGGAACATTTGACTGAGCATTTCATACAGAAGTATTTCTTAGGTTTAAGTCTACTGTATTACTTTTTCTGTTTACAGAAGAAGTGATTGCAGCCTCCTCTGATCTTGATGCAGAGGGTCTCCTAGTGCTGTCAAGATGGGTAGGGCCAGCTCCTCCTGAAGGTCAGACACTGCATGGACAGCCTGATTCCTCACCTCCCCAGCCCTGCCACTTCTCTCATCGTCCCCCTGGCACTTGCAGCACAACTCCTTCCATCAGACTTCTCCACCCAGGCCCGCAGCTGGATGTTACAGCTCCACTGCACCAGCTCCCACTGGCTTTCCTCAGAGACCTGGCTGCACACGGGCACAGCAGAATTTACCTTCATTGCAAACCAACAGATGGAAAATATAGTAAAAAGGAAAGGTCTTGGTGGGTTGGAGAGGAGGCAGCCGCGTGCCCTGGCAGCAAGGGAGGCCAGCTGCACCCAGGCCTTTGTGGCCAGCAGGACGGCCAGGAGATCAAGAGAGGGGCTTGTCCAGGTTACTGTGTCCGGATTGCAATCCCCAGTACAGGAAGGATGTTGACAAGCTGGAGGGGGTTCAGTGAATGTCCCCCAAGACAGGCTGGGGCTGGAACACTTTGCCTGTGAGGAGAGGCTGAGGGAGCTGGGCTTGTGCAGCCTGGAGAAGGGAAGGCTGAGGGGCACCACCCTGCAGCCTCTCCGCACCAATGAGGAGGTCCTGAAGAATACAGAATGGGGTTCTCCACCATGGAGCATGTTAAGAGGCTGAAAGAGGAGGGTTGGGTGAAACAGGGGATGTTCACCCTGGAGATAAGGAAAAGATTTTGGAGCAGTCTCAGGGCTAGTCCTGAGTAGGGTGGCCATGAGCCCTGCCTGCCCTCCTGTCTGCCATGGCTGCTCAGGTCACAAGAACAGAGGTGCCCCCAGAATCAGAACACAGGTGGGCCTCTTCCACCTGCCTCAGCCCTCCCCTCCCCAAGGAGGTCATTTCTGTTGGGTGGCTTCTCAGATGTACTGGATGACCTCAGAATGCCTGCTGGCCAGCATGTCTCCTGAGGGCCAGTCAGGCTGCTGCAGTGGAAGCCACCTCATCATCATCACCATTCGTGCCACCTGCCCTTGGTCTGTCTCTCCCTGCCTCTCTGTCCCTAGCTTGTCTCTGCTGGGATGAGTGGTTTTGTGATGCACGTGTTGGCCCCAAATTGCTGGAGCCATCTGCTGTCCAATCAGGCTCCTGTAACAGTCGTGGCCTCACAATCACCACCACAATTGGTGTTGCCTTTGCCCATCTTTCCCCACCCACTCCCTTGACTCCTCATCTCTGCTGCAGCCCAAGCTCAACAGCCAAACCCAGCCCCTTTCCTGGCCTTTCTCTCTCCCCTTTCCCATGGCAGGACAGAACCACCCTGGGTGTGGTGTGTTTTGGCTTTGCATTTATTGTGACTTACGCTTGTGATTATATGTTCCTGTTTTACGAACTGAGCTGCTGTTCCAAACTTCTCTATCTCAATTTCTAAAATCTGTAGTTCTCTTTCTACATCTTGTACCTGGCCAATACCTAACTGCAGTTATTTAATCTGTAACCAGGGTCTGTGTCAGTGGACCATAAGAGCATCCTCATTTGTGATTAAGTCTGCTCTCTTATTTTGGGAAATTACTCCTTCAATTTCTTCATATCTTTTTGCATGTTCTTTAGCATCCGTTCCTCTCAGGAGAAATCTATTTCTGAATGCACCAGCTCAAGACAAGTTTCTCTATTGTTGGGGTAAGTGGAGAAGTTTGAGGAGGCCCTGGTCCAGGATTCTTTTTCCTGGGAGAGGGGCTGGCACAGAGGGGCTTGCTGGCAGGGGACAATAAAGATGCCTGGGAGACTGGAGCAAGGGACACAGGGAGACACTGGCCTCCGTCTCCTCATGCCATGGCTGGCCCTCAGCCCTGGGGCTGATGGGGAGGCTGAGACACCTCTCCTTCCTTCCTTCACTCCCCACACTTGGATGGGCCTCAGGAAACATCCAGGAGCCTGGAGGATGCACAAACCTCCTGGTCCAAGGGAGTGGGGCTATGTGTGACAGTGTGTGTGTGAAAGACATGAAGAAGATGTGAGGTGTCTGTGTGAAGATTCCTCAGCATCCCCTGAGGGGAAGGATCCCCATTCCCAGGCTATGGGGGTCAGGGCTTGATCATCCTGCGTGAGGAAACACATCAAGGGCTTTCACAGTTGCCTGAACATTTGATTTTCAGCCTGGCAGCAGTGCCTCTGCCTTCCTGCTTCGTCACCCCCAGAGACAGGAACCTTGTCTCCTCATTCCCTCCATGGGCTCTTCAGTGATGGACCTCGGTGGCCATCACTGACACCCTCAGGAACTTGGAGGGTTCCTGCTGACTCCGACTTCTCTAGAGGCTTGAGTCAATCCCTTTCCAGGATCTGCAGTTCAGCAACTTGACACCAGAGGGCTCGGAAGCAGCTAAAACGTCCTCAATAGCCAAGTATCTGAGTATCACTGAATTCCTCAGTTCCTATGTGGTGAATTTGAGTGGTTTCAGGAGTGTCGTCAAAGTGAAAAGCTTTCCGTATTAAATGTTAATAAGAAACAATCTCTTCTTTTTCCACTAGTTCCTATTTTCCTGCTTACACACTGAGGGACATCACCTAACTGCAATTGCTACTGATTCTAGACCATCTCCCGATTAAGTCTGAATATGGATGGAAGTCAAGACCCTGTATGTCAGACACTCTCTGGGCAGTGTTTGTCCCTACCTCCAACCCCACATGTCTCTCACCAGCCCCCTGCGACTTACAGCAATACAGCAACTTTGTTCTAATCTGAGATTTCTCCAGACAGTCTGTAGCTGCACGTTTCAGCCCATTCACACCAACTCCTACATGCTGTACTTGGGAAATGAGCTGCACACAGACACAGAAGAATGTTTCTTACTTGTTAAAAAAAAAAAAAAAAAAAAAAAAGAAAAAATGATACCCAGAACTCCTGTTCTGCATATGAAGTCCACCTAAACTGTTCTGAAGTCCACTTTCTACAGTGGAGATACCCTTACACCAAAGAAAAACATATTATTTGTCAAGCAGAGTGCCCAAGAGCCCCCATTGTACCCCCTGCCCCAGACGCTGTCCGCAATCACTCATGGTCACTCACACACTGAAGTTATAAGCTCCCTAAATTCACAGAGGGATGCAAAGAGTCAAAAGAAAGGAAATGCCCTCTTTTGAATAGCCATATCTGCACTCATCCCACTGTATGTGGGCTACAAGTACGTCTTCAAGTAGGCTCTGCAGCATCTGGACCCACTCATTTCTCATTCGCCTCCAACACGGGGCAGCTTGGGTGCAATTGTCCAGGCTTCCTCATCTACTCAAGGGACAGAAATTATCTGTCTTGACTGAGATGCTTTGGTCACCCTGCCTGTCCACCAGCTCCTGCTCCAGAAAGTCTCCCACCAGCCTGGGGGCACATTTCCCAGTCCCATGCCATGGCCTCATCTACCCTTGTGTATCTTGTGGGCAGTGGTCACCACTTTGTGGGCAACTGAATCAACCCTTGAATGAAGATGTTTGGCAAAAGTTGAACCATTTGCAGTGTTGACCTTGGTGTAATCCATATGGAAGAAGATTTCATTGCCAGAACTTTGACACTGTTCTGTTCATTCTCATTAATTTTTTTCACAGGCCATGGACAAAGACCAGCAAGCTGATAGTGCTTTCTCGCCCCCTATGTAAAGAGAGTTGGATACATCTGATTCCTTTTGACAGGTAATATTCGCATTTTTTCATATAGCCCCTGATTCGATTCTTCTCCACCATTGGCTGTTTTCCTCTAGAGTCCTGCCTTGAGGCACAATGGCTTAGGAGAACCTCTTGGTGAAATATGAGGCAAAGAGAACATAAAGTATCTCGGCTCTATTGCCACCAATCTTAAAAAATTTAGTTGCGACCAAGCATTATTCCTGTTTCTTCTTGCTACTGTTCCTGAAGTAATAAAATCTTATGATGAAGCCCGTGAATTCCCATTCAAGTTTCAACTGAATTTTGATACAGAAGACTGCGGTGCTTGGAGGATGCTGTCTTTGAAAACCAGGTACACTTGGCTTTGCTGCCCATCAGTGCTGCTGACCATGAGATCCCGGCTAAAACTCCCCATAATCAGCCAGATCTGCTTCACTGAGGACCAACATTTGCAGTCCTCTATTCCCCTTCCTCACTGCCCTCAGGAGCTCAGACTCCGTTATCACTGTCCCAACAGCCAGTCTTCACAGCCCTGACCAGCTCTTCCTTGCTTGCAATTATCAGCTCCAGGTTGGCCCATCTGGCAGCTGTGAAAACAAGCTGTCCCCAAACCGCCTGGACTGTTTGCATGCTGCTGTGTTCCAATTCCAGAAAATGCTGGGGCCATTAATGTCCCCAGTGAGGCCCAGGCTTCTCCAGCCAGAGACTTCCTTGGGGTGCTTTGGAAAGATTATGGCATTTTCTCCATTCATGTTAAAACCAGAGGCCCGCTCTTGTCCCAGCTGACGGCATGAGTGCACATTTGGGTCATAGCACCTCAGGGGTAGCACCAGGCCAAGCTCTGACTTGTCTCAGGGAAACCTGGAACCAAGTGTCCAAGACCCCATGCGTGCAAAGGCTTTTCTTCAGAGCAGAGACGGGCCAGAGCGGACGGTAATGGAAACATAAAGCCAAAACTGGAAGCCAAGAGATTGAGCAAACCCTCCTGTCCCCAAGTCCAGAGAGAAACTGGGCTGGGAAACACAGGCCTGGATAGAAAACTGTTTAAGGATTTCCCCTGGTTACATCCCGTTCAATATATGGCTGGGGTTTTCTTCATCCTGCTGTCTTATCTGCAGATCTTCAGGGTCGTGCTGAGGATCCCCTCTGAGCAGGGACAGCACAAAGCCTTTTCCATGTGCCTCCCTCACCTGGCCGTGCTCTCCCTGTTCATCCACACTGACATGTTTGCCTACCTGAAGGCCTCCTCTATGTTCTCCCCATCTCTGTCTCTGGTAGTTTCATTTCTGTAATAGGTGATGCTTTCAGCATTGAACCCCCTCTTCTATAGCATAAGGAACCAGGAACCCAAGGATGCCCTGAGGAAACCGATCGGAGGTTTTTCAGCAGCCATAGACTCTCAGCCTTTCTCTGCAAATGACCCCTACTATATATCATGACAGCCCAAGAATACCTTTGCTTCTCTATACATTTTAGTCCTCGTTTTTCCAGTTGCGATGATGTGTTCTTCAAAGAAATAGCATTATTCTTTCCCTCCTACTTCAGTATCCAACCATCTTGTGCAACCCAGAGACTTGGTTTCAATAACGAGCTCTCTGTGTATTTAAGCAGAATAAATGAACACACAACTTTTTGCCTTAAATCCATCCTGATCGGGGCAGGAATGAATGGGGAATGAAAACACCTTTCTGGCTGCACCAGCTCAGGGCAGGCCTCTCTGACAGCATGGCAGCAGAAGCTGCCTGAGAACCTCCAGGGCCAGGGATCTTGTGCAGGTCACGAGAGAGGGGATGGCATGGAGGGGCTGCAAAGCCCTCAGGATGTGCTGGAGAGGAGAGCAGGGGATGCTGGGTGACACTGACCTCCTTCTCCTTGTGCCAGTGATGCCTCCCATCTCCGGGGCTGACCCCTCCCTGCCCCCATGGAGCTGCTCTGCCTTTCAGAGGGGTGGAGGCCATGGTGGGAGTACCAGGAACCTGCCTTGGGACTAACCCAGACTGGGCTTTGCTGGGAAATGAGGTGGAGGAGGTCAGGGGAGGGGGAAATCTTGCAGAAGTTTGGCTTGAGTGGAAAGTAGCAGGAAGAGAAAAACAACAGAGTATAAGTTGTACTGCATGACCACGCGGGTGAGGACACACCAGGGGATTTGTGGTGCAGAGCCAGGGCTTGTGGAAGGGATTGAAGGCATGCAAGTGCAGGAGAGAAGAGGCGGCTCTGTGCTCTTGTTGGCATGAACAGACCAGGCAGGTGGCCCAGGGCCTTCATCTCCCCCCAGCCTCTCTCACTGGCCATTTCCAGCACTGGCTGCTCACCCAAGCTTATGGGTGAGTCTTTCTGTGAGACCATCTCCATCCTCCTGCTGGTCTCAGGGCCTGTGTGGGGGGACCGGCCAGCCGTGCCCGGCCTCTCTCCTGCCCCAGACCCCAACATACCCTGGAGCAGGGCTGTCTGTAAAGACCAGCATGGGACACAGCTGGGTCTGGGCAGGGGTCAGATGCTGGAGGAGCCTCCAAACCATCATGGACTTGGGAGAAGGGGCAATGAAAACTGTATTGGGGATTGATCCAGAGAACCTTTCAACTATCACAAACCAAATGAAGGAGGTGATTGGGGAAATACAGCACAGATTGCTCAAGGGCAAATCATGCCAATATAACATCATCATCTTCTTCAACAAATAACATCTTCTAGTGACATGGGGAGATCAGTGATGTTGTTGTCCTGGACTTCAGCAAAGCATTCAACACCTTTTCCTACATCCTTCTCCTGGACAAAGTGGCAAGACAGAGATTGGGGGTTTGTGTGTGAGATGGGTAGGAAATTGTCTCACAGGCTGCACTCAGAGGGTGGTGATCAATGCTTTTACTTAGGCTGGAAGCCTGTAGCATGTTGGATCCCCCAGGAATTGGTACTGGGTCCCATGCTGTTCAACATCTTCATAAAAGTTCTGGATGTTGTGATTGAAATCACCCTCACCAAATTTGCTGATGCCATTAAGCTGGGTGGTGAGGTGGACATGCCAGAAGGGAGAGTCATCTTACAGAGAGACCTGCACAGGCTGGACGAATGGGCCAGCAAGAACAATATGAACTACGAGACAAAGACAAGTCAAAAGTCCTGCACCTGAGTCAGAGAAACCAAAGAGCCCAGTAGAGGCCAGCGGGTGTGTGGCTGGGGAGCAGCCTTGCTGAGAGGGACCTGGGGGTTCCTGGTGGACAGCAAGCTGAAGAGGCTCTGGCAGTGCCCCGCTGCAGCAACAACAGCAAATAGGCTCCTGGGCTGCATCCATAGGGGCGTTACGAGCAGGCACAGGGACATGATCATCCCACTCTGCTCAGGCTTTGTCAGGCTACAACTGGAGTGCTGTGTCCAGTTCTGGTCCCCACAATGGAAGAAATCCACAGGCAGACTGGAGACAGGCCAAAGGGCTAAGGACAGTCATTCGCTGGAAGGAACTCCCCAAGGGATGTGGTGGAGTCCCCACCACTGCAGGTTTTCAAGAAGCAATTGGACAGGGTGCTAGGTAGTCTCATGTAGGCTCCCTTTCTCAGAAAAGGTTGGACCTTTCCAAGCTGGGCTGCTCTATGATACAATGATTCTATGAATATCTCTTTGATCAGTTGAGGTCAGCTGTCCTGGCTGTGTCCCATCTACCCCCCACTTCTTGCCCACCTGCAGCTATTCACAGGAAGGAAAGAGTGAGAAATAGAAAACACCTTGATGCTGCACAACAATTGCTCCGCAATGACAACAACAATGCTGTGTTATCAATGCTGATTTAGACTCCAAGGAAAAAAAAGCCACCATAAGGGCTGCGACAATTAAAGTTAACCCCATCCCAGCCAGTCCCAGCACACTTTAACCAAAACTGATACTACAGTGTACAGGTTGTCTGGCGAGTGACGAGTGGTGGGTAAATCACTCTCTTCACTCCTCTGGCAGGTGTCCTCTTTAAACACTCCAGGACACTGCTGGCTGCCTTTGCAACCAGGTCATACTGCATTGTGCTGATCGCTGCTGGATCATGTTTTGCTTTCTATTCCTGAGCACAACCAAAGACTTGTGCATAGAGCTGCTCCTCATCCAGGCAGGCCCCTTCTGCTGTCACTACAGGGTGTCATTCTCTCCTAGTGGCTAGACCTGGATGTTTTCCTTCTGTCTTGTGAAATTCCTGACAGGACAGTCCTCTCATCTGCCAGGTTTCATCAGAATGGCATCCCTAGGGCACAGGATGGTCCTCTCAATTTACTGTCATTGACAAACACTGTCAGAATTGCCTCCTCTGGGTCATGGATAGAGTTGTTAAATTGCCCAGGTCCCAGGAGATTTCCCTGTGCTGCCCCACAATGCCCCAGTATCTCCCACTGGCCTCCAGGTCGAGTATGACCCCTTCACCACAGCTCTCTGAGCCTGAACCTCCAAGTGGTGTTTCACCTCTCTGTCTGTCGATCCACCCAGACTGTAATGGCCTAACGTGGGTATGAGAATATTGAGGGAGATCATGGCCAATGCCTTGCAGCATTGGAGGTACCTGACATCCACTATTCTTATGTCACACACAAAAACAGTTACTTCATCCTGCGGGCAATCAGGTTGGCAGGGCATGATTTACCCTTGGAAAGTCCCTGCCGACTGCATTTGGACATTTTCTTCTCTTTTAGGTGCCCAGGAACATCACCCAAGAGGACTCTAACTGACGGCACACTCCTCACCAAAGAGAGCTTGTACAGCCTGTGGTTCCCTGGGTGGCCCTGTGGGCTCTTTCAAAGTTGGCTGCAACATTGGCTTGTCCTCTCCCACAAGAAGCCTCTACCAATCCCATGGCCTCTTAAAAGGCATATTCCAAAGAAATATCCATATTGCAGTCTAACTTAATTGCCACTATCCTGCCTGGTTTACCACGTACTCAATTTCTCTAATCTTTCATGAATTTGCACCTGGCCAGGATACAATGAACATTTCTCACGTCACCTTTTCAGATGCAGACTGAGGAGGCAACGGACATTTCCATTATTCTCCAGCTTTTTCTTTCATTATTGTTTGTACCTTCAGATAACTCTCACCTATGTTGCTCTTTTGAACTTTAGGGAGTAAAAACTTTCAACAGCCTCTTTGTTTCCTTAGTCAACACTTCAATTGTGTTTATACCTATCTTTGTGTATTTACCTACCTAAGTTATTTCTCCTGACAGTAGCCCTCCCAGAAGGCAACATCATTAGAGTTATCTTGTACTTAGCATATGTTTCTGGATCACTAATTTATTGGTCATGAAAATATATCACACTTCTAATTTCTTACTTTCCAAGGAACTAAAACCCTTCTGTGCCTGTGGGCAGCCAGTTCTCTAAGGGCAGCAGTGGGAGCTGGTGTAAAGGATGTGTAAGATCCAGCTGCAGAGATCAGTGGAGAAGGCTGATGTAAGGAGAAGTGATGCAAGTCCCAGGGGGCCAATGTGAGAAATGGTGAGAATGGGCAATGAGGAGCCAGGTTGTCCATTCTGTGTTGGACCCCAAGGGACTGTCCAGACCTCCCAAGGAGACACTGTGCATCAATATCAGAGACAGAATGTTGTTATCACATCTTCTCTAAACAGAAATTAATATAAAATGCTCTTTATAATGAAGAATCATTTTTATTAGATATATTTGGAAATGTTCCTCCTTAACTACATTCCAAAATTTATTCAATTATCTGTACGAGTCTTCAAGACTTAAAGGAAAATGCATGGCTTGTTAGGACATTCTGTATTTTAATGAGCCCCATGGTGTGTTTGGCCCTGAGTCCAGGAGCATCAGATACTAAGTGGAGACTGAGCAAAATACTCAAGAAGTCAAAGTCAGAAGAAAACCCAAAGTACCTTGAAGCATTGATTGGCCCCACTGAGGGCCATTACTGACAAAGCCTCCCCATGGACTCGTTAGAGCAGATAATTGGAGGCTGTGGTTGCAGGTAGGCAAAGGCACTGTGCAGGTGGCTGTAAGGCTGAAAAACCCCTTGGTTTGTTTTATGAAGCAGAAAGGACAATCCCTGAACCGCCAGGCCATGCGAAAGCAGGTCCTGTCCCTCACGTGTGGGTCAGGGCTCTTCCTGGGGGTGGGGTGTGAGGGTGAGCAATGCCACATGTAGGGAAACTACACAACACCTCCCAGCTTCCCCAAGAAGGGACAAGGAGGAAATAAATTCCAGAGCCTCAAAATAAGGTTTATCCTGGTAGGCCTCAGCAGCAGAGGCAACTGCCATAGTCAAGGGGACAAAGAACTTGTTCTTGTATGTCCTTTCAGCCCTCCCAGAACCCTTGGCCACCACTACTGCAGGCTTCCTTCTACTGTCCCCTTTACGCACCATTTTCCCTTCAGGATTTTGGCATCCATCTTGCTTTCCCACCGAGCTGTCACCCCAGCATTTCTGTACCTTCACTGACATCTCTCCACCCTCGCTGGCTGCTCCTTGAAAAACAATGCTGTGGGCTTTTTGAGAGTCCTTCTGGGCACCTCCTATGCCACAACGCAACCCTTGTAGTGAGATTTCCTTCTCTCACATCCAGACTGAAGTTTCCAAGCTGCACTTTGTGGAGCTTCCCTTCTCCTCCCACTTCCAAGAAAAGCTCCATCTTCTCTGAAACCATCCTTGAAGCTGCAGACATCTGCTACAGTGCCCTCAGCCTCCACTTTACCAGGCTAAAGAAGCCCAAGTCCCTCAGCCTACCCTCAGAGGAAGGTGAGGACTGGATCTCAGAAGAAGGCTGTGACAGCACACAGCAGGACTTTCACGGTGTCACTGCAGGAGAGCTCCAGTGAAATCACAGAAGAGGTGGCCCACTCCACTGGGGCCCCAGCACTGTATCTGGGACAGGAATGAGATGATGACCCTAGATGACATCAATACCCCTAGCCAGGGTGCAACTGCCTTCTCAGCACAGACCTGCCAGTTTGGGAATCTTGCAGAGAGAAGTGGGTGGCACACAGCCCGGTACTGACCTTAGGATGTGGCCACCAGCGGGAAACACTCAGCACGTGCAAAAGGTGCCAAAACCAGCACTGACACTGCTGTGAGCAGAGGTGGTACCTATGAGGAAGAACTTTTGCTTCTTGTTAGTTGCTTCAATCAATTGTAAAGGAAGTTGGGAGAGGAAAGGTGAAGGTATGTGTGCCTCTGAGTGCATTCACACTCCCTAGATGTGCTCTGTGCCTTCTGAAAGGTGATAAATGCCTTCTTCTGAAGGGCAGTGTCACTCATGCTTGCAGAACCCCTTCTGACTGTGCAGGTGAGATACTCCCCAGGGGAACTCCTTTCATTCTGTGCATTTGAAGGCAGGGGCCAGACAGCCAAGAAAGGGTGATGGAGCAGAGAGACACAATGCAAATTTGGACTTCTGACCTAATCCTTCTGTGTCCCTCTGAAGACAGATAAACAACCTGTCTGAGCTGGGGTGAGAGGACCATGCTGGAAATGGTGGTTGCTATGTGCTGGTCTGTGGTCATTGCCCTGGGGCAGCTTCCCCGGGGTGCCCAGCGCACATGGGCACAGCCCAGCAACTGCTCTGCTGGGCCTTCAGGTCTCTCACAGGAGCCTGAATGTGTGAGGACACTGCTGTGTGCCCCCACCCTGCACATTCACACATTTCCAGTCTTCACTGGTGGTTTCTCTTCTGGGCAATTTCCTGGGTATGCTCTTGAGAGCAACTCTGGAAGAAGACCTAAACCTTCCTGCATTGCCCTGAGGAGATCCCCTTGTCTGATGGAAACACTGTCCTGAAGGCCAGCTCTGTCACAGAAGTGCCCACTGCCTGTCCCTGCCTGTGGTCACAGAACTGCCACATCGTGGGACTGTGACCACGGCACAGAAGCACTCAGATCATAGACCAATAAAAGGGCTCAGGAGCAGAAAGGGGAAGTTTAAAACCAGCAGCTTAGGAAAGATCAAGTGCATTTGCTTCCTGGAAGCACTGTTCTGCCAAGATGTTTTTCCCCTCCACCTCTGCACACAAGCACTGTCCCAGTAGATCCAGAGAACAGCTTGGAGGAAGGATCTCAGAGAAATATATTGCTGCAGTATCTTTTATTTTGTTTAAACACAAAGAGAGCATAGGTCCTCATTTACAAAGTCTCTCAGTCACACAAATCTTGATAGATGCCAAATTATAAAAGCGACAAATAATCACACTTCTTTGTAGAGAATATTATGCAAAGTAAAACAAACAAACAAAAAAAAATCAACTCCCAAACCCCAACAGAACCTACATACTGTGCCCTCCTTTGTAATGAGTTACATTTCAAGTTATTCACAAAATACATGTAATTTATTGTTTCAGAAATTCATCCTGTTATCAGTTCCCTCAGGGCATCTTTGATCTCCTGGTTCCTCATGCTGTAGATGAGGGGGTTCACTGCTGGAGGCATCACCGAGTACAGAAATGACACCACCAGGTCCAGAGATGGGGAAGTGATGGAGGGGGGCTTCAGGTAGGCAAAGATGGCAGTGCTGACAAACAGGGAGACCACGGCCAGGTGAGGGAGGCACGTGGAAAAGGCTTTGTGCCGTCCCTGCTCAGAGGGGATCCTCAGCACGGCCCTGAAGATCTGCACATAGGAAAAAAGAATGAAAACAAAACACACAAAAGCTAAACAGACACTAACCACAATAATCACAACTTCCCTGAGGTAGGAATCTGAGCAGGAGAGCTTGAGGATCTGGGGGATTTCACAGAAGAACTGGTCCACAGCATTGCCTCCGCAGAGGGTAGGGAAAATGTGTTGGCAGTGTGCAGGAGAGAATAGAGCAGCCCAGTGCCCCAGGCAGCTGCTGCCATGTGGACACAAGCTCTGCTGCCCAGGAGGGTCCCGTAGTGCAGGGGTTGGCAGATGGCAACGTAGCGGTCATAGGCCATGATGGTGAGAAGAGAAAACTCTGCTGAAATGAAGAAAATAAAGAAAAAGATCTGGGCAGCACATCCCAAGTAGGAGATGTCCCTGGTGTCCCAGAGGGTGTTGGCCATGGATTTGGGGAGAGTGGTGGAGATGGAGCCCAGGTCAAGGAGGGAGAGGTTGAGGAGGAAGAAGTACATGGGGGTGTGGAGGTGGTGGTCGCAGGCGATGGCGGTGATGATGAGGCTGTTTCCCAGGAGGGCAGCCAGGTAGATGCCCAGGAAGAGCCAGAAGTATAAGAGCTGCAGCTCCCGTCTCTCTGCAAATGCCAGGAGGAGGAACTCGGTGATGGAGCTGCTGTTGAAAAATTGCTTCCACTGGTCATTGGGCACTGTCCACAGAGGAAAAGACATTGAAATGTTAGTGTAGACTTGTCTGAGATAAAACCTACTTCATACCTCTCAGTGACTGCCTCCCCCTTTTAACCAAGTCCTCTGGCTCTGCTGTGAGCTCTGGAGGAGTCAGTCCTGCCAGACAGCCATAGATAAATCAGAACATGGGTGATCACAGATTAAATCCACTCATGTTCAGCATTTTTGCTCCCAATTCACCTTACTGCAAGGCATAGCTGTGGGGATATTGGATTTTTTAAACCGTTTTTGTTGCACCACTACACATGAGGAGTGGTTTTAAGGCAGAAATTTATGGCATTTCTGCTGAACTCCTACTGAAACATTGTATGTTTTGAGAGACCCAGGGGCTGTCCTGAAATTCAGAGTGAGGAGAGTTGCTCTGTCCATCAACCCTGGTCTCATCTACCCTGTGCTGACACCGTTTTGAGCTGGATGATGGAAACAGGGCACTGCTGGGACTAGAGGAATCCAGTCTCCAAGCACAGCTCTCCAAAGCCCTCAGCCCCTCTCATCACACCTGAGGAGGATCTCAGCTCTCCCCTCCCAGCCAGGGACACAGAGGGCTCATTGCAGCTGCCTGTGTGCAGACGCCCAGCAGCATTTCCATGGCCTTAGCACTGAGGTGTTTCCTCCCTGGGCCTGCTGGATAACACAGAGATGTCCTGGGAAAGCTGTGCCCACCTGGAGAGAAACCTGCAGCCCAGCATGAGCCCCTCAGAGCAAGAGTTGAATGTCCTAAAATGAAGGTGTCCTGAAGAGAGAATTAGGTCCTTTATTTTCCCCTGATCCCACAGATTATGAGGAGACTTTACTCCCATGGACACATCTGCACAGCAGGACCCACAGGGTTGGGCTCTGAAATGCAGCTGAACCCTGTACCCCCATCCCAGTAAGTCCAGGGATGACAGTAAGAGGAGTAGATACAGGAAAGCAAAAATGGAGAAATTCCCGAATGCTGGAACTGCTGCTAGAGGGAGAAAGGGACAGGCAGTTAGGTATTGAGTAAGTTTTCCTCTTCAAGGGTGAGGCTGCTGAAAAGGTGCCCCATGGCCATTAGGGTAGAGGCTGTGTTGAGTGGGAGAGGAGAGCAGGGGTTTGCTCAATGGAAGACATCTGAACTGAAGGACTTGGCAGGGAGGAACTCAAATCCCCCCCACCCATGGTGTTCTGGGAGCAACCCTTTCTGCCTCCCTGTCCATGTCTCTGATACCTGGGGTTGTCTGTGCTGGGACCTGCTTTTGTGTTTCCTTATCTCCTCCCTTTCAGTGCTTCCAGCCCCCGTTCCACCTGCTGTGTGCTCAGCTCTGCCCTGCAGACCCCTCCTGGCAGCAGGACACTTCCCAGGGACAACTCTGTGTGTGCAGGGTCTCAGGAGCAGCTCAAAAAAGTGCTAATGAGAACTGGGATCTGAGTGCCTTCTCCACAATAAATAAATAATCTAAGCATTCCACCCAGTCAAACAAGAAATCTCAAAGAGTCGCTGCATTTCAAGTGCAGTCTTGATATCCTTCTTCAGAAGGACCCTCTGCAAAAGTCCTCAGAGTGATCTGCAGCTGTGAGCATCCCTGATCCACACAGCAGCAGCTTCTGGAGAGCAGAAGGAGCCTGCCCTGGCGGGGGTCTCTCCTTACCCCCACAGCTTCTCCCTACAGCGCTGTGGGGAGCTCCCCGGGCAGGCTGAGTGCTGACTCTGGCAGGCAGCAGAGTCCCTGCCCCAGCACACAGCCCCCTGGGGTGCAGGGACCCTGCTGGGAAGGACAGCCCTGGGCACCCCTGCCTGCACACCCGGCTGCACACCCCTGCAGCCGGACCAGCCAGAAGGCAGCCCTCATGCCCTGGCCCTCGCAGGGGGCACCAGGGAAGCCCTGCTCGGGAGCAGATCCTCCTCCTCCTCCTCCTCCTTCTCCTCCTCCTCCTCCTCTAGGCAGGAGGCAGATTCCTGGCGGCTCTGCCACCTTCCCCAGATCCCTCCCCGAGCTGCAGTTGCATTGCCCTGCACCCCCAGACTTACTGTGGCCAGGGCCCTGACGCTTTCTCCTCCTCGGAGCTCTCAGCAGCCTCCCAGCCCAGGCTGCCTTGAAGCTGTGTGTGCCTCGCTGCTCTGCCCTGGGTGCCTGCAGGCAGTGCCCCCAGCCCTGCTGCGCTTTGCAGAGGAGCTGCTCCTGGGCAGAGCTGTCCCTCTGCAGCGCTGCCCACTTGCCAGGAGCTCCCTCCGGCCCAGGAGCCCGGCCCAGCTCAGCACCACAGCAACAGCCCAAGGCACTTTAATGACCCCTCAGGAGGGTTTGGTGCCAACTCCATGAACCTCATGCACTGAGAAGCTGAAGAAACCTCTGAAGAATTCAAAGTTTTATTCAAACTCTAAAGTTTCTTGTGGCTTTAATTGTATCCACTGAGGACAGTATTGACAAAGCCTCCTCAGGGTCCTGTTAGAGCAGAAATCTGAAGGCAGTTATGAGAATTCGGAAAGAAAAAGGGAAAGTTGTCTCTGATGCTGAGTAATCCTCAATTTGTTGCATTAAGCCAAAGTTCCAAGTCCTAAGCCCATTAAACAAATGGCCAAGCCACGACCCCCAGCCCCTGGGAAGGGAGATCCTGTCCCTCCCACATTCCTCAGGGCTCTTCCTGGGGTAGGGGTATGGAGATGTGCACCTCCCAGGCTCCTGAGGATGCACAAGGAGGCCATGAGGCCCCCGTGCTGCAAGGGACTGTGCCTCCTCACAGGCATCAGTGGCAGAGACAACAGCCATAGCCAAAATCGTGATGGGGTTGACTTTACTGGAGGCTTTCAGCTTTCCCACAGCCCTCTGTCATCTCCACCACAGGCTGTCCTATGGGGCTGCATCCCTGCGCCTCTTTCCCTGCAGGCTGTCCTCATCCCCCCAGCTCTCTCACCTTGCTCCTCCCGAGCATCTTCATTTCTTTCCTGACATTTCACCATGCTCTCTGGCTCTTCCTGGAAAAACAAAGCCTTGTTCTGATCCATACTCCTCCTGGGTCATGTGTTGCACCACAACATTTATCCTGTTGTCCAGTCTGGACTTCCCCAGCTGCACAGTATGACATTATTTCTTTCTCATGCTGTTTTCCACTGTGAAGAAAAGTCCACCGTCTCTCAAACCACCCTTCAAGGGTTCTTGGGCTACTCCTAACTGTCCCAAGTCTCCACAACACTTATCTCAGAATGTTTATATCTAAGCATATTGGACATGTGCTTGAGTCCTCTAAACCCCATATTGGGGTGATGTCTGGGCAATCTTAAAGGTGTTTGGAGATGAAAACATAGTGGTTACAGGTCAAGAAAGATGGAGTGATACTTTCACCAGGATCTGTATTAGAAGATAAGCGGCAATGGTGTTAAAATGAAAGAGGGTAGATTTAGATTTGAAATAAGGAAGAAATGTTTTACGATGAGGATACTGAGATACTGGAACAGGTTGCCTAGAGAAGTTCCAGGGAGAGGAAATTCATCACTTCTCTGGGCAACCTCTTCCAGTGTTTAACTACCCTCATAGTAAAGAATTTCCTCCTTTTATCTAATCTAAATCTACCCTCTTTCAGTTTAAACCCATTACCCTTTGTCCTATTCCTGCAATCCCTGATAAATAGTCCCTCCCCATCTTTCCTGTAGCCCTGTTTAAGTCCTGGAAGGCCACTAGAATTTCTCCCTTGGAGCCTTCTCTTCTTCAGTCTGAACAAAACAACCTCTCAGCCTGTCCTCACAAGGGAGGTGCTCTCACCCCCCCGTCATCTTCACGGCCTCCTCTGGACCTGCTTGAGCATGTCCATGCCCTTTTTATGTTTGGATCATGAGAGCTGGAAGCCAGACTACAGGGCCGGTCTCATGAGAGCAGAGCAAATGGGAGAATCCCCACCTTGACCTGCTAGCCACACTTCTCTTGATGCAGCCCAGGACACGGTTGGTTTTCTGGCCTGCGAGCACATTGCTGGCTCACAATCAGTTTTCCATGAACTACCACCCCCAAGTCCTTCTCCGCAGGGCTGCTCTCAATCCACTCCTTGCCCAGCACTATTTGTATGTGAGGTTGTCCCAAGCCATGGGTAGGACCTTGAACTTGGCCTTGTTGAACTTCATGAGGTCTGTATGGGCCCACTTCTCCAGCCTGTCCAGGTTCCTCTGGATGGCATCCTTTCCCTCCAACATGTCACCACACCACACAGTTTGGTGTCATCTGTGAACTTGCTGAGGATGCACTCATCCTGCTGTCCATGACGGCAACAAAGATGTCAATCAATACCAGCCCAACTCCAACCCCTGAGGAATTCCCCTCATCTCTGTTCTCCAATTGGATGTTGAGCCTGTGACCTCAGCACTTTGAGTTCGACCCCCCAACCAATTCTTTATCCACCGAGTGGTCTATCCGCCAAATCACCATCTCTCCAACTCTAGACGAGGATGTCATGCGGACCGTGTCAAGTGCTTTGCACAAGTCCACATAGATGACGTCAGTTTCTTCCAACTGTTCTTTGGTGAGGCCAGCAACAGGCAAGACCAGTGTGTGTGCATGTCATGTTGGTGTGTCTGCAGTGGGTGTAACTCATGGTCTGAGCCTGGTCGGCAGCCAAACACCACACAGCTCCCACCTGGGAATGGGGAAGGAAGCAGAGGGGCAAAGGGACACTCACGGGTTGAGATAGGAACAGTTGAATAATGGTGATAAAATAATACAGTGGCAGTATGAACGGATAATGTAAAATGCAATTGCTCACCACCGCCGACTGACACCCAGCCGGCTCCCGGCCAGCGATCCTGAAACACAAAGATGCCGCGACCACAATCCCAAAAGTGAGAGTGTGCCCCTTCCCGCCCACCCCTCCTTTATATGGTGAGCGTAACATCACATGACATGGAATATTGGCCAATCCAGGCCCGGTGCTCCAGCTGTGTTCCTCTCTGCTTCTTGTGAGCCTGTGCACAGGCAGGACACGGGGAGCTGGAGAGTCCCTGAAATCTCCGTGTGCATCAGCACTCCTACAGCTACCAAAAAGGAACAGGAACTCTATTCCAGTCTGAACCAGGACCGTGTCCACCCCTTATTCCATATCCTTTGCATTATCCTCAGGTTCCATATTTCCTAATACAGTCTAATAAATTACTGTCCTCTTCCCTGGTCTTAGGCATGTGCACACAGATATAATTCCCTTAGCCCATGGGCCATGGTAAGCCCATACGTGGAATTACCTTTGCCCAAGGACCTGGGTGCACTTGGTCCTTGCAGTCTATATACTGCAGAATGTATCGTGAGTTCATTTGGTCCATAGCTTCAGGTTCCATCTGTCCTAACAGTCTCTTAAGGCAGGAGGAGGGATTCTCAGTTGGTAGGGCACAGGTGTCCTTGGGCCTGGCAGGAGGATGGCATGCAGTCTCTGTTGCAGTTGGAGCTGGTGGCTGATGCATCTGACGCTGTCTGTATTCAGTCTGCAGCAGTCGCTGGGTATCAGTTGCTGAAACGAATCGTGACTTTATCAAGTTCGTGTTTTTCTTCATGAATATGATGCCATTAGCATAATATGTGTCAACCATAGCAATGCATTTATAGGGTTGTTTGGTGATTAATGTAATACAGTTTATTGGCTATTTTCACCTAACATTAAGTCCCCTTGAGGCACACATCGACATCCTCATCCTTCTGCATTGCCCACCAAGTGCACCAGGTCCTTGGGCAAAGGAAATCCACGTATGGGCTTACTTTACCTGAAGTAGGAGTAACCCAAATAGTCTTCCCCAGCATGTTCTTAAGGTGCACTACTGGGACTCTATCTCCATCTGCAGTATGTAGAATTTTGACTGGGCAGGGCCATCCTGGTTGGTAGATCTCTAGTTTGACCAACCAGGTGGGCTTTGCTAAATGTCTGTCCCAGTGTTTAAAAGTTCTCTTCTCATTGCTCTCAGCATGGTCTTTAGTAGCCCATTGTACCACTCAATTTTCCTAGAGGCTGGTGCATGGTAGGGGATGTGATATACCCCCTCAATGCCATGTTCTTTTCCCAGGTGTTTATGAGATTATTTCAAAAATGAGTGCCATTATCTGACTCAATTCTTTCTGGGGTACCATGTTGCCACAGGACTTGTTTTTCAAGGCCCAGAATAGTGTTCTGGGCAGTGGCATGGGGCACGGCCTATGTCTCCACCCACCCGGTAGTTGCTTCCACCATTGTGAGCGCATAAAGTTTGACATGCCAAGTATTGTGGAAGCGTGATGTAATCACTCTGCCAGGCCTCCCCATATCTATATTTTAACCATAGCCCTCGATACCAAAGAGGTTTTAACCTCTTGGCTTGCCTGATTGCAGCATGTGTATCACATTCATGATAACCTGTGTGACAGTTGTCGTGGTTTAAACCTGGTCAGCAGCTAAACACCACGCAGCTGCTCACCCACCCTCCCCTCCACTTGGGAATGGGGAGGGAATCGGAGGGCAAAGGGAGACTCATGGGTTGAGATAAAAACAGTTTAATAACAGTAACAGAATAATATGACATGATGAATGGGTAACGTACAATACAGCTGCTCACCACCCGCTGACCGACACCCACCTGCTCCCAGCCAGCGATCCCGAACACAAAGACCTGTGGCAACACTCCCGGAAGTGAGAGCCCCTTCTGACCCACTCCTTCCTTTATATAGTGAGCGGAATGTCACATGACATAGAATATCGGCCAATCGGGGCCCAGCACTCCAGCTGTGCTCCCCCCACCCCGCACATAGGCAAGGGCTCTCGGACATGGAGATCCTCTGGAATCTCAGTGTGCTGCAGCACTCCTCCTGCCAAAATGAACATGATCTCTATTCCAGCCCAACCAGGACAGGGGCCCTGTGTGTAACTGCGTGTCTGTGTGCCTGTATGCCTGCATGAGAGAAGTGAAACGCAGCACAGCTGCGAAGTGAGTGCGGAGTTCTGATCTCCGCTTCCATGTCCTCCACGAGGAGAGTGGCCGGAGGCAAGTGAAGTGAATGAAGTGTATGTCAGATTTTAAAACAGTATTGTTTGAGCCTGTGGTTAACTTTTGGTGCCCCATACACAGACCCGAGGATTTTTCTTGTAATTGATCTTTGTTTTTGAATGCTTTGGTTGTGGACAAGACGTCTGGGTGGAATTTGGAGACGATTTCTGGTGTAGTAAATGTCAAGGGAAGTGGTCTGACTGGGACAGAATTGAGCACTCAGGTGAGCTTAAAAGAACTTATTGTGGGAACCTAAACTTACAGAGGCAATAGAAGCAGAATGTGGATAAGTCCTCCAGGCTAACAATATGGGAGGGAAACAGAGTGGGGGTAGAGTGAAAAAGAGCCCTCTGGGCAGCATCTTAGCCCATTGGAAGGAAATCAGAGGAACACCAGGTGGAATTGTGAATAAAAGGACCTTACCTAAATACTGTAACCAGTGGTGGACCCTGTAAAATTAGATGATGGGGAAAAATGGCCCTTTAATGGAACCTTGAATTATAATACTTTGTTGCAACTGATGTTGTTTTTGAGGAGAGAAGGAAAGTGGGATGACTTCTCGTATGCAGACACCCCGAAATCACCCTGAGTATCAAACTGATTGTGGATTAAAGAGCCCACAAGACCCAATGGTTTTGGCTCTAGAAAAGGAAAATATGAAAGAAGGAAAAGGAAAACTAAAAAGGTGCTGTTCAGCCTGTAGCATAGGTCAAAGATCCACAGGGTTGGAAAAGCTAAGGGATCCCAAGGTGGGAGAGCTGCCAGAATATTATAAACTCCCAGCAAAAACACAACAAAAGGAACGGGAGGATTTGGACCCAGGAACTCCTCCCGATAGCCTGGTCACTTTACATATCCGGAGTAAAAAGGAAAGAGTTATGGTACAGGCACCTTGAGAGAAGCTATAGGTCAAGGAGGAGAGCCTGTCCTAATAAAAATTCCCTTCTCCTCCTTTGATCTAGAAACATGGAAAAATGTGGCGAAAAACTATCGGAGTGATTCTGTGGGGGTGATCAAACACTTCCAGTTTCTGATAAAACAGCATAACCCTGACTGGAGTGATATTCATTGTTATTAGACCATATGACAGAGTCAGAAAAACAATTATATTAAAACAGCCCAAGACTGGCTAGTGATTTTCTTAAGAATACGGGGAAGATATAAAAGACCATTTCCCCTTACAGGATCCAGGATGGATCCCTAATAGAGGGACGCATGTAAGGTTGCTGAATACATACAGAGATTGGGTTATGAGAAGAATGGAGTGGGCTATTCCAAAAACAATTAATTGCACAACTTTGTATGCCGTTTAGCAAGGTCTAAGGCATACTCCCTCAGAATTTTTGGATAATTACAGGATACTATGAGGCAGTACACCCCTTTAGACCCAGGATCGAAGTAGGCACTCAGCAGTTAGTGTCTCTGTTCATCGGACAATCAGCGAGGACATCCGGAGGAAGCTGCAGAAATTGAAGCTGGTGGAAAGCAGGAATTTGGAGACTTTGTTAGATGAAGCATGGAGAGTGTTTAGCAACAGAGAGAGGATGGTCGAAGAAGAGACCAGCGGGTTGGTAGCTGTTACAAGAAAATAAAGAATTCAGGAGTATGGGACCAAGGGGCCTGTGGGAAGGGATCAGTGCTCATGGTGTAAACAAAGGGGACATTGGAAGAATGAATATCCGGAGAAACAAAAAAGGAAAGGGAGGATACAGGCCCATGTCAAAGAAGATTGACGAGGATCTGGGGAATCTACCCTAGCAGATCCACTGGTTACATAAAGCTAGGGAAACGACAACAGAATATAAAATTTCTAGTAGATACTGGAGCAACACTTTGGGTTTTGATGAGGCTTTAACACCTATGGATCATGATTATGTAACTGTAAGAGGAGTTATCAGCCAAAGTGAAAAGGCATACTTTTTAAAACCCCTTAAATTTAAATTAGGAAAACAATTGGGAATACATAAATTCTTACATATGCCTATTTCCCCAGGACCTCTATTAGGCCAAGACCTATTGGAGCAGTTGAAAGTGAAAGTAACTTTTGAGGGAAGAAAAATAGAATTTCAAGTGGGGAATGATCAGCTAATTGAACTTTTGAGTCTGGCCCTTATAGACACTCCTGTCAGTCCAGGAGTGCCTGAAGAAGTCTGGAATCAAGTATATCCGGGAGTATGGGCCTCGGAAACACGAGGAAGGGTGAAAAATGCCTCCTCAATAACAGTAAAACTTAAAACAGGAAGGCAGCCTGTGAGAATTAGGCAATAACTCCTTAGGAAAGAAGATAGTGAAGGAATCCAGCCAATAATTGACTGATTCATCAAATTTGGGTTGTTAACAGAGTGTGAATCAGAATATAACACTCTCATTTTACCAGTCAAAAAGCCAGATGGGAGTTATCAGATAGCAGGATCTCAGACCTATCAATAGGATGGTTGAAGACTTGCACCCTCTTGTGGCCAACCCATACACATTATTAACCAAATTAGAACTTGAATTGGCCTGGTTTACGTATTGGACCTAAAAGATCCTTCTTTTGCCTACCCTTGAGCCCTGAAAGTCAGTTGTGTTTGCGTTTGAATGGGAAAACCCTGACTCTGGAAGAAAGACACAATTAACATGGACTGTGTTACCACAGGGGTTTAAGAATACCCTCGCTCTTTTTGGAAATCAATTAGCCAAGGATTTGGAGAAGTGGGAACGACCACATGGAGCTGGGATAATACTACAATATGTGGATGATTTATTGATAGCAGCAGAAATGAGTGAGATATACATAGTATGGACAGTTAGTCTGCTAAATTTCCTTGGACTTAATGCCTATCGAGCCTCTCCACAGAAAGCCCAAGTGGCCCAGCAGCTGGTGACTTACCTTGGATACGAGATAAGTGCTGGACAAAGATCTCTAGGCACAGCAAGAAAGGTGGCCATTTGCCAGACCCCTCGACCACAGGCAGCTAAGGAGCTCCATACATTTTTAGGAATGATGGGATGGTGTCACCACTGGATATACAACTACGGACTCCTGGTAGGGCCACACTATGAACTGTTAAAATCCAGGTCTGGGAAGCCTCACTTGGAATGGGGAAGCAGATAAAGCGTTCCAGCAACTGAAAAAGAAGCTCATGGAGGCCCCTGTCTTGGGGCTACCTGACACAACCAAACCATTTTGGCTGTTCTCCCATGAGAAGCAGGGACTAGCCCTGGGAATCCTGGCTCAGAATGTGGGACCATACAGAAGGGCAGTGGCATACTTCTCCAAACAACTTGATGAAGTTAGTAAAGGTTGGCCTAGCTGCCTAAGGGCAGTAGCAGCACTAGTGCTAAACATTCAGGAAGCACGCAAATTCACATTAGGCCAAAGGATCACAGTGTTGCTATCCCATACCATATCTACAGTATTAGAGGTAAAAGGGGGGCACTGGCTCTCACCCCAAAGATTTCTTAAGTACCAGGCTGTTCTAGTGGAACAGGATGAAGTGGAAGTAGTCGTTACTAACATTGCAACTCAGCATCTTTCCTCAGTGGAAATACAGGGGAATCGGTATCACATGACTGCCTGGAAACGATTGAAGCAGTAGCGGATCCGATCTGAAGGAGGAACCTTTAGCAGACGTGGAGGACTCCTGGTATACAGACAGGAGCAGCTTCGTTCGACAAGGCGTCCGCAAAGCAGGGTATGCTGTAACCACTCCGCAGCCCCTGCCCCAGATACCTTGGCACAAAAAGCAGAATTAATAGCCTTAACCAGAGTGCTGGAACTCCCCAAAGGCAAAAAGATAAACAACTGGATGGACTCTAAATACACCTTTGGGGTGGTCCATGCCCATGGGGCCATATGGAAAGAAAGAGGACTCCTGTCCACCCAAGGGAAAATTATAAAGCATGCTGAAGAGATTCTTAAGTTCCTGGAAGCCATCCAGCTGCTCGAGAAGGTGGCTATTATGCATTGCAAAGCTCACCAGAAAGGAAACACTGCCCAGGAGTTGGGCAATGCCACGCGACCACGAGGCTAAAAGAGTGACAGAGAAGGGTGATGTAAGGGTACAGTCTTTGGTCCCAGATGGTAAAATACAATTGATTGTGAACCCAGATATTCAAAAGAAGATCAGAAACTAATTGAGGACTTGGGAGGGAAAGTTGAAACAGTGGTTGGGCTAAAATTCTGCAAGAAAATTAATCACACCATTCACATTGTTGTAGGCCATTGCCATGGCAGAACATAGAAAATCTCATTGGGGAACAGAGGCTCTGTATAGGTATTTGAACCAGCGTGTAATTGCCCAAACCTTTACACTACTGTTAAAGGTGACCCAGCAGTGTGAAATATGTTTACAGAATAATCCTAAAATGGGCCTCAAAGCCCAACTAGGACAAAAATGGGGAGGGGAAACTATCCGGGACAGCAATGGCAAATTGACTTCACAGAGCTCCCAAGAAAAGGAGGGTACCGTATTTATTGGTCCTAACAGACACCTTCTCAGGTTGGCTGGAAGCATTCCCTTGCCAACCAGTAAAGCCCTAGAGGTGACCAAGGTCATATTACAAGAAATAATAACAAGGTTTGGGGTTCCAGTGGTTGTATCCTCAGACCGAGGGTTGCACTTCATTGCAAAAGTTGTTCAACAAGTTAGCAAACTTCTGGGGATAGATTGGCAATTACATACCCCATATAGGCCACAAGTAAGCGGCCAGGTGGAGAAAATGAACCACCTTATTGAAATACAGATTGTCAAATTGGGACAAGAAGCTGAATTGCTCTGGCCTCAGGCCCTACCATTGGCTCTTTTGAGAATGAGAACCAAACCCAGAGCCAAAGAAAGGCTGAGTCCCTTCGAAATAGGATACGGGAGACCCTACATGATACAGGCTGGAACATCAACCGAGGTCGGGAATGAAATACTAACCGATTATGTGATAACCCTGCAGAAACAGATTCAGGAGGTTAGGAAGCTAGTCTTGGGAACTAGTGCCTGAGGTCTGGATGGACCTGTGCATAATATTGAGCCTGGAGATTATGTGTATGTCAGATCTCTTTCAGATTCGCCTCTGGAGCCAAGGTGGGAAGGCCCTTTCCAGGTGTTGCTGACATCCCATACAGCTATCAAGATTAAAGAACAAGCATCGTGGATACAGTATACCAGAGGGAAGAAAGCCCCTAAAACCCAGTGGCATCAGCACCTACTGGACCCCTGAAGCTCCGCATTCAAAAGCGGAGCTAAGATGAGGACTAAGAGCCCTGTAATACTGCTCCTTTTCAGTGCCTGTGTAATAGCATGGAGGGATAATGTGTTTCTGCAACAAACTGGGAAGATAGCTCGTTCACTAAATTTAACAGATTGTTGGGTATGTACAGCTCTTCCCAGAGGAGGAAATTCAGGACCACCTTATTTGGAGTAGTATCTAAGAATTCAACTATGAATGCTCAGACTACAAAAAGTTGCACTTTTGGGGAAGATAGAGATAAAAGGACAGGGCCTAATTTCATTTGCAGATATGGGATCAAGCAAACACAATATACAGAAGAAATAGCACAGGAGGACAGGATGTAGGGACATTCAGATCACTGGAGACTTTAATTGGGACCATTCAGAATATCCAAGAGAAAAGTGCAGGTAAAGGGCAAGCTCTGTTTTTCCTTAGTAAACAGACTGAAAAGTGTAGTCTAGGTGCTGGGTGCTGGTGGCTCGGCGGAGATGGAGTGGCCAGAAAAAGCCTGCCTGCTAATTAGACAGGGATATGTGCATTGGGGTACTTGATACCCCAGGACAAAATATTTCAGGTGCTGCTGACCACCCAGACAGCGATCTGAACTAAAGAAAAGGGTGGACTCATGCCTCCTGAGGAAAAGGACCGGTGGAAAAGCCTCAGGAGTGGACTGTGGTACCATCAACTGACCAACTACAAGTCACCCTCAAAGAACTAAGTAAATTCATCAGGAGGGGATTGAATGACTCTTAACCAGTGGTTTGACTGGGGTTTTGACTGGGTTCAGAAGTAACACTGTGAAAATTTACTTATTCATTTACTTACTTGCTGTATAAGGAACCAAAAAAAAAAAAAAAATGTCAGGGAAAAGCTGGCGTTTACTGAGCATTAACTGGCAGACATGTGACAGAGTGGCTTTTGGTAATAGATTATGAACATTTTGGATTCGATCAGGCATTGCTAGAAAATCAACCTAATAGGGTAATACCTTGTCTCGAGTGTATGTATGGGTGTCATGAAGCGTGGTTTTGTGTGATGTGAAATGTGTCACCGGAGGTGGTATTTCTTGCAGATGGAGAAAATTGTGTTATAACTGTATAGGGAAGGGGCATGAACTGTAACCTTGATTTACGGGAAAAAGAGGTTAATCCCCATAATTTGGGATGTCCCTGAGAGTTGATGGAAGGACACTATCAGAAAGTGCCAAAAAAAGAAGAAAATTTGCTTTGCTTAAACAAAGGAAGTGGCTACGAAGGAGCTGACTTGAATTGACTAACTCTTAACACACAGATTCGTTAAAAGTAGAGGGCAAGACCGGGTTAACCTCTGTGTCGCCACCAGGAAGACTTTTATCTCAGCTGTGGGCTGCAACGCCATAGGCATGAGAGGTGGGAGTATATGTTATACCGGACCTCTGCTAATCATCCTGATATGGTTTGCTTTAATAGTGGCAAATTTGTGCAGCAAGTGCTTTACTGTTATGTCCAACATCAGAGTGGCTTTGCTTTCCCAAAGACAGAAGGGTGGATGGAGATATTTTTAGTGGGAAGAAGAGAATCCAAGTAAAAGATGTGACAGAAGTAAAACAGCCAGTACCAAAACCGCCAAAAGACCTATAACAGAATTTTCGACATGGTTAACCAAACATAGACAAGGTAACAATAACAGTAACACTACCAATCAACAGTTTTCCACCCAAACCTACTTAAACAGCATGTGTCTCAGGCTGGGCCGAGGGATGTGCTCCCAGACTTTGGGGACGGGGAGAGGAAGGAGATGGTGGTTTACGTAAGCAGATACAACTACATGGGCACTTGAAAGAGGAACATTTACAAGGGCAAAAGATATGTAGTAAAAAGGCAAACAAAGTGAGGGCTACCAACATCAAGGCTGCATAATAAATTGCTGCCCATACATAAGCACGCTCCATTGTTTCCGCGGTTTCGGAGGTACAAGAGTGAGAGCGCAAGTGGTCAACAGGCCTGGTCCGTAGGGATCGGGAGTCAGGGTCCACATACACAGCAGGAAAATGGATTTCCACACCCCCAGTCCAAAGCGCATGTGTTGTTGGAGGGTCTCGAAAGTTCGGCTATACCTGGATGGCAAAAACAACTGCCAGGCCCGCCCAGATCTAGGCAACACAGGCATTCTGGGTGGAAGAGAAACTTCCGCTCATTGCGCACTTGGACCTTCCTCGGTCAAGCCCCTAGCCTGGGGCTGGACTATCCCCACTAATCTTACCGATCCCGCTGGATTGCAATTTGGGAAGATGGGAGTAGGGGACGATCCCGTGTGCGCCGCCCTGCTGTTGGGATTTTTTGTTATATTGGTAGTGATCGTCGTTGCCATTGCAGTATGCGAGGGAATGTCTCGTGGCTGGTGTCGGAGAAGATCACCTCCTCCCCCCAGTCCTCCAAGATCATGAAGACAACTAAGATGCCCTCGAAACCTTGATGAGGTGATGGAAACAGACTTATAGTTCAAAGAAGAAAATGTTACTCATCAGCGGAATTACCACGCAGAGCATGACTGTTGTTCTTGGACTCTTTCTATCTTTCTATCGCAATTGCCCCCGTGAGCAGGGGTAACAAGAACTCGAAGGACAACATCCGAAGGACAGTGCTGATATCTTTGTTTCTTATTTTCTCTCTTTCTGATTGTGTCGCGTGGGACTTTGCTGGATTGTTATACAGTTAATTATTTCAGGTTCTTGTTTGCTAATAAATTGTTGATTATTGTTCAAAAAAAAAAAAAAAGGTACAAGACATAAAACTGGAAAATGGACTGATAGAATGGTTACAAATCTACACAACTTGGGAATTAGTGGGTGGCTGAAAGGTATGTTGATGCATGGACTGGCAATGCTGATTGTCATTATGACTGTCATGATGGTATTGGGGTCTGTGTGGAAATGCTTTATGAATGCTATGAATTGAGCATTAAAAGGAGTCTGGATTGTCTAAAAAGAAAAAGGGGGAAATGTGGTAGGATTTTTTAGGGATCAGGGTCATGCACTGATCCTACAGGGTTTGGACAATCCAGGCTGGGTCTCTGAGCAGAAAACTGCCCCATGGTAATCCTGCCCTTGAGGTCACCTGGAAGGGTAAGAATGAGGAAGTCAAGTTAGTGCTTCCTTCCTGTCTGAATGCCTGTATAAACTAAATCTAAAGTAGACTTAGTTTATACACGTCAATTAACGATGCAGACCTATCACAGCACTTCCGGGTGGGGTGGGGGGTGTGATAACTGCCTTTAGCCAATAGACTGTAAGCTTGCATGCTTAAGTTGTGCTTTATCAGGTATTAAGAAAGTCTTTGAATGAACGTTAAGGCAGACTCTGCTCGTACAAAAAGAAAAAGGGGGACTTGTTGGAGAATGGCTCAGAGACAAGGGTCCTGAGCCCACCGAGCAATTGTACGATCAGAGCCTGTTCTAGGGGCTGATGCTGCCTCGCTGATGCTGGGCCTCACTAGGGTTTGCCTGCAGCTGCTCGCAGCTGCTGATACATGAAGAATGTCAAGGACGCTTCAGCCTGTGTACCGTGGTGTGTCGAAAACAGGTTAAGAGGAATTAGAAATAGTGGCCTGAGAAACTTAGTGTTATGAGAAGCTTGTGCTGTTAGCTAACTGCAAGTAGGTGGACCATGCGAATACGACCTTAGAGCTTAAGCCAATCAGCTAGTGACTAGTAGGCATAATATTTAGCGTTGTCTGTATAAATATATGTACCCTGGACTAATAAAGAGAGTACGACATTCATCGCATCTGTGTGAGGTCTAACTCCGGTCTCGCACTCCGTACAAGGTCCTTCCTACACCTCAGCACAGAGCAGTGTCCACTCTCCTCCCTACGCTGCCCAGCCCATCCCTCTACAGTGGTTTTGGTCAGAAGGGACCTCTGGACGTCTCTAGCACCGCGGGCTGCTCTGATCAGGGATAAGTTTACAGTTAGATCAGATTGGTCAGTGCTTTCTCCTGAGCTAGCTCTAATCATGATGATTTTTTTCCCTGTTAAACTCTTTAGAAATTAGAGTTTTGAAACTCACAGGCCCCTGGCCCAGTGCTGGCCCACTGTCATTGTGGGTTTGGGGTTCTTTTCTTTCCTCAAAACCTCATTTGAAATTTCACCTCCTGCTTCTTGTCCTTGCCTTCTGTGATTCCCACCCAGATCATCCATCACACCGACTCAGAGCAATGCTAATTGCAACCTACTCTCCAAGCATGACCTCACTGGGACCCCTAGGGCCATGCAGGCAGGCTGTTGTGGCCAGCTCCACACAGGAGGACAACAGCACCAAGAGCCTGGGGGCACCACTCCTTCCTCAGCCACCTTCACTGGCCTGCTGGAGCACCAGGACAGCAAGGACTTGTGGCTCAGCAACAACCAACAGACCCAGAGTCTGGACATTGCCTTGATTTAGCTGAACATCATCATTTTTCCATTGGAGGCCGTTGCCCAGCCCAGGTCACCTCCCTTCTGATCTCCCCCCATCCTTACTCTGCTCTGGGCAGCCTCTCCTGGCCCCCTCCTTGTGCTCTCCATATGGCCCCAGGATCTTTAGGGATCACTGCTTCAAACCCCCTCCCAAAGGGTCTGTGGAGGTGGCAGTGCTTGAAGGGAGGGACTATGGTGCATTTCCAAGGGGAGCAGGGGTGTTTGGCTGTGCCTGAAGGTGAGATGAATCGCTCTGCAGCCTCCTTTCCTTGCGCCTGCTGCGTCCCCATGGCCTCCTCTGGGATTGCAGAGTCCTTGTTTTCCTGAAGATACCTGGATTTAGCACTTTCCCTTTGAGTGACTCCCACCTTGGGTGATCTCTCAATTTATGGGGCTCCAGTCCCTGCCCGCCCCAGGCACCTGCTGTTCATGGAGATACCCTGTGCTCTTCAGGCAGCTCCAGGCTCCCCTCCTTAAGGACTTCATCTGCATATCACTGTGGGACAACCATGGAAATGGAATTCAGCGACCATTCACCATCTCCACTGTCACTAAACATGGATGCCATGACATTGAGCTCTTGGCCCCTGACTACATGGAGTAAACTGACACTCAGGGAGCAGTTGCTTGTGCCTATTCCTAGCACCAGCTTTGGTAGAAGACCCTAACCTTTCGGCAGTGCACTGGGAAGATCCCATTTTATTGTAGATATCCTATGAGAGAGTCAGCTCTGACCCAGTGTTAGACATAGTTTATACAGGCTCCAGGAGACAGAGCAGAGTCATATCTCAGTACAAGCGAGTTGAATCTAAACATTTGTGTAGGAAAAAAACAACCACAGATTACCAAAAACAATAATGATAACTATAAAAATGAGAATGATAACAAAAATTGTGATGATAATTCAAATTATGTTAATGATAATAATAAAAAAGCATAGACCTAGCATGGGATACCCTACGAGTCACTTCTGCAGAGAGGAGGGAAACTTAACAGTATTGATAAATAGCCATGAAATCACTTTCCTAATGGCATCCTTGATCTCCTTGTTCCTCATGCTGTAGATGAGGGGGTTCACTGCTGGAGGCACCACTGAGTACAGAAGAGCCACCTCCAGATCTTGGGAAGGGGAAGAGATGGAGGGGGGCTTCAGGTAGGCAAACATGGCAGTGATGACAAACAGGGAGACCACAGCCAGGTGCGGAAGGCACGTGGAGAAGGCTTTGTGCCATTCCTCAGAGGTGATCCTCAGCGCGGCCCTGAAGATCTGCACATAGGACACCACAATGAAAATAAAGCACCCGGATGTTAAACAGGCACCAACCAAAAGAACCCAAATTTCCCTGAGGAAGGAGTTGGCGCAGGAGAGCTTGAGGATCTGGGGAACTTCACAGAAGAACTGGTTAATGGCATTGCCTTGGCACAGTGGTAGTGAGAATGTATTGGCTGTGTGTAGCACGGCATTGAGAAACCCACTACCCCAGGCAGCTGCTGCCATGTGGACACAAGCTCTGCTGCCCAGGAGGGTCCCGTAGTGCAGGGGTTGGCAGATGGCAACGTAGCGGTCATAGGCCATGATGGTGAGAAGAGAAAATTCTGCTGACATCAAGAAGGCAAACAGAAACTCTTGGGCAGTACATCCTGCATATGAAATGGCCTTGGTGTCCCAGATCAAGTTAGCCATGGCTTTAGGGACAGTGGTGGAGATGGATCCCAGATCGAGGAGGGAGAGGTTGAGGAGGAAGAAGTACATGGGGGTGTGGAGGTGGTGGTCGCAGGTGATGGCGGTGATGATGAGGCCGTTGCCCAGGAGGGCAGCCAGGTAGATGCCCAGGAAGAGCCAGAAGTGCAGGAGCTGCAGCTCCCGAGTGTCTGCGAATGCCAGGAGGAGGAACTGGGTGATGAAGCTGCTGTTGGACATCTGCTGCCTCTGAGCATGGAGTCCTGTCCAGGGGGAAAAAGACAGTTACAATTTGGGGCAGAGTTCTGTGAGTAAATTTTTATGAATTACTCAATGCTCCCTTTCTCTGTCCCCTGTCCCCACCCAAACACACATTACCTCCCTCCTTGCTCGTCTCTCAGGCTGAGCCTCTGGGTTGTGCAGGCTGAGTGACTTTCCAGCAGCAGTGGCCTTGGCCCATTGGCTCTGGAGGAGTCAGCCCTTCTCTACAGCAGAGGGTATGACAGAAAAGGTATGAAATCAACAGTTCATGTCAGCTATAATTCACTAGTAATGCAGAAGTGCTCTTCAGCATCTTCCAGGAGGACAACCCCAGAGAGACTGTTGGCTGTGCCACAGCTGCAGTGAGCAGACAGAGCCAGCTCATTCCCCGGCCCCAGGCACTGTGTTGCCCTGAGCCCTCTGGTTAGGATGGGCTGGGGCACTTTGCTCCCCTGGACACATCTACAGGGCAAGACCCAATCTTTCATTGTCTGAGCTGCAGCTGAAACCCTCCTCCCCAGAGGGACTGAGGGCAAGAATAAGGGCAGCACAGACAGGAGGGGAAATACAGAGACATGCCCCAATGCTGCTGCTGAAGGAGGAAGAACAGGGGGAGAGAGAAAGTTACTGGGATGTTCAAAGTCCTAAAGGGTCAGGATGCCATCGGGGTGATGAAGCCTGGGAACACATGGCCTTGGGGCAGAAGCTCTGCTGAGTGAGAGTAGAGACCAGGGGAGGGGTCTGCACTGCAGGGGATGGCAGGGAGTTTCCTGAATCCCCCCTCCCTCGGTATCTCTGGGAGCAGCTCCCTCTCCCTCTCTCTCCCTGCCCTCTGTTGCCTGGAGATGTCCCTGCCAGGGGCTCTTTCTCTGTCCCCATGTCTCCTCCCTGTCAGTGCCCACAGACCCCATCCGACCTGCTGCGTGATCAGCTCTGCCCTGCAGACACCTCCTGACAGCATGCATAGTCTAAGGATAGCTCAGTGTTTGGAGGCCCTAAAGAACAGCTGAGATCAACCCTGAGGATTATGTTGATGCTGATCATTGGGCTGAAGGTGGTTAAGGCTTTATGAATTCCTTGCTGACCTATTAACCTGTCACTGCAATGCTCAAGGAGTCTCGGTGTCTTGTACAAACATGACATCTCCATTAACATCTCTGTGCCTCCCCATCACAGCAGGAAACCGAAAGCACAGACTCTAGAAAGTGACTTTGCTTCAGGTAGCCCCTGCCTTGTCCTTCCCACTGAAACATCCCCAGGTAATATCCTGAAGGTGATCTGGAGCTGTGAGCAGTCCTGACACAGACAGCAATCTCTCTCAACAGCAGAAGGAGCCTGCCCTGGCGGGAGTTTCTCCATCCCCCCACAGATTCTCCCCACAGCTCTGTGGGGAGCTCCCCGGGCAGGCTGAGTGCTGACCCTGGCAGGCAGCAGAGTCCCTGCCCCAGCACACAGCCCCCTGGGGTGCAGGGACCCTGCTGGGAAGGACAGCCCTGGGCACCCCTGCCTGCACACCCGGCTGCACACCCCTGCAGCCGGCCCCAGGAAAAGGGAGATGGGATGCCCTGTACCCTCTGAGGGTGCAGCAGGGAATCCCTGCTCTGCACCATGTCCTTCTCCACACAAAAGAAACCCTGAGAGCCATCCTGCCAGATCCTATCTGCTCTGGGATGGGCCAGCTCTAAGAGACCCTCCAGGACTCTCAGGTACATTGCCCTGCACCCACAGACTTACCGAGTCAAGGGCTGTGAAGATTTCTCCTGCAGTGAGCTCTCAGCATCCTCCCACTCCACGCTGCCTGGAACCTCTCCCTGCCTCGCTGCTCTGCCCTGGGTGCCTGCAGGCAGTGCCCCCAGCCCTGCTGCGCTTTGCAGAGGAGCTGCTCCTGGGCAGAGCTGTCTCTCACAAGCACTGCTCAGTGGCCAGGAGCTCCCTCCGGCCCAGGAGCCCGGCCCAGCTCAGCAGCAGGGGACCAGCCCAAGGCGGCACTTTCTCTGTCCCCTCTGGGCTCCCTCCGGGTGTCCCTGGGGCTCCAGGGGAACTGCTGTGAACCAGGCTGAAGGAATCGCTGATGTTCCCTCCCTCAGCTGGGGAGAAACGCTTATTTCTAGCAGTGTCATTTCTCGTCAGGATAGGCTTATGTATAAGATTCATCTTTTCTTGTCTTAATATCCAACAGGACTTGCAGACAGTGACAAGGAGGGATTTCTTTTACCCCTGATGAGGAAGTGATTCAGCTGAGTCTGTTGAGGCATCTCACTCTAGACTTGTGGTCCTGGGCCTAGAAGGGGATTCAGCTCCCTCTCATGGACTGTCACAAACCCACAGAGCTGGGGTTCCTCTCTCCTCAGTTCAGGTGTGCACAAAATAGGCACCTGCATGTGAAAAGCTTGTCTCATCTGCCCTGCTAATTAATGGAGATGGAGGCCAGCAGTGAGCTCCTTAGACAAATACCTGGTGACATTTGGGGTGCCCGAGGTGGTCCAAGATATGTGCAAGTAGCTGCAAGCTCTAACAGAGCAGCTCTGAGAGATGGGGCAGCACCTGGGGGCAGCATCCTGGAGCCTGGTTGTGAGTTCCTTTGCCCAACAGCAGATGCCCACATTTAGGATGACTGAACGTTTCCCTACTCCGTATGTTCATGGCAGCCTACAGAGATATTTATCTGACCAAATGGAATCATGTACCCTAGGAAGATCTAAGCCTTTCCTTCCTTTGTCATTAGCTGAGTTTCCCACCTGTCCTTTGAATATAATGGCAGTTTTCTCATGTACATCCCTTCAGTGCTTAACCTATTTTAGTGCAGATGAATCTCAGTTTAATATCCAAATACAGGATATGCAAATACAGGCCAGTAGTGCTACGTGAGATACTGGGACTTTCCAGCACAACTGCGTGTCGCTGACATGGACAGCACAGGCCCTCTGCAGGGACCTCCCCCCATTCAGCCTGGTCGTGCTACAGGCACCGTGCTGGGCACCGCGGACAGATTCAGTGCCCTGGGCCAGCCCCCGCATCCCACTGCAGTGAGGCAAGGGCTGGCCGTTCCCTGTCACGCAGGTGCAGGGCAGGGCGTGAATACAGAGCACATCACACCGGGGTCTCACTCGTGTGCCTTCACTTTCAAACTATGACGATTCTTCTCTCCCCCATCATTAACCACCCCCTCAATGTTACCATTCCCTCTTTCCTCCTCCTCCTCCTCCTTAATTTCTCTTTCACTATCCTAATACCCTCCAAAAAGAATAGCCTAGCCTGTTAATGCTTTCCCCATTGGCCATGCATTTCTTTTTTGTACCCTCTTTTAGTATTGCTGACATGGCTGCTGTAGCATTTTGCTCCTTGGGCGGCAACCCCTTTAAACACAAAATTCTCTTTCATTACCTGTAGTGTCTTTCAACTCCTCATATTGTTGTCTTGTTTGAGGCATTGGCCCATGAGCCTGAAATGCTGAAATGTTGAAGTTTCAGTCCTTAAGTACCTTGGCACAGTTTCCTATTTGGCCAACAGAAATCTCCTGAAGATGTACAAGGAGGAGGGTTTTGCAAGGAGAAGGGGGGCAAGGTCCACACCAGGAGCAGAATAACCCCTTGCTCCAGGACAGGCTTTAACAGGACTGGCTGAGGAGCGGCCTTGAGGAGTTGAGCATGGGAAGTTATGATGGATGCTATATGCACCAGTGGGTTTCCCCTTTCAGTGGGTGGATGGAGAAACTGGAGAAGGTCCAGAGGAAGTCTGTCGTGATGGGGTTTTGGCTCTGAAGCACATGAGATATATGGAAAGGCTGAGGGAACGGAGCCTCTTCAGCCTGCTGAAGGAGAGGCACAGGGCACTCTAAAAGCAAGTGATGCCTACCTGAATAGATCATGGTGGAGCCAAACTCTTCTCTGGCGGCAGACGGTATGGCAGAGGCAACTGCCACAAAGTGCCTCTTGAGAACTTCACCCTGGGCAACAGGAAAATCTGACTAACAGGCTGGTGCTGCAGTGCAGCAGGACACCCAGAGACTCTCTGTGATCTCCATCTCTGGAGGTTTTCAGGGTTCAACTCCACCAGGAGTTGAGGGTCTCTACAGCATAAGCTCTTGGGACAATGCAGGGTGCAACTGCCCTGTGCTCAGGAAGTCTCTCGTCCTGCCTTTGGTTCCAGGTAGGGCCAGCTCTGAGGTCAGAGCCGGTTGCTCAACTGTTGTGGTTTGAGCTCAGAGGGTATCTGAGCACCACACAGCCGCTCACTCCTCCCTTCCTTCCCAGCAATGAGAAGGGACAAATAAGCCAGGCTTGGGCTTCAAGATAGGACCAGGAGGGGCAAATCACCCATAATGGTCACAGGCAAAAGGCAAACTCGTTAGGGGAAGAAAAAGAGAACATAGATATATTACAGACACTAACAACAACACATAGCAGAATAAGACAGTGAGAAGCATTGCCTCGTCTTGAGAACACCTTCCCCCCACCCCTCTCTTCTTCCCAGGCTCAGCTCTGCTCCCGATATCTCTACCTCCTCCCCCAGCGGCGCAGGGGCAGGGAATCGGGGGGTGCAGTCAGTGCTGCCTTTTCTTCCATCTTCGGTGGGGGGAGCTGCTGGAACTTGTTCCCCTGCTCCATCATGGTCCCCCTCTCACAGCAGACAGTCCTCCACAAACTTTTTCCGATGTGACTCCCTCCCAAGGGCCGCAGCATTTCCCTACGCTTCTCCAATGTGGGGCATCAACTTTCTCCAACTGGAGTCCCTCCCATGGGCTGCAGCCCTTCCCAAGCTGCTCTGGCATGGGACAGCCCCACGTGCTGGAATCCTCCCAGCGCTGAACTACAGTAACAGTGAGGTCTGCCTTTTCCCGCATGATCCCAGGTTTTTTTGGGCACTGTCACCTTGGTGATCTATGCAAAACACAGACCATAAATCAGTGTCTGCCCCACCGTGGATCTTCATGGGTGGCAGGGGGAGGGACACCCTGTCATCTCACCAGAGGATACAGGGGGGTCTCTGCTCCAGCACACCTCCCCCCTCCTTTCTTCCTCCGTTCCTCCATTGACCTTTGTGTTCACGCAGCTGCCTCAATTCCTCGTTACAAGTCCCACTCCTTCTCACCACGTCCCTTCTTAAACATATTAGCGCAGAGGCGCAGTTGACTGCCTTGGCCTTGGTGTGGAGGTGGGGCAGATTTGGAGCCGGGGAAGCTTCAAGAAACTTCTCCCAGGGGCCATCCCTATCGCCACCTCCCTCGCTACGAAAAACAACCCCACCACTCACTGAAACCCAGGACAACAATACAGGGAAACACTGGGTGATCCCCAGGCCACCCCTCGTCCCCATAGAGTGGTTCCAGGACACTGGGGGACACTGTGTGGGGGACATGGGAACAGTGAGGAGATACCCAGGCCACCACCCATCCCCAGAGCAGTGGGGTCCCAGTGGGGTCACTGGGGGGAGTCTGCCACCATCTAAGGGTCCCGTTAGCTTTCCTGAGTGTGTGTGTGTGGGGGGGGGGTTGGAACAGTCCTCTCAGGCCTCTGATTTGGGGGGGACAGTGGAGGGGACAGCAGGAGAGGCAGTGGCGGAGGGGCACAGTCGGGGTCCAGAATGGTGGTGCCTTTAGGGGTCCTGGTGCAAACATTGGTGTCACTGGTGGGGGGTGTGGACACCATGATGTACTTCTGGACGCTGCCTGTGGTACTGGGGACCATGGGCTCCACTGCCACCAGTCTGACCATGGGCTGGACACTGGGGAGAGTGGTGGTGACAGGGGAGGTGGCAGTGGGTGCTGGGCTGGTGCTGGAGGTGATCACCTGTGGGAATTGGTGAATTTGGGAAGGACATGGGGACAGTGTGGGACACAGGGCCACAGGGACTGGGGGGAATGGTGATGGGGATTGGGGGGATGGTGGGCTCAGGCAAGGTTGCTGTCACAACAGGGACCCCCTGGACCACATCTGAGGAGATGATGTCCACATCTGAGCTGGCCTCGTGTGCTCTTCATGCCCACAGGGGTGTTCAGAGGCACGAGTCCTTCCCTTGCACACGCAGAGGCAGTGCACTGTCACAACTGTAGTGTCTCTCTGGCCTCCAGTTGCTGCTCCCAGAGGCTGGCAGGCACCTGAGCTTCGCAGTGTACCACCCTGCTCTGCACTCCTCTGAGGTGCCCCGAGGCATGAGGAATGGACACGGGGACCTCAGCTCAAGGAAGCACATCCCAGTGCTGCATTCTGGTGGGTTCCCAGGGGACAGTACGCTCAAGGTGAAGTGACTGTGAGACACTGTCTGTCCCACAGACGTTCATGGGATCCCCGGGAATAGCTGAGGGCATCTGTGCTCATTCAGGTTCATCTCCCCACGTGCACACAATTTGCATACTCACGACTCATCTGTACAATGCAAACATGGACTGCTGACCTGGTCACTCAGTGTCCCTCCATGGAGGGATAAACAACCTCTCTGAGCTGGGGTGAGAGGCCCGTGCTGGAAATGGTGGTTGTTCCTGACTGGTGTGTGACGATCACTCTGGGGCAGCTTTCCCCAGGGTGTTCAGAGCACACGGGCAGAGGGCAGGTCCTGCCCTGATGGTCCTTCATGTCTCTCCCAGGAGAGGCCTGGCTGTGTGAGGACACAGCTGTGTGCCCTGACCTTTCACACTCACACACTTCAGCGGTACAGCGGTGTTATCCCTTGCCCAGCACTGCTGCACCCAGACATCTCAACCCCCTCCCAGCTCTCCCCACTCCCCAGCCTTCTCCCCAGCCGAGCAGAGCAGCCCAGTCTGGTCTGGCCCCGCAGAAAGGAGGAGATGGAGGTTACTGTCAGTGTCTCTCCTGCTGTCATGGCCTGGAGATCACCTGCTAGGAGCCTTCAGTCCCCCGGGCCAGCCCTGCTCCCCAGGACAGCACAGAGTCCTGGCCCTGGGACTCCTCAGGCAGCTCCCACTGCCCTCAGCTGGCACCCACAGCAAAGAATTTCTCTTTTCATGTCTCCCTTCCATGCACACAGTGTCCTGCTCTTCTCCCAGGACATCCCACCTCTCCACAGGACCTTTCCTCAAGGTGGGCACATCTGTGCTGGCCTGGACAGCCAGTTCTGCACCCGCTTTCCATACTCTCCACAGCCCCTGAGCTGCTGATGCTGCTCTGAGGAACAAGTGGGCTTGCCTGGGGCCCCAGGATGATTTTACAGTGCTGTGCTGGTCAGGCTGGGAGGCAGACCCAGCTCAGGGACATCACTGCCACCGACTGCCTCCCACAGAAGCTCTTATGTGGCCATGGAGGGTGCTCAGAGGTACCCTGCCTTATTTCCCACACCACAAGATGTGTTTGGATGCTGCACTGGATTCAGGCTACAAGAGTCCACTGATGGTGGAACAAATCACTCACCAGGCTCCTTTCCCTGTGCCTGCTGTGTCCCTTGGGGGTGCAGAGCCCTCACTCAGCACTTCACACCCAGATTTAGCACTTTATACCTGGGTCCCTCCACCCTGGACATGTTTGTGTTCAGTGGGCTCCACTCACTGCTGACCTCCTGGCACACGCTGATCCTGCAGATCACCTAGATCACCTGCACTCTGCTGGCAGTTCCAGACTCCTTCCAGAAAAAAAATTCACCTGCCATCAGTCCTATCACATGCTGTAGAGCTCCAGGGAGTTTAACTGGAGATCATTCACCATCTGTGTGGGTGCTGTCCAACAAGTAACACCTGAGCCATTCCTCAGTCCCTGCAAGACCATACTGGGAGCCATCCCACTGAGCCCATGGGGAAACAAGCAGAGAAACAGTCCGCTTTGGAGTCTATTCCTTGGGCATCTTGGAAAAATCCCTAAGCGTTTGGGCACTGCCTTGAGGAGATCCCCTTTCGTGATGGAGATGCTGTTAGAGAGGCCAGCTCTGTCACAGATCTGCTGTGCAGGGACTCTGTATGCAGGAGCTGACGCAGCAGCACCAGAGAAGGTCTTGGAAAAAAAGCCTCAGACAAAAAAGTCACTGCAGGGTCCTTTTCAGTATTTAAATGCAGAGGGTGTGGAAATTCATTTACACTGTCTCTGGGTCAAACCGGACAGATAGATAATGAAATTGAAATAGTAAGAATAGTGAAAACACTTTATGGACAACTTAGAAGTGAAAAAAAAAAAAAAAAATCAACAATAACATCAACAACTACAAAATATATAAAAGACAGGAAGACAGGTTGAGACTGTAATGAGTTATATTAAAAGTGATATGGAGAAGATGGGCAGTATATTGCTTCTAAAAAAAACATCTGGTCATCAGTTTCTGAACTGCATCCTTGAGGTTCTGGTTCCTTATGCTGTAAATGAGGGGGTTCAATGCAGGAGGAACCACTGAGTACAGAACAGCCACCACCAGGTCCTGGAGTGGAGAGGAGATAGAGGGGGGCTTCAGGTAGGCAAAAAATGAAGTGCTGATAAACAGGGAGACCACGGCCAGGTGAGGGAGGCACGTGGAAAAGGCTTTGTGCCGTCCCTGCTCAGAGGGGATCCTCAGCGCGGCCCTGAAGATCTGCACATAAGACAGCACAATGAAAACAAAACAAGCAAAGAATAAACAGGCACTAACCACAATAAGCACAACTTCCCTGAGGTAGGTGCCTGAGCAAGAGAGCTTGAGGATCTGGGGAACTTCACAGAAGAACTGGTTCACCACATTGCCATGGCAGAGTGGTAGAGAAAATGTGTTGGCAGTGTGCAGTGTGGCATAGAGGAACCCAGTGCCCCAGGCAGCTGCTGCCATGTGGACACAAGCTCTGCTGCCCAGGAGGGTCCCGTAGTGCAGGGGTTGGAAGATGGCAACGTAGCGGTCATAGGCCATGATGGTGAGGAGAGAAAACTCTGCTGTAATCAAGAAGAGAAGCAGAAACACTTGCGCGGTACATCCTGCATAGGAAATGGCCGTGGTGTTCCAGAGCAAATTGGTCATGGCTTTAGGGAAAGTGGTGGAGGTGGAGCCCAGGTCGAGCAGGGAGAGGTTGAGGAGGAAGAAGTACATGGGGGTGTGGAGGTGGTGGTCGCAGGCGATGGCGGTGATGATGAGGCCGTTGCCCAGGAGGGCAGCCAGGTAGATGCCCAGGAAGAGCCAGAAGTGCAGGAGCTGCAGCTCCCGTCTGTCTGCGAATGCCAGGAGGAGGAACTGGGTGATGGAGCTGCTGTTGGACATCAGCTGGTTCTTGACATGGGGACAGTGGCCTAAGAAGGAAAAGATGGGACAATTGTGACAGACTGCACGCAAAGCCACTGTATTTCTCAACAAAATCCCTCCCCCCAACTCCCAATTCCAACACATTTCCTTTGTTTTCTCTGAGGAGCAGGACCTCTGCCCATGTGCTGCCAAGGAGCCAGCTCTGCCCTGCTGCCGTGAGGACATGGGAGCTGGTTCTTGTCTCCTCCAGTGTTCACAAGGGATGTCAGATGCAATTCACTCTTAATAGAGATGTTCAATATCTGCACTTATGACTCCCAAGAGAGTGGGATGCAGAAGAGAGGTTTATCATGTGTTATGATAACTTTCTCTGTGTCTTTTATTTTCCACCGTCATCACATCTGGTGAGTACTACTTCTAGGGGTAGAAATCCTCAACTTTATGACTGAAAGTGTGGAGTCTTAAGACAAGACAGGCAAAAGGGCTCAGCTGTCTCTTGCTCAGTGCAGAGTCAGGAGAGCAGCAGTATCAATCAAGCTTGTTCCCAGCTGCCCTGTGCTTTCATTTCTGCTATCTGGAGGATGACTGCACACAAAAATTACTCTCAAAAAAAAAAAAAAAAAAAAATGTAACTGGACTCTAATGAAAGCAGGGGAGTCTTGTTTCTCTTATCCGCAGGGAAAGGTCTGAAAAATCTTTTTACCACCACAGAGGTGCAGTTGTGAGGGAGAGGGCAGGACATGGCCCCTGTCAGAGAGAAGCAAAGGAATCTGCGAGGAGACTGACAACCCCCAAGGGATGGCTCAGCACTCCCTGGGATCCTGCTTGGAGCTCTATTTGCCAGGAACTGTTTCTCTGTCCCCACATCTCCTCCCTGTCCCTGCTCACGGATCCCATCCCACCCACCATGTCCTCAGCTCTGCCCAGAATACACCTTCCTGGCAACAGGACACTGACCAGGGGGATCTCTGTGCTGGCAAGTCTTGAAGAGAATTTCAGATAAACCCTGAAGAGACCACAAAGGTGATGTTAATGCTTTCTGTAGGCTGAGGTGGGTGAAGGGACTTTAGCAGGTTTCCTGATAAACCCATTCCTCACTCACTGTAATGCTGTAGGAGTGTTTGTCTCTTGTGCAAACCTGAACAGATCCATGACCATATCCACCTACCATCACAGCCGGGGAGTGAAAGCACCAATCCTGGTAAGTTCCTTTACTGCCCAGTAGCACCCCGCCTTGATGTCCTTCTTGAAAAGTGCCCTGTGAAATGTCCCAGGGGCGATGTGGAGCTGCAATCAGCCCTGACCCAGGCAGCAGCCTCTCGATAGCAGAACAATCCTGCCCCGCCGTAGAGTGGCTTGCTCCTTACCCCACAGCTTCTCCCCACAGCGCTGTGAGGAGCTACCTGGGCAGGCTGAGTGCTGACCCTGGCAGGTGGCAGAGTCCCTGCCCCAGCACACAGCCCCCTGGGGTGCAGGGACCCTGCTGGGAAGGACAGCCCTGGGCACCCCTGCCTGCACACCCGGCTGCACACCCCTGCAGCCGGCCCCGCCAGAAGGCAGCCCTCATGCCCTGGCCCTCACAGGGGGCACCAGGGAAGCCCTGCTTGGGAGCAGCTACTCCTCCTCCTCCTCCTCCTCCTCCTCCTCCTCTAGGCAGGAGGCAGATTCCTGGTGGGTCTGCCGCCTTCCCCAGATCCCTCCCTGAGCTGCAGCTGCATTGCCCTGCACCCCCAGACTTACTGTGGCCAGGGCCCTGATGCTTTCTCCTCCTCGGACCTCTCAGCATCCTCCCAGCCCAGGCTGCCTTGAAGCTGTGTGTGCCTCGCTGCTCTGCCCTGGGTGCCTGCAGGCAGTGCCCTCAGCCCTGCTGCGCTTTGCAGAGGAGCTGCTCCTGGGCAGAGCTGTCTCTCTGCAGCGCTGCCCACTTGCCAGGAGCTCCCTCCGGCCCAGGAGCCCGGCCCAGCTCAGCACCACAGCAACAGCCCAAGGCACTTTAATGACCCCTCAGGAGGGTTTGGTGCCAACTCCATGAACCTCATGCACTGAGAAGCTGAAGAAACCTCTGAAGAAGTCAATGTTATATTCCAACTCCAAAGTTTCCTGCACTGTTAATGGCTCCCACTGAGAGACACTGTTGACAAAGCCTCCTCAGGGTCCTGTTAGAGCAGAATTCTGGAGGCAGTGATGACAAGTCAAAAACTAAAAGGGAAAGGTGGCTCTGATGCTGAGTAAACCTGAATGTGTTGTATTAAGCCAAAGTTCCAAGCCCTAGGCCCATTAAATAAATGGCCAAGCCATGACCCCCAGCCCCTGGGAAGGGAGATCCTGTCCCTCCCACATTCCTCAGGGCTCTTCCTGGGGTAGGGGCTATGGAGATGTGCACCTCCCAGGCTCCTGAGGATGCACAAGGAGGCCATGAGGCCCCCGTGCTGCAAGGGGACTGTGCCTCCTCACAGGCATCAGTGGCAGAGACAACAGCCATAGCCAAAATGATGATGGGGTTGACTTTACTGGGGGCTTTCAACTTTCCCACAGCCCTCTGTCATCTCCACCACAGGCTGTCCGATGTGGTTGCATGCCCTGGGCCTTTTCCCCTGCAGGCTGTCCTCATCCCCCCAGTTTTGTCCCCTGGAGAATGCCAGGGGAGAAATTACCTGTCCTCATCTCCCCCAGCCTTACAGCCATGAGGCCCCAGTGCTGTAAGGATTAGGTGTCTCCTGGTAGGCCTGCAGTTGATTTCTTGAAGGCTGGGGACATCCACCGTGCTTACCAGCCTTGCTCTCACTTGACCATCTTCCTACCCTTACTGATATCTCTCCATCCTCACGGGCTGTTGGTTGGAATGCAAAGCTTTGGCTAATCCAGACTCTTTCTGGGTGGCCTATTGTACTGCACTTGGAGGGACGCTTCATGTAGCTCAACGTAACACAAAATCCTCATGTCCAGTCTCAACTTCCAAAGCTTCACTTTGTGCCATTCTTTCTTTCTTATGTTGTTTCTCGATTTAGAGAAAAACCTCCACCATCTCTGAAACCACACTTCAACCCATGTCAGGATAGTCTGGGTGGCCATGCTCATCCTAGTGCAGACCTGTATGCAGGTGGCCTTGTTTGTGGCCAGCATGCACCGCTGTCTTGTATGGTGTCCTCATAGTGCCCAGGCCCATCTCCTCAGAGTCCCTGATCAGCTACTCAGGTCCAAGCCTGTCCTGATAAATGAGGAGATTATTCTTCCTCTTAATGCAGGACTGGACACTTCTCCTTGTAAACTTCAAGAGGTTTATGTTGGCCGGAATCCCAGAGTTTCTCAGGTTTCCCTGGGCTGAAGCTCCACTTGGTCAGCTGTTAGTGCCTCTGTGCAGATAGCTCACCTTGATGGTGGTGGTGTCTCTCACGTAATAACAGCCTGAGGAGCTGCAGGGCTCTACAGCCCCAGGTAGGAATTACCATCAACACAATCTTCAAAACAGCAAATGAGATCACAAAACAAGCAAAGTCAGGGTCAGTGGAGAAAGGGTAAATGAGGGTTGGGCTATTTGTATGTTAGACCGTGTTAGTGGAAAATATATACCTGTAGAGAGATTGAAACAATAAGGATCTCTCCAGAAGCTGGTTTTAGGTCCCTCCAGCTGTCTGGGACCTGGATCCAGAATTCCCTCATCCCCCCAGTTCCTCCACACACAGACAAGCACACGCACACGCAAATGTCTCTCTCCAGCACAGCATCACAGAACTGCTGAGCCTGGAATGCTGTCAGGTTCTACCTCCTCTGTCCTTCCTCTTCATGCTTGGTTTCTGTCAGGAGCTCCTTTTTCATCCATGCCATCCTCCTGACACCTTTTCTTGACTTTCAGCATGTCTGTGTGGACTGTTCTGGAGTGCAAAGAGGAGATCATTAACCATCAAACAGCTCTCTGCACCCTTTCCTCTTCAGGGCTGTATCCCATGGGATTCTTCCAAGCAGGTCCTTCAGCAGGTCAAAGCCTGCTCTCCTGACGTCCTGCCCCTTGCTTTCTTCCCTTCTCTCAGCATGCTACACTCTACTTTCTCACCCTTGATTGTTACAGCCCCGAGCAGCTCTTCCTAGTTTGCAAGTATCAAGTCCTGCTGCAGGGCCCCTCACCTCACTGTCTCCTCAGTCACCCTTGTCAGGAAGATGTCACCAGTGAGCTCCAAAATCCTCCTGGGTGGCTTGCACCTCTTCAGCAGAGGCAACTGGGACAGTTTCAGCCTGCCATGAGGTCCAGGGCCTGCAGAGCATAAGCTCCTTCCAATTGTCTGAAGAAGGCCTCATCTACCTGATCAAGAGGTCTGGAGCAGAAATCCACCCATCCTCCCACAGTGCTGCCCATGTTGTTCTGCCCTCTGATCCTGGCCTATCAGCTCTCAGCTAACTCATCGTCAGTCCCCAGGCAGAGCTCCATGCATTCCTGATGCTCTCTTACATAAAGGACAACCTCCCCTCCAGATCCAGACCTGTGGCCTTATCAGTACCTGACTGCAAGACCCCACATTTTCTCCAGGTGCTGCTTTGGGCCACTTTCTCCCTCAAGCAACCAACTCACAGATCCTCTGAGCTCACCAGGGTCTAGTACAGACGTAGGGTCTCTAAAATACCTGGCTCCCAAGACTCTCCTACTTGCTGGTTAATTTGGTTTGATGTGCATTAGTGGTTCCACCCAATGACATAAGCCACCAACATGACACATGCACACAGCCTGATCTCTCCAGTTGCTGGCCCACCAGGTGCATGAGCCCCTTTGACTCGTGCTTCCCACTCCAGGGATGGGCCCTTGGACCTCTATCCGTACCAAGAGCAGACATCTCCTCACCCCAGAAAGTTGTGGTGGATGGAATTTCATAAGACAGGACAGACTGGAGTCATCAGTTGCATGGTGTGCATAAACCAATTATACTGACCAGCCACACGTGACCAGCTCCTTTCATCCCCTTTTCCCCCTGTTTTCCGATGCTTCTTTCTCCCCAAACCACCTTGGTCCTTCCCTTTCCCTGCCTTTGGTTCTTTCCTAGGCATGCCACAGCAAGCCTGGCACAATCCCCAGTGCTCTCTCTGGCATCCCATAAGGACTCTCAGACCCCCAGAAGCAGAAACCCCCACCCTCAGTCGGCAAGGTCACCCTGGGAGGCTCCTCCGATTGACCCACTTGTTAAATGTCACACCCAGATATTTTGGACCTCTCTGTGAACGAGTGTTTTTCACTTTGGGTTTTAAATTGTTTCTCTGAAAACAGGGTGATTCTGTCCTAAGAAATGGAAATTATTTTTGTTTGTGGAATTGTTGGAGATTAGGTCAGATAAAAATGTCCATGTGGGGTATATGTGAAAAGGAGCACAGTTTGTCTGACCATGACCCAGTCCTGATGACATCGACTCCACAAGGCATTTACTGGCACTGATCACACATGATAAGGACCGTAACATGCATCTACCCTGATCACTGGTAAGTCCTCTTCCATCCCATCCACCTCTGTTTCTGTTATCCCTTCCTCAAAGGCTGTGTCACCTACACAAGACCCAATGAAAAAGATTTTAAAGAGTCGGAAGTGCAAGCCAGGCCGACAATAACCATTTTTCAGTGGTTAAAACACACTCAATATGTCAAGCAGCAGTCATACCCTGAGATTAAAGACACCCTGGAGTATTTGAGGGCACATCATAGGAAGGATGACCAGGCACCTGTATTGGGCTTACGTGACAAGGTGTTTTGGTAGAGGCGGGGAGAGGGGCATGCAGGGGTGACTTCTGTGAGAAGATGCCAGAAGCTGCCCCATCATGTCAGATGTGGGGTGGATGGGGTGAGCTGAGTCCTGCTTGAGCCCAAGGGCTTCCAGCTCTGGATGAGATGCCTACATTGCCTCAGCTGAATTCCTGCTCACAGGGGAAATCAGCCCCTTGCTAGTCCCGCTCTATGCGTTCTTTTGGTTTCGGACAGGAAAAATTCTATTTTCCAGACAGACGCATTGAGAGCTCTCACAGGCCAGACCGTGCTGGAACCAGTCTCTCTCTGGTGTTGGGACAGGTACATTGCTGATTACTTCAGCTGACTTCAGAGAACGTTCCCCAGGGGTGGCCCCGCTGCCTTTCGGGAGCTGTCAGCCCTCGAGCACCAGGGATCTCTTGAGGGACAGCAGGGGTATAGAGAAAGTGGTGCCTTGGGCTGGGCCGGGCTCTGGGGCAGGAGGAGCTGATGGCAAGCGGGAAGCACTGGAGAGAGACAGCTCTGCCTGGGAGCAGCATCACTGCGGAGCACGGCAGGGCTGAGGGCACTGCCCACGGGTGACAAGGGGAGAGGAGAGAAGTGAGGAGATGTAAGACAGTGTGGAGTGGGAGGATGCTGAGAGTTCACTGGGGGACAAATCATCACAGCTCCTAACACGGTAAGTCTCTGGCTGCAGGTGGGTACTGGTAGAGTCTCTGGGAGGGTCCTTCTAGAGCTGGCACATGCCAGGGCTGATGCTCTCTGGAGCAGTGATTATCTGCCGAAAGTCGGGGGACGGGGCATGTCATCTCCCTTTTCCTGGACACGGCTGCAGGAGCGTGAAGCTGGGTGTGCAGCCAGGGGCACCCCGGGCTGTCCTTCATCACAATCACCCCTGGTAGGGCAGGGTCATTGTGCTGTTGAGGGGGTGATGCGTGGGTCAGGGCTGTCCACAGCTCCTGCTGACAACCAGGACAGCTCTGGAGGGGAATCCTGCAAGATGGGAAAATAGGGAGGCTTCAGCTGCAAGGGAAGGAGCCTGTGCTTTCAGTTTGCTGCTCTGGGTTGGCTGGGTGAGCAGTGAGAGATGGGAATGACTCTCACTGGTTTGGAGAAGGTACTGACAATGCAGAACTGTTTCACTGAGAGGTGAATGAGTCTGGGAGCATCAGAGCAATCCCCCATGGCTTACAGATCACCAGCACCACCAGAAGCAGGCTTGTCAGGTTTTCTCTGACATATATACCTGCAATTTGAAGAGCAGAGAAGTTCCTGGGCAGTGCCCTGCCCCTGGAGGTGTCTGCAGGGCAGAGCTGAGCACGCAGCAGCTGGGATGGGGTCTGTGAATGCAGAAGATGGGAACCGAGAAACCAGGCTGCCAGCAGGCACAGCTCCAGGCAGCAGCAGAGACGGGTCAGGGAGTGAGATTTTTAACAGAAATCCTGTTTCAAGGGATCTACTAGCACCTCCAGTGATTCCCTGCAACACAGGTCCCTTCCCCTGATCTTGGAAAATGGGTGAAGAAAAAACAGTTGTTTAGGCTAGCGTAAGAACTTAATCAATCAATACAACACCTGCAACATGTTGTCTGCCGCACCGAGGTCCTTGAGCTAGGCAACTGTGATAAACACCTTGTGGGGAATGCCTAAATGGAGAGGCTCTGTGTGTAAATTGGCAGACTCCTAATGAGAAGCCCTTGTCCTTGGAGATTAAAGTGCTCTGAAAAAGAATGAACTAGCTGAAGCTAGGTTGGAGATAAGAAAGGTCAGACATAAACCAAAGAAAGGCCAATTACAAATGTAGAAAAAGTCCAAGAAAGGTTCATCTCCAAACACCACCAGAGACTGCTGGAGTCCACCAATGACCCCCATGGAAGCCCCTCGGGGACACAAACTGCATTCCTAATAGCTATGTATATAAGATCATGAGTTTTAAGGAATTTGATGAATATGTATGTAACAGAGGGATATAAGCTTCGGCTACTGTAATGTACGGTGAACATGTCAGGTGGAATGATTCCCTCATGTCCCCAGCCAAATATATAAATGCCTGCTCGTTAATGCTAAACCCAGCATGAAGGAGTTTTCATTCCCGATTTCTGTGACACTGACATCTCTCCCCTTCTCTCTCCCACCCAGCAGAGCCTCTGCCCTCACAGCCATGGAGTCCAGGACACCAGCAGCCTCCTCACCCCCCTGAGCGCCAAGAAGAGGTGAAGGGCATCTCTCCTGCCCCGTGCCCGTGCAGCACAGGGGCTGAGGGTGACTGCCCTGCGGTGTCACCGGCTGGGAGGTGGCGGGCAGAGCTGGGACAGGGGAAGGCTGTCCCGAGTGCCTGGCTGTCTCTCTGCTGGCCTCTCCCAGCTGGGCCATTCCGGCGCGTCTGCTCATCTCTCCTCGCGCCTGTGCCGCTCCTGCTGCGGCTGTCAGGCACTCTGGGGTGGGAGGTTCAGCTGAAGGGTCAGCGCGGAGCTCGTGGGTCCTCCCACGCAGACGTGTCTGTGGGAACCCGGTGTCCCAGCTCTCCTTGAAGCTGTGGGGCTCTGGGCTGTGCAGCCCGTGCAGGTGGGGACTGAGCTGACTTCAGGAGATGCCACCATGAGGACACTTGGTGACTCCTTGGGGTGTCCTCCCAAGCTGGAGCCGCTCTGCAGACTGGAAATCTCTCCCCCAGCATTTGTGTGTAAAACGCATTGGAGAATCCCTGAGATGCTACAAGAAGGAAAATGTTAATTTGTTGGAAAAATGAACTCTGTGTCTTTGGCAAGGAGTGGGGTGGTAAGACTTTGCTAAGTACTGGGAGACAGAGTGAAATATTTAGTGATCTGCAGTGGATCCCTCTGCTCTCAGCGGGGTCTGATTGCTTCTCCAGGTACCGCAAGAGATCAATCCCCCTCCATTTCAAGGGGCAGACACAGGGCATTCGGGAACAAGACAAACAGGACAGACCAGCTCGCCTGCCCCTGTGCTAAGCCCCAGCAAATCTTTTTCCTCCCAGGACTTGTGGCTGCTCAGACTGAGCACAACAGAGATGCTGAGCATTTCTGATTTCACAGAAGAGCCCCAGAGGAGATGGGCTGGGGTGGGGGTGGTGGGGTGGTAGGGAAGAGCTTTCTGAAAGAAAAAAACAGAAACAAAAGCCTGAAACTCCTTGATGCAGTCAAGTTTCCTTGGAATTGGGGCTGTAGATTTTGTCAAGCCCTTTAATGTTCAGAGGGAATTCACCTGAGAAATCTGTGAGACCTGGCCCCTACATGCCCCCTGCTCCCAGGCAGAGCCTGGCCTAGAGCATGTCCAAAACATCTGGGAGCCCACAGGCCCTGCTCTTCACAGCACCCCCAGCCAGCACAAACCATAGTAATATCCAGGGATGTCCACGAAGGTCCTAAGAAGCAGGAAAAAGTGAGGAGTAGTGTGTCTAGAGGGCATGACTATTTGAGGGATTTCTTTCGTTTTTCACAGAGAAGTCTGTCCTCACTCGTCACTGTCTTTTCCCTCTAGTACAGGCACTCAGGTTCATAGGGAGACCATGTCCAGCAGCTCCATCACCCAGTTCCTCTCCTGGCATTTGCAGACAGACGGGAGCTGCAGCTCTGCACTTCTGGCTCTTCCTGGGCATCTACCTGGCTGCCCTCCTGGGCAACGGCCTCATCATCACGCCATCACCTGACCACCACCTCCACACCCCCATGTACTTCTTCCTCCTCAACCTCTCCCTCCTCGACCTGGGCTCCATCTCCACCACTCTCCCCAGTTCCATGGCCAATTTCCTCCAGGATACCAGGGTCATCTCCTTCTTGGCATGTTATGCCCAGGTCTTTCTTTGTATTTTTCTTGGAGCAGAATATTCCCTTCTCACCGTCATGGCCTACGACCGCTACGTTGCCATCTGCAACCCCTGCACTACGGGACCCTCCTGGGCAGCAGAGCTTGTGTCCACATGGCAGCAGCTGCCTGGGGCAGTGGATTCCTCAATGCTCTGCTGCACACAGCCAACACATTTTCACCACTCTGCCATGGCAATGTGGTGGACCAGTTCTTCTGTGAAATCCCCAGATCCTCAAGCTCTCCTGCTCTGACTCCTCTATCTCAGGGAAGTTGGACTCCTTGTGTTTACTGCATTTTTATCTTTGCTTCTTTTGTTTTCATTGTGCTGTCCTATGTGCAGATCTTCAGGGCGTGCTGAGGATCCCCTCTGAGCAGGGACGGCACAAAGCCTTCTCCACGTGCCTCCCTCACCTGGCTGTGGTCTCCCTGTTCATCAGCACTGCATTTTTTGCCTACCTGAAGCCCCCCCTTCTCTTCCCATCCCTGGATCTGGTGGTGGCTGTTCTGTACTCAGTGGTACCTCCAACTTTGAACCCCTTCATCTACAGCATGAGGAACAGGGAGCTCAAGGATGCGGTGAAGGAATTGATCCAACGCACCTTGTTCCACCAGCAGTAACCTGCCTCACCTTCTCTGCAGATACCAGAGCTTGGCTTAGGCAAGCTCTGATTTATTTTTCCCTTGATAATTATCATAAGAGGTAACTGCTTGGCTTCATTCCACTTCTCTAGAGGCTTCATCTGTTGTGTCTGACCCTTTCACAAATGCCTTGAACACTCTACCAGATCCAGCCTCCCTGAGAGCATCTCAGCAATAAAAGGGTCTCCTGCGTGCAGTGCCTGAAGGCTGGGCTGTCCTAACTAAGCTGCTGCCAAGAATAAGCCAAGGAATTGGACTTTTAAAATGTCTTTTTCATTCTTTAATTCCTGCTTTGGGATAAACTTGTGGCAACTGTGTGATCTACTGGAACCAAGTGGTGCTTTCAAAGACTATTCCTGGTTTCCAGGGGCTGTGTAGGTGCTGCAGGAGCTCTCCATTACCTCTTTAGGCAGCCACATGTATAGCAGGGCTGATGGCATGTAGGTTCCCTGTGGAAAGGAGTCTGGAGGGGTCAGGAAAGAAAGGACACTCTCTGTGTGCCCTGGGGTGGGCAGTGAATGGACACTCAGGAGATGAGACACCCCTCAAAGGTGAGGATCACCCAGAGTAAAGCATAAATCCAGATACCCATAAGCCATGACCCTGCATTTGGTGGGAGCCAGCGAAAATGCAGCAGGCACGGGGAAAGGAGACTGGAGAAATGTGGAAGCTGCCAGGAGCCCCAGGGCAGGGGGTCTCCTGCTGTCCTGGGCAGCAGGGCTGGTGGGGAGGCAGAAGGGGAACAAAGGCAGCCAGGGCTGAGGGTCACTTGCAGCATGAATGCAGGACAGACAGAGAGTGCCTGGCTCTCTTTCCTCATGCACTTTGGACCAGCTCAAGTAGTGGAACACTGGGGAGGCTGCCATCCCTCCCTGGGATGCTCCCTGGGGCTGCTGTGCCCTTCAGAAGGTTGGAGCTGTGGGGTGAGTGCCCAAGTCCCAGCCCACTCCTGACCTCTCCCCTGGCTCAGTCAGACAGAGCTTTTTGATCAGGTCGTCAGCCGAAGGACAAGGCAAAACATGTAGCACTGACCTGCCCGCCACAATGGTCTTACAGGTAGCTGTGAGATCCCTCACAAGCATGGGGAATTGGATGTCCCCCACCACCTGAATTTTTGGTGTCACACCTCAAAAAGCAGTTTGCATTTCACAGGCATTGTCTGTTTCTCCTCCTTCAGTGGTTCTTCCTGGGGATCCCCTTTGGGTCTTTTCCTCTTTGTTCTGATGCACATGGCCTTCCCAAGTTGGCATTTTGCCCTGGTTTTCCATTTTCGTAGCCCACATGGACTGTGTCTTCCTGCACAGTTCAAAGCCCAGACTTGGCCCCAGTAACCCTGCATGGCCGGTCTGGGATGTGGGGCCTCCCAGTCTGGCTCACTGGGCTGGACCCCTCTTTACACGTGACAGGATTTGTTATGGGGGCCCCTTGGAGTGTGACACAGTGGCGTGTCCTCCTCTCTCCTTGCATCTCTGGTCTCTATGTGAAACATTCTAACTCAATTCTAACTCTATTTTCCTTTGTGGGTTTCCTCCATGCAGTAATTAGTAGGGTGAACCTCACCATCAATCTTACTGAACCTTATCAAGCCCCTGTCAAAACTTTGTTCAGTTCCATCGCACTTATGGAACTCTGTCAATTTATTACCTTACCTCAATAAAACATATTGCTGCTTCCCTCTTTTGAATGAGGTGCATTCTGCTCTTCTCCAACACATGGAGGGCCAAGGTCCTTCTTTTCCACTCTCTCCTAGTAGGACCCCTAGGAGGAAGAACATTTCTCTGTGTTCATTGCTTAAAAGAATGGTGAAGGAAGTTCAGCGAGGTGAACCACGGAGGTGTGTGTTTCTGAGTGTATTAATATTCCCTAAATGTGCTCTGTGCCTTCTGGCAGTTGAGAAATGCCTTCTTCCTGAGGGCAACATTGCTGATGCTTACAGAACCCCTTCTGACTGTGCAGATGAGGTGCTCCACAGGTGCTTCTCTCATAGCGTGCATTTGAAGGCAGAGGCCAGGTAGCCAAAAATGAATATTGTACTGGCAATGAGCCTTTCCAAGGTTGTTATGAGCCAGACTGGGAATGCAGGGAAGCATAAAGGTTCTGTGGTCCCCTTGGGTTAAATTAAAGTGAAATGACACCAAATGACTGGTTAAAATGTTTTACTTGCAGTAGAAACAACTAAACTTGGAAAAGGATAGCAAGCAATGTGGCCTCTTATTAATAAACCTGTAAGGAAGAAAAGAAAGGAAGAAAATGAAAAGGGAGAGAGAGAAAGAGAGTCGAAGTATGCAGATCACCACCCCAAGTTCCAGCATTGTCTCAGGTCTGGTAATCTTGAGTGGTAGGTGCACCCCCAGCAAAGTTTTCTGTTGCCTTTTAAGTTCATTTTCTCTGCTGATGTTCATACTAGACAAGGAGAGGCAGGTTCTCCTCCAACTCATTTCCATGAGAGATGAGGAAAAGGTGGAGCATGGTTTCTGTGTGTGTGTGAAGGGGGGATGGGTTGCATTAACCATTTTGTCCAGTTGAGTCGGTGCTCATGCTCTCCCCCTCCCACCTTTACTTTTCCCCCATTTTTGCTCCTTGGGCAATTATCCAGCCTTTAGCTGCATCTGGGGCAGGATGTTTCACTCTTTTCCATATTTTAGCTCTTCTTCAAGTGTATAGTCATTAGCAAGGCCCACATCATTTATCAAGCTCCTAAGTTAAAGCCTAGGCATTAACTCAAACATATGGTTTGACTCAGTCTATGTCTCCCTGCTTTGTGTCTTCTCTGGAGAACTTGGCAACAAAACTGCAAAGCAGTGAAGCCGTGCACCCTTCGATATACTCTGTGCTTCCCTGGGCAGATAGTTTGTTCCTTAGACTAAGCACAAAGGCAGATATTCCATAACTCATTTCGATCAGAGACAAGGAAAAGGTGAAACGTGGGTTCTGTGTATGCATTGAGGGGATCGGGTGCACCTACCCCCTTGTCAATTGAGTCAGTGGTTGTGCTCGCCCCAACACCCTTGATTTTTTCCTCAGTTTTTGCTTAGGTCCTTCTGGTGCTGGTTCTTTCTCTCTCTTATCACTCCTTTAACCTGAACATATGGTTTCACTCTGTTTCCCTTCATTGAGGCTTATCTAAGGAATTTAGCAATACAACCATGAGGGAGTGGAGCTGTGCACCCTTCAATACACTCCTGTTTCCTTGGGCATCGTTCCTTAGACTGATCACAATGGCCAAAGCTTGTCAAATTCTTCTGTGTTGATGACTGTTTGAGGCATCAATTCTTTCAGTTTCTTACACATGGCTGCCTGCAAAACCCTACGTGGGGCTCACCTAGGGTCGGGTGGTGGTGAGAGGCTGCCAGTGCTGGAGGAAGAACCATGGACGGCTGCACGGGGTCTGTGCTGGGCAGACATTTCCCACCCTGAACAACCACCCTGGTCCACGCAGTGCCTGCACCATGGGGCTGTGGGGCCATGTGGGGCAGCAGGACTTGGCCAGCCCAGCTGAGGAGGTCCTCCCTGCTCTGCCCACTGCCACCCATCGGCACTGCCACAGCCCCTGTGCTGGGCGATGAGGTTTCTGTGGGTGCCCTTCTGTGAGCTGCGTGGGCACCCACAGGGTGTGTCTCTGCTTGGAGCTGGTCGCCTTGGCCTGCCTGCACGGTCCTGGCAAGGCTTGGCCTTGGAGATGGGCTGATAGTCCTCAGCCCATGGCATGAGTGCCAGCTAGGAATGACTCCTGTAGAAGAGCTCACACTGTGCTGGGGGCATGGGTGAGCCCTTCAAGATGTCCTCACACCAGGATTCTTATTGGTACAAAGGGGAACCATGGCAGCCTGAAGTGATTTCTGCTGGATGGAAGCTGTGAGGGTTGCACAAGCACTCACAGGTAGAAGGAAAATTTTTAAAAGGAAAAATTTATTGGGCTCTAATGATGTCAGTGCAGTGGGGGCATACAGGCACAACTCTGATACCCAACTCCACCACCGTTATGACCAAAGAAGAAAACAGCTTCATACTGACCCTCAGACCTGATGTGCCATAGCTCCTGCCTAAGTGGTCTCCAAGCCCATACTCAGACAACTTGTGCTAGATCAAGTGCACCAGGCCTTGTCTCCATGAGTTTGGAACATCTCTATTGACCGAGATCCCACCATCTCCCCTGAGCCCTTGCTTGCTTGGTCTGAGGGATTTCTCCAAAAAACCCAACCCTCAAAACCAAACAGCCCACTTAGCCTCTCCTAGTACACAATGTGCTCCAGGCCCCAACCATCTTTCCAGCCTCTGCTGGACTATTCACAGCCTGTCAAGGTCTTTCTTGTGCTGGGGAGACCCACTGCACAGCAATCCTACTGGGGTCCATGAATAAGGGAAGAGTCACTTCCCTTTCCTGATGGCTGTGATTTTGCTAATCCAGACCTTGATAGGTTGGCCTGCCTTTCCCAAGGGCACACTGCTCCCTCCTGTCCCTTGTGCACCCAGACTCCCGGTCCTTTTCTGCAGAGCTGCTGTCCCCAGCCTGGCCTCTTGTCTGGAGTTGTCCCAGCGCAGTGGCAGGATGAACACTGGCATTTGTCTTCAACTTTGTGTGGCCCAGACCTTTTCACTGAGGGCTACTGCATCCACCTCTCTCCTATCCAAAGGGCCCATCATCTCATTGTAAATGGTATTCAGGTTGGTCAGGCAGAATTTGCTTTATTCAGTTTTTACTGGAAGTTCCAAATCCCCTTCTTGTCCTTCAGGCGCTTGGAAATGGCTTCCAGGAGGATTTGCTCCATCACTTTCCCAGGGACAGACGTGAGGCTGAGCAGCCTGTAGCTCCCTCATCTTCCTTTTTGCTCTTCATGAAGATGGGTGGCATGTTTGCCTTTTCCCAGACATCAGGAACCTCCCTGACTGCCATGGCCTTTCCAGGGTGACAGAAGCAGCCACACACTGACTTGGCCAGCACCCTCAGCACCCTTGGCTGAAACTCACCCCATAGAGGACCCACAGAATCATGTATGGCCAACCAGCTTGCTGAAAGTCTCTCCACATGTTCTTGGTCACTAGGCCACTCCCTCACTGAGTTTTGGGCCCGCTTTTCTTTTTTTTTTAGCCTTGCTGTGGCTGCCAACACCCTTACTGAAGCCCTTTTGCTACCTTCTGCATCCCTTGCCAGTTTGAGCACCAGTTGAGCTCTGCCTTTCCTAGCTCCATCCCTGCATGTACAGACAAGGTCTCTGTGCTCCCCCAGGGCAGCCTGAACCCCTTCAGCCCTCTGTGCATCTCCACCCCATCCCACAGGCAGGCTGGTGGCAAGAGGGTGGCATCTGGGGACAGCACAGCAGTGCTGGGAGCAGGGGCACCAACAAGGAAAGGGGGGTGTGAGCCATGCCCTGGGCTGCACACAGGGGCACGGGGGGCTGGTGCCTCGGTGGTTGGCCAGGCTGTATGGGCTTGGGGTGGATGCCAGCTTGAGAGTAGGAGCTGGGATTTCCATGGAATTCCAGTGAAAATGTGGCTGCAGCGAAAGCAAGTGGGCAGGTCAGGCACAGGCAACTGCAGTGGCAAGGTGCACAAGAAAGTGTGCTGGCCTCCTGCCATGGTTGCTCAACTTCATCCATAAAAAGCCCACATAGTTTTTCATTTCAACAGGTTGGCCTTGAAGATGAAACAGTTGTCCAAGGCCCTTTTTCTACAGGGCAGTTTCCCAAGAAATCCAGCCCAGGAACTTCCTGAACAAGCCAAAAATTTCTCCCTTGTACTCCAAGGCTCTGATTCTGGGGTTTGTCCTGCACACCTCTCTTGGGAGTTTAAACCCCCATCTCCTGGTCACTGCAGCCATGTGACACCGACCCTCAGTGGAAAAGCTCACGTGCCCATGGTTACAATTTCCTGGCACTCTGTCTCAAATATTTGCTCCAGAATGCACGACAGGACACATCAAGCCTCTCATCTTGCTGCACCCATTCCTGGAGGAACAGAGAAGTGACAGGGTTTGACTGTCCCCTTTTCAGTGCTGAGGCAGGATTTGGGGAAGTGCGGTGCTTCCCCCTGCATCAGCTCCTTCATCTCACTGAGAGGTGGGGCTACAACATCTGCTGGGCAACCAGCCCAGGTTCTGGATGCCACCAGTCTTCTCTGGGGACATGCTTCTTTTAGCCACCAGCCGTTGCTGGGTCCTGCTCCACCTGCTGCCAACCCAAGGGCAGCTTCATCGCCCTTCTGGCCTTTGGCAACTTCTGCTCCACGTGGCTTCCTGCCCTCCGGGCAGCTCTTCTTGCCTGGCTGAGAGCCACTCACAGGTGACCAACAGCCTCCATAACAGTGGCTGTAGGGGAGAGGGAAGGTGGGCACGAAGGGTTGCACTGGCCTTTCGCCACCAGGAATTGTCTCCTTTGTATCAGCCCTTAGGAAGCCCTGCCAAAGCATCTCCCAAATTCAGTGCTGGCAGGAGGATCTCCTATAGACCCTCTGGTCTGAGCCTCCTCCAGACGTCTGCACCCCTGGGCTGGATGCTCTGCCTGGCACGGGAGGATCAGGCCACTCTCCTTGTACCCACACCATCTCCACCTTGGGAAAGAAACACCTCTAAGATTTGAAGACAGGCTTCAGGCCTGCCCATTGCTCCCACCCCCCACTTCTCTGGATATCCAGAACGACCTGAGGGGTGCTTGGGCTCCTCTTTAATAGGACATAACCAGAGTCTTCACATTTGTCTCAGGACAACAAATGGCACCATCCAGACCCCAAACTCACCTGCTGCAGGTCCTGTACTGCACAGTGGTGATTGGTGTCAGGACCAACTGCCACTCCCAGCTGTACTTCTCAGGGCTGTGGTCACACCATCAGATGACATTTGGGGCACCAAAAAGGAATATTGTGGTTTACCCCCAGCTGACAGTTAAGCACCATGCAGCCACTCACTCATATCCCCACATCTCCCCTGGTGGGATGTGGAGGAGAATCAGAAAAAAAAAAAAAACAACAAAAAATCCTCATGGTTGAGATAAGAAGAATTTAATAATTGAAACAAGATGTAGTAATAATAATAATATTAATATAATAATAGAAATAATTGCAATAATTGTAATGAAAAGGAAGATAAAAAAAGAGGAGGAGTAAAACCAAAGAAGAAGACAAGGGTGCCCAGTGCAATTGCTCTGTACCCACTGATCCATGCCCAGCTGGTCCCCCCAAGCAGTGATCCACATCTCGGCCAACCCACCCCTTCCTCCCTCTGTTTATATACAGGGCCTGATGTCCTGTGGTATCAAATAGCACTTGGCTAGTTTGGGTCAGCTGTCCTGGCATGCTCCCTCTGATTCTTGTGCCCCCCTCACTGGCAGCATGGGAAACTGAACAATCCTCGACTTAGGATAAGCCCTGCTCAACAACAACTAAAACATCCCTGTGTTCTCAACATTGTTCTCATCCTAAACCCAAAGCACAGCACTGTACCAGCTGCTAGGAAGAAAATTAACTCTGTCCCAGCTGAAATCAGGACTTTGCAGATTGCCTTTCTTGGTAAGCCTGGCTCCTTGCAACCCTTTTTGTCAAATAGGCAAGTTCTTATGGGCCCCACTGCCCTCTGCATCTGACATGCACACCAGCTGGTTGGATCATTTGGCCTCTGTGACCAAAGGCCATGGGTCATGCTCATGATCCAGGCCTTTTGCAAGCAACAAATTCCTTCCTGTTGTTCTTTGCAGTCACATGAACTAGGATTGGAAATGTCAGGCTGTGCTCTGCCTGTTGTGACAAACTGCTCAGCCCTCGTCACGATCTGCCTTCAACCAAAAAGACTTTTCAGCGTGCACAACATTCTTGTCGGGGTGGCTTCTGCATCTGTGCCTGCTGCCTGCTGGCAGGAGTTTGCTGCAAGTTTTGGAAAGCAGCAAATGCTGCTTTTTGTCACTCCTATCCCTGAACTTGACCTTATTGTTGCCCAATAAGGTGTGGTACTGACCTTCTGAGGCACATAGATTTAGGTCAACCTCACTGCTCATTGTCTTCCTGTGAAGTTCAGTGTGACTGAGGATGAGCTAGCTCATCGTTACAGTGGTGCTTTCCACCTTCGTCATCACTTCCATTAAATGAGCATTTCTTTTTCTTACCCATACTGCCATACATCCACTCAAGTTTGTCTTCTCAGAGGAACCATCTGCACACAGTGCCTTAAATGCTGATGTGCTGGAGCTTCAGTGCACAGGGACCTTGAGATACTTGGGGCTTTGGCCAGCAGGAACCTCAAGTTGTACAAGGAGAAGGGGCAAAGTGGGACTGGACCAGCAGAGGAGTGAGTCTGAGGAGAAGGCCCTGGGCACTGTGAGTGATGCCATATGTGCCGCTGGTAAAGGCTCACCATGAATAGAGCCAGCTCCTGCATACGGAGCTGCATTGTAGCATGACCATCGAGACACGGGAGTTATCATCCCCCTCGACTCAGCACTGGTGTGGCCACACCTGTAACATTCTCTGGGCTTTCCATTCTGAGGAGCAGGAAGGAACGGGAGAGTGCCCAGAGGATGTCTGCAAAGGTGGGTTTAGAGGGCATGAAGCACATGAAGTGTGTGGTAGCTGAGGGACCTGGGCTTCCTTGTCCTGATGGTGTGGAAGGTCGTGCGGGAGTAAAAGAGTAGCTTGAAATTAGGAGTTTGGGTGTTTCAGAGATTTGGACTTTTCTTTGTAGTGGGAAACCACCTGAGAAAGGAAAAGCATCACAAAGTGCAGCTTGGGAGGTTGAGACTGGACAGGAGGAGAAAAAAATGTCCCTTGAAGGGTAGTGCTGTGGTGCCAGAGGTCACCCAGAGCCTGGATCAGTGCAGTGCTTTGTGTTCCAAGGACAGGCAGGGAGGAAGGAGAGATCTCAGGAAAGGCAGGGAGATGCCATAGGTTGGGTGTCCACAGCCTGGGGGTCTCTGTCCCCTTGGCTATGGCAGTTGTCTCTGCTACCAAGGCCTGAAAGGAGACATGATAATCGCATGGAACTGGGGCCTCGTGGCTTCCTTGCAGCCCCCCAGGGAGGCTGGGAGCTGTGGTACCACTGTCCTCCACTCAGCATTGCCCACCCCACCCCACAGTGCCCCAGGAAGAGCCCTGAGCCAGTGTGAGGGACGGATCCCCCTTCTTGGGGCTGACCACTTGCATGATAAAATATATCAAGTTTTACTCAGCATCAGCTCCCCTTGCACAGTGCCTTTGCCTACCTGTACTCACAGCCTCCAATTTTCTTCTCTAACTAATCCATGGGGACACCTGGTCTGTAATGGGCCTCAGAGGGGCCAATTAACACTCCAAGACACTTTGGCTTTTGCTTCTGACTGTAACCCCTTCAGAGGTTGGTTCAGCTCCTCTCAGTATCTGAGGTTCAAGCACCAAATACACCCCTCTCATTAAAGCAGAAAACCTAAAGGCCACATCTCTTCCATCAATTATTTCAGGACTTCCAGGCTTGTACAGCTAATTGAGAGGCTTCAGGAGTCTACTTAAAGTGGAAGATTTTAATGACAACTTCGTAAATATTTTTTTTTTTTTCATTTTGAAGGGGTTTTTTCCTTTTTTAATTTTACAGAAGTGATAGAAGCTTTCTCCAATTCAGAGGTCTTCTAAGGAGGACAGGAAATGTAGCAACAGCGGTCTCCTCATGGTCCCCCACTGTATGGGCAACTTTCCTCCCCACCTCCCCAGCCCCACCATTTCCCTCAGGGGCTGCCTGGGACTTGCATTCTTCTACATCAGACTTCCTCACTGATGTTCACAGCTGAATGTTACAGCTCCTTTGCACCAATTCCCACCTGATTTACCCTGAGACTTGACTGTAAATAGTCACAGGAATCTTATTAATTTTGAAGAAACGGAAGTAAAAATGAACAAATTATTAAAAAAAAAAACAAAATGAAGTCCTCAACTGTATGCCAAGTCCAAGCCTCCACTAAGGTCTACCTTCCTCAAGCGATGACCATAAAAGAAATATGCTAGACAAATAGATAGGAAATTATAAATATACACAATTAGCAAGTTGGCTAAAAGAGAGTTTGGCAGTTTAAATCAACTTTTCCACCTTCTTGGCCAAATTTCTAGCCAGAGCCTTGTTACGACCTCATGCCTCTAGTGATCTCCCTGCCATCTTCCTGTGCCTCCTTAGCCCATGCCCACCTCTAGCAAATGAATTTGGGGTGTTGTGGGCAACATTTTACAGCCAGAAAAATCATTTGTCAATGTTCAAAGCATTTCTGAGGTATAACTGAGAAAGAAATGAACTTGTGTTACATCATGTGGTTGTTAACATCATTATATTTAAAAACCCATCCTCGAAACAGCCTGTTCTAAAAGCCCCCCTGCAGAAATTAAGAATAAACTAATTAGTTGCTGCACTCTAACAAGCTCCCAGGGGAAAGTTACTGAGTCTGGAGAGCTATGGGAGGAATAAAGAGTCTTTGGGGTTTAGTGGGGCATGCTGAGGGGTTTGGGTGAGGAAGCTCCCTCAGGAGATTGACGTGAGCCTCTCTGGGGGCTGATTAGAGCAGAAGAACAGAGGCAAGTGACTTCAGGGTGACAAAGAAAGGAGACAGAGACATCCTGTGTCGTGTAGCCCCTTGGATGTGCCCTGCCAAGGGGCTCAGTGCTAATTCCCAGCCCATTGAATGGTGATGCCTTTGGTCATCAGCAGCTGAGGTTTTCCCCCGGTCACTCTGAGGACAAATACACGCAGAGTGCCACATCCTTGCCCCTCAGGCCTGGCACTGCAGCTCCCCCTAAACCTTTGCCTATACCCTAACACCTAACCCTGAAAGGTGAGCTCTCATCCTTAGCCCTGCCCTGATCACTGAAGCTGAAACCTCACCAGATACCTGAAATCTAAGCCCTACCTACCTCCCTAATCCTTTCCCTCAACACCCCTCATCTTCAACCAAGTCTTCCCTGGCTGGCCTAACCCTGGGCAACAGCCCTGGGTGGGGTGCAGCTCAGCAGAAAAGGCCCTGGGGTCATGGTGGACAACAAGCTGCACATGAGTCAGCGGTGACGGCTGGCAACCCAGAAGGCCAACAGCATCCTGGCTGTCTGAAGAGGAGCATGGCCAGGAGATGAGGGGGAGGGATTCTCCCCTTCCATTCAGTGCTTGCTAGACCACATGCCCAGTACTGCACTGAGTTTGGGGCCTCCTGCCCCCAGTACAGGAAGGACATTGATCAACTGGAGCAAGATCAGTGAAGAGGCACCAATACAGTCGGGCATGTGTAGACGTGCAGGGGGCTGGAGAGCTTCCCACCTGAGGAAAGGCTGAGGGAACACTGTCCAGTATGGAGACGAGAAGGCTTTGGGAAACCTGTAGGAGCATTTCAGTACCTGTCAGGCAGCTAAGAAAATAGAGCCAGGCTCTTCATCGTGGTGGATGGTGGGAAAAGGAGAGGCAAGGGACAAAATGGAAAAACGTTCAGGCAGGAGATGAGGACCATGAGGTCATAACCATGAGGTCACTACACACTGGAAGAGGTTATCTTGAGAGGCTCTGCAACCCAGACCCTTGGAGGTTTCCAAGCCTCCTTTCCCCCTACATATGGTCTCCCAACATTGAACAAAAAGCTCTGGCTCAGAAAGAATGAAGCAAAAGCCTATGGCACCAACACGAGCTCTCCTCCCCTGGTTCTCTTCTGTGAGAGGGTCTGCCACCAATCCCACACTTCTTTCTTCCTCAGCCTTTGCAGCTGCATGTGCCTGGCCTGCTCACTTGACTTTGCAACCATCACCTTTGTATTTAAGGCCCAACACATATCTTGTCACGCCCACTGTAAGCTGGCACCCACCCCGCAACTGGAGCCCACCTGGCCACAGGGGCAGGGAGAGGCCAGGCCCACTCTGCTTGCACTGGGCACAGCTTTTTCCTGGGAACGTCCCCAAGGAGCTCTCCTCACGTGTGTCAGGCTGTGGCCTGGCACGGGTGGCACAGGGACAAGGGCTGCTGGGTCAGGGCTGAAGTAGCTCAGCTGGGAGAGCGTTAGACTGAAGATCTAAAGGTCCCTGGTTCAACCATGGGTTTCAGCAATGCTTTTCTCCCTTAGGGTCTTGCAGAGCCCGTCTGCCTTTGTCCATCCTGCCCTGGCCCTCCTCGCTCCTTCCCCTCTTGCCAGAGCACTGCCCGTGCGCTGTAGCTGCACATCTACAGGTTAGAAGGAGCCTTCCTCTTGCACCACAAGCCCCCAGCCTTCCCTGGGCAGGACTCTCCACTCAGTGTGTCTTTGGGGTGTTCTCCAGCTGGGTCTCCTTCCCTGCTCCACAGGGATCGGGATCTCTCCACTCAGGGGTCTCTGCAAAGACTGTCTCTCTCCTCATGGTCATTCTCACTGGTGCACAGACTGCTCCCCTCCTCACACACATCCTTCACCTCAACCTCAGTTCCCAGACCAGGGCACACTGCCCACAGGGAGGCCATCTCCCAGTCCCAGGGAGAGGCACTCCTTGCAGCTGAGCAGCACAATTGCCCATGTTTACCACCACGAAGATACACACCCCTGCATGTGGTCAGGCTCTCAGCCTTGGAGTTAACAGCTGCCCGTGCTCAGCCACCCTGCCACGGAGACCCCAGCCAGGCTGTCCCAGGGCACTGCTTTGCTGTCAGGACAGGCCTCAGCACTGGAGGAGTGGGGAGGTCCCTGAGCCCAACCCACACCCGCAGCCCCAGGGAGATGGAAGCCTGCTGTCCACCTCACCTCCTGGGATGCTGGTGGGAGGAGTGGTGCAGGGCAAGGCCCAGTGACTAGAGGAGGGGTTATGGGATTTCTGCCCCTGTGTGCCCCCACCACACACCCTGGGATGTCATCAGAGCCTGGGGGCACCTCGCCCTGTTGCACTGCTCCTCCTTGGGAACAGGGAGCCCAAACTCAGAGAAATAAGGCTGCTCTCCCATGGGCTTTCCACATCTGAGCTCTGCCCAGTGTGGGGCAGCGGTGCTGAGGGCTGGGGTCTCACTGCGACCCCCCTCAGGTAGATCATCAGGAGCTGCAGGAGCAGACACAGATCTGGGGCACAGTGGCAATCCTGCTTTGATGCAGAGAAGGGACCCATCTGGGGGCCATCCTGTTAGGTCCCAAAATGCATGAAACAGGTTCTTTCTGCTCAGGGTGCTGCCCCTCAAGCACACCCACGCCTGGGGCTTATTTCCTCAAGGAGAAGAGGCAAACCTCTACCAGGTGCCAGATTATGGGAAAATATTACACCTGTGGGAGGGCAGAGCTGGTGGGGCAGTCACACCGGACAGGCACTGGGCTCTTCTCCCCAGTTCCCACTTGGGGCACCTGGAGTGTGCAGATCAGTGTCCATACTGTCCAGAGGCCCCCACCATCCCGTGTTCAGAAGATAACACTCCCCTCTTCTTTACTTCACCTTTATACCTTATTTCTCTGAGATGCAGGGCTGGAGCTTATCCCAGTGGGAGTTGTCCAGGCTGTGTTTGCAATGCCCATGGATGTCACGCATCATTGTGGGGGTCTTGCCCTGGGAACACTGCTCTCCCATGGGGGCTGCCAGCAGGAAGGCTCTCAGGTGTGGGGCAGAGGGATGTGTGAACCTCGGCTCCCCCCAGGTGCCCCCAGGGTCAGCCCAGGGGTGGAGGAGCTCCCAGCAGGGAATGGGGCAACACTGCTATAGCAGAAGATGTTGGCAACGTCTGCCTCCTCTCCACTTCTGCTCCAGGGCCAGATCCTGCTGTTTGCAGCACTATGGAGCTGCAGCTACTCCCCACAGGCAATCCTGCCACAGACACCCAACACACCTTCCAGCCTGCAGCAGAGAAGCCCATTGGGAAGAGCCGGTGGAGTGCGGAGACCCACCAGCGGGAACAGGGAGGGCAGTTGGGCAGTTTGGGCGCCAGGTCCTGCCCAGGTGCCAAACTCTTCTCCCAGCCTGGCTTCTGCACAAAGTTTCTGTGCCGTGGGTGCTGGGGCAGGTGAAACCCCAGCTGAGGGAGAGGGACCCTGGCTCAGCTCCCAGCAGCACCTGTTTTAGTGGAGGGACACAAAATCTCCACTGCCATGGAAATGTGCCCACAGAGCATCCTCCCAGATGGGCCTTCTCCAGGCCAGGGGCTGGAGCACAGCTTTTGGCTGCCGCACGCGTCTTGTGGGGAAGCTTTCTCCATCCCCCTGGCCCTCTAACAGCGCTGAGGGAACGGTGCCCTCATCCTCGGTGCTCCCAGCCCTCACGTACCTGCCCACAAGTACTGCCCCGCACACAACCCAAACTGACATCCTGGCAAGGCAGCAGGGGGGCAGGGGTGGGAGCTGCAGGGGAGCAGGAGGAGGGTTTCCCAGGGCTGCTCTGGGTCTGCAAGGCAGGAGGAACAGCCCATGGAGACTGGGGTCCTGGCAGAGCATGAGGAGAGAGAATCCCAGCCACGTGTTTCCCAGGAGGTGGCTCTGCACCCTGTCCAGGGCAGTGGGGAGCAGAGCTGCCTCCCAAGCATTGTGGGAGTAATCCGTGGGCCATGATCCCACCTGGGGCTGGCTGGGTGTTCAGGGACCTGCGGTCACCTTAGGGCTCGCTTCTGTGAGACAAAAGCCCAGGGCTCACCCTGACATGGCAGCTCTGTCGTGGCCTCTGCATGTGGGATCAGTGTGGCCCAGGCAGGGCCTGGGGGAAAGAGCAGCTGGAACCCTTGGGGGAGAAATGGGTGCTCCCACTGGGGTGCATCATGGGACCTATCAGAGAGTCACTTTGATTAGAAACTGCCTGTGGGCAGCAGGATGGATGTCTCTCACCAAGATTATTCCCCAGGGACCATGGCCTCACGCAGCCCCACAGGCTGACCCTGAGCCCTGTCCCTGAGACGTGTCCCTTCCTTGCCATGGTGTCTCTGTTCTCTGCTCCCCCTGAGCAGCCTCAGGGAGATGCCCTGACACCTGGCAGGGAAGCATCAGCTCTGGGTCAAAGCCCCCAGAGGCTTTTAATAAGCAAATATAAGAATGCACAGCATAAAAATGGGAATAAAAATGGAGGAAACTCCAGGCGTTTCTGCTGCCCATGGCTCAAGGGAGACAGTCCCCTGGTGCTCGCGGCTCTCCCAGCTGCACAGACCTCTCCTCCCTCCCGGCTGCACCCAGCTGTGCAGCAGGGATGGGCTCTCCTGGCCTGGGGCTCAGGGACTGCTGTGCACCAAGCTCGGTGTCACAGCCTTTGCGTCCTCACAGGAAGTGCCACAGGCACCTCTTCAGCATCATCATAGCCCATGCTCCCCGGGGACAGGGACGAGGTGTCTCCTTCAGCTCCAGGGACGTCGCACTTCTCCAGGAGCGCAGGCTGCCCCCTGCAAGCAGCAAGGCGGACGTTTCAGTTCACCCATGGGGTCTGTACACCACCACCCTCCCTGCTCCTCACCACATTCAGCTCCTTCTCCCACCCCGGGCCTTTCAAGGAAAACTCCCATGCCAGGTTCCCCCTTCCCAGCAGGTTTGGGTGTCAGTAGGGTAGTGACTTGAGGGGCACCAGGGATGGCACCCTAGGAACAGGCAGCTCTCTTTCCCTCTCACCTCCAGGTGCAGCCCTGGGCCCTGCTCCCTCCTCTGGCATCCTGGGCATTTCCCACTCTCCCTGCCCAGGCACAGCATCCTCCCCCATCAGGAACCTCCCTGGCATCATCGTAGCCATCTGCTGGGTCACCTCCGGCAGGACAAGGACGTCTGAAAGGAGAGGGGAGTGGTGACAGTGAGAAGATCTGTCCTGCAGAGCAGAGGATGGGAGGATGTGCAGGGACACAGAGCGCAGACACTGGGCTTGGCAGAACCACAAGAGATGCCCATGTCCTCCCCTTCTCCGATGGTGACACTCAGGGACACCTCTGTCCACCCCATGTCTGCAGGGAGATCAACCCCTTCCTGCCTCCGTTACCTGGTGCTGATCCCAGACCTTTCTCCTCCTCACTGACCCCAGGGTGGGGCTGCAGCTGGGTCAGGGACTCCTCTGAATAGGAGCCTGGAGAGATGCACAGCGGGTGTTATGGAGCAAGCCCCACTGACGTGGTTCACGGTCAGCGCTGCTGGGGAAGGGGGACCCACAGAGCTGGGGCTGTGTGGGGAGGAGGGCTGGGAATTCACCCTGCTCCCCCGGGACAAACCCTGTCTCAAAGGAGCTTCCAGAGCTGGCCCAGGACAGCCCCTTCCCTCGCTCCTCGGGTGTCTCATGGGGTGCAGGGGCAGGAAGAGAGGGCTGTCCAGCTGGGACAGTCAAAGCTGACTGGGAGAAAGCTTCTCTCCTGGGATCAGGACCTGGATGCTCTCCCCACAGCTCCCACAGCCCCAGCACCACAGGGACCACAGGCTGGGGGGCTTCAGGGGTCAGCTCTGGGTTGGGGCCAGAGGAATGGGTCCTGCGATGTGCCTCCAGGGAAGACCCACACCCACCTGAGCGATCAAACCTGGCCGTTTCTCCCACGCTGGGCTGTACCCGATCTCCTCGTACACAGCCTCGGGGAAGGGCTCCTGGGCTCTGCTGGAGCCTGGGGACAGAGGCAGGGCTGGCACAGGGACAGGCAGAGGGGCAAAAGACCTCACTGTGCTCCCCCAAAACGGTTCCTTGGGCCACCTCAGGACAGGTCCAACAGCACAGCCCCACTGTGCTATCCAGGCATGTACACATCCCCAGTGAGGGCAACATCGATGTGAAGATCATCTGGGGCAGCGTCACCCTCACATCATCCCTTTGGAGACAGCGCTCATGCCCCTCTGGCCTGTGCGCCATGTCCCCCTTGTCTCACCCTGGATCTGTTCCCACCTTCCTCTCCACCTGGAGCTTGCCCTACCTGCCCCACGGGTCTATAGTAGGGCCCCTGTCCTGCCAGGGTGTGGGCAGGGCTGGGCAGGGGACAGCCTGGGGCCTGAACCACGGTGATGGACCCTGCTGCCCCACACTCCTCCTAGCATCTCTCTTGCCCCAGAGCCCCCTCCAGCACTACCGAGAGCACTGCCAGCCTTGGCCATCCCCACTCTGCCATTTCTCTCCTCACCCCATGGCTAACTGCCCCCACCTCAGGGCTCTCTCCACCCCTTGTTGCTGGTGCCCCACGCCAGTCACTCAATGGGGCAGCACATGTGACAGGTAGCAGCACACAGTCTCACCCTCCCGCTCTGCCTGTGCCCCTTGCTGACACCCCCGCCGCACCCCACAGCCCTGCCAGGAGGTATCTCCCCCCGGCACCTCTGGGCAAGGACCCACCTCTGCGCCCAGCCCTGGCGCTCAGCACTTGTAGCCAGGAGGGCCAGGAGCAGGCAGACAAGGGTCCCCAGGATGATGCACATGATGACGGGCACTGAGACTCTCCCGCTGCTGCTCTGATGGCCTTGGGTGGGATCTGCATGGGAGAGAACTTGGAAGGGGCAGCACCAGTGCTGGCCCATCATGCAAAGCAGAAGCAGGTGGATGGCCCCAGGGGTGAGTGACAGGGAAGCTTCCACCCTCCTGGGTAAATTACAGCTCTCCCCAACCCCTGCCACCACTCCAGTATCTCCTCCAGGCAGTTTCACACCCCAGCAGGAGCCCCTTCCATCCAGCTGTGGGTCACAGCCTGGCCGGGGGTACCCAGCCTGGGGGGACAAGTTACCTGCTCGGGGTGGGGGTGTTGTCATCCTGGGTGTAGCTGCAGAGGAGGAAAAGGAGAGCTGGGCTGAGACACTGGGTGTGTGGGTATCAGGAAACCTCCTCCCCAACACACCGTGTGTGTGTGTGTGTGTGTGTGTGTGTGTGTGTGTGTGTCTCTAGATGTCCCTGACACATCCCACCCAAATTGCCCCTCCTGTAGTGCCAGAAAGGGAGGCCGGGCAGAGCCCAGCACCTCTGCTCTGGGAGGCAGGCAGGATGGCAGAGGCAGCCCAGGGGATAGCCCTGGGGCTGCAGGGCCCCACGGGCAGTGGCCAGAGCACGGCCAGTTACACCGAGGCTGCTCCCTGCCTGGCACCGGGCTCCTGCACTCCACAGAAGTTCTTTCTCTCGGAGGTCGGGGCCATGCCCGGACCACGTGACAAAAGGCCTTCCCTAGCTCCCTGCCAATACCCGAGCAAGGGCTCCCAGCCCTGCCACTCACCTGAGCAGCGCACGGCAGCATCTTCCTTGTGCCGGCAAGCCCCGCTGTCCCCGGGCCGGCCCAGCAGTCCTGCAGGGACGGCTCCGTCCCCCGGCACTCCACCTGCTCCAGCCAGATGGGGCCCGTCCCCATCCCAAACGCAGCCTCATGCAGGGCAGACACAGGGCCACAGCCCAGCTGCCTGCACGCCACCTCGGCATCCTGCATGTCCCACGAGTCGTCGCACACCGTCCCCCAGGAGCCACGGTGCCAGACCTCCACTCTGCCCGAGCACCCGTCCTTGCCTCCCACGGCACGAATCTTCTCCCTGGCTGGAGAGGAAGACCTCCCATGGCACCGGGAGAGCAGGCAGAGCCCTGCCAGACACAGAGGGGACCTCCCTACCTGTGCAGCTCGTGGAGTTGGGGCACGGCCAGCGGGTCGGGTGCATTTCTGGCTGTCCCCCTGAAGAAGGAAACACTGTGGTGAAGGGGCTGGTTTGGGGGATCATGTAGAAGAGAGGGCTAGCTCTGCTCGGCCTCCCTGCACCATCTGGGGCACGGCAGCAACTGAAACCCTCATCCAGGGACACGTGCAGGACTGTGGGGGGACCCTGATTGCTCAGCCCCAGAAGGTCCCTGGTCACAGAGCAGCAGTAGCTTGTCTATGGAGGGGAGGCTCTTCTGAAACCTGTCGGTCTCTTCTGAGACTCACCTGGAGATGCCTCTGCTTCCTGCAGGCACTGCTGGCAAGTGGGCAACTGCTGCTGGACATGTGTGTGCCGCGGTCATGTTTGTGCCACTGCAGCACGGGTCTGGCATGGAAAGTAAAAGCTCTCCAAGCTCTTTCTCTGTGTTTGGCCATGCCCCGTGGGGAGCAGGAGCTGGGGTGACACTGGTGCCTGGGTGCCTCAGAGTTACCATTGCAGGTGATGTGGATCTCCTCTTCCAGGTATTCACATGACTGTGGGTTCCAGGGCGTGGAGGGACACTGCCAGAAAGAGCTGTTTCTCCCCACACTGCACGATCCAGCCAGGCAGGGCCAGACACCCTGCCAGAGGGCAGGCGTGTTTCCAGGGATCCTCCGTCCCCGCAGCCCAGCTCCTTGCACGCCAGTCACCGTGTCCTGATGGAGTTAGAGCAAACTCCCCCCATGTCCCGTTGTAGAAAACCTGCAGGCGCCCGGAGCAGCCGTCGCTGTTCTCCAGCCTCAGGGCCACGAACTCTGGGAAGAAAAGGCCCCAAAGCGGGAACAGGCTGATCTGGGGCTGTGGGAGCCAGGACACCTCTACATCCCCGGCCTCAGCCAGGCAGGGGCAAGGCCACCACATCCCCCTTGCACCCAGGGGCAGAGAGAAGTCCCGGATTTACAGCCAGCCCTGCCCTTCCCGCGAACCCTCGGGGACAGCTGAGCTCCCCAGGGACCCACCGTGGGACTGAGGGTGTCCGTGCATGGGTGGGCCTTGGGCAGGAGCTCAGAGGCAGCCAGGGGCAGCCTTGGCCATGGCCGGCTCTCCCCGCGTCCTGCCCTCCCCGGGACCAGGCTCCCACCACAGCTCCTGAGGTGGCACAGACCTGAGCAGATGACTCCCGCATCCTCTTTGTGCCCGCAGTCGTGCTGCCCCCAGGGCCCAGCCGGGCAGTCCCAGAGAGCAGCTTCGGCCCCGGAGCAGTTCACACCATCCAGCCAGATCTGCCCGGAGCCTTCCCCGAAGAGCGGAGCCGGCTGCCTCCACTGCCTCTCCGCAGCCCAGCTGGTGGCAAACGACGGCGGCATCAGACAGGTCCCAGCCGTCGTCGCAGACAGTCCCCCAGATGCCCTGGGAGTAGATCTCCACTCTCCCCGCGCAGCGCCCGGCCCCGTTCACCAGCCGGACCCGCCGGCTCCCTGCAGCGGGTGGAAACCCCAGTCGCTGTCAGGGCCTGCCCGCCTGCGCAGACCATCACCTGGGCCCTGGGCAGTGCCACTCACCCCAGCAAATGACTCCCACGTCCTCCGCAAGCCCTGCTGCCAGCGCAGTGCCGGGCAGGGAGGTGTTGCAGAGGGTCAGCTTGGCCTCGTGCCCTGCACACCGGACCCCTCGCAGCCCCACGGGGCCCGTCCCTCGCTCAGGCTTTGGGGGGTTGTAGGCTGTCCCTGCCTCTCCGCACTGCAGCTGCCGGCACACCACGCTGGCCTCCTGCACGTCCCACTGCTCATCCAGGACTCTGCCCCACGCCCCATCCTGGAAGATCTCCACTCGTCCGTCGCACCGGCTCCCTCCGCCCACCAGCCGCAGGGATCCAAAGCCGGCTGGGCCTGGGGAGAGCAGAATGCCACGGCCATCGGCACCGGGAGCATGGCACCCTGCAGGGAGCAGGGCGAGGGGGGATTTTCAACCAAACGGGACAAGGTGGAGCCTTGTGCTGACGAGAAGCAGGGCAAAGCCTGGGCCCTCCTGCAGCTCACAGCCAGGTCAGCTGCTGCTGGGGGCACCAGCTCCTGCCTGGGTGGGGGGATGAGGCTCTGCAGGGCTCTCTGTGGGGACGGGATGCGGTCGGCTGCAGCCAGAGGGATGGAGCAGAGCCCTGCAGCCCTGTCCTGGGCTCGCTGCACAGTACGAGGACAGAGGAGCCCGGGCCTGGCGGTGGTGCTGGGGCCTAAGCCACTGCCCTGGGGGCAGATGCCTGCCTCCGTTCAGTCCTCAGCTCTCCCAAAGTCGAGCGGTCAGTCTGAGCAGGGAAAGCCCTCCAGACAGTTCCTGGGGAAGCCAGGGTTTCCCCAAGGAGAAATTCAGCCTGATACGGCCATGGAACCCCTACTTTTAGTGGCTATGTTGCACACAAGTGACAAATGGAGTTTATGCAGCATTTTTCCAGCACTAACCTGAGCAAAGGACAGCAGCAGCGTTCCCTTGGGAGCACGGCGAGGCCCCAGGGTGGTCACTGGGCACTGTTGCAGGAGGGCTTCAGTCCCGTCACAGTGGAATGAGTCTCTCCAGACAGGGCCAGTTCTCTCCCAAAATATTCTCCTCCAGGAATGGACTCAGCAAACCCGCAGTTGAGTTGACGACAGAGAACGTGGGCATCCGAGAGGTCCCAGCGGGAGGCACAGAGGGTCCCCCAGGTCCCAGCACCTGGACCTCACCCTCCCCGCACACACTGTGCTGCCGTTCACCAGTCTGATCCCTGTGTACTCTGGGGACAGATGTGGAGAAAAGAGAGTGGATTGTGCTCCTGTACCCTCAGTAGCTGGTGGAGGGGCCAGAGGGACCACATGCTTTGTTCTCCTTCTGCAGTATTGTCATGCTGCAAACAAACCCATCAACCCCTCCTGTCCTCACACCCGGCCCAGCACGGTCCCTGCTCTGTTCCCCAACCCCTACCACAGCCCCGGTGTTCAACAGCCCACCCTGAGTCCTTACCTGTGCAGTTCACAACAGCGCTGTTTGCGTGGGTGCAGGGCTGTCCCGGGGGGACCCCTGGGGCAGGAGGCGAGGAGGGATTCATTCCCCACACACCGCAGCTCTCCATCCCACATGGGACCCACCCCTTCTCCAACGTGACTTCCTCCGACAGGCAGGGCTGCGCCGCACTGCAACTCCCTGCAGAGCACGTCAGCAGCCTTGGGACCAAAGTGGGAATCACAGACACTTTTCCACAGGTCCCGTCATGGATCTCCACGTCCTGAGCAGGTTCTTCCCTTCCACCAGACGGAAAAATCCTGGAAATAAATCAACTGGGAGTTCCCAGACTTGTGGCATTCCCATGCCCACATCCCAGACCATCTCCACGCAAACTGTGACCAAAATCGCTCACTGCACATCTCAGAAGAAGCTATTTAAGGAGTGATGGTGTCACAAAGGCATCCATGTCAAGTTACACACTTTCTCCACCATCACAGCACTCAGGGGGTGTGTCTATTGCAGACCCACAGCAGAGTCTGCAAACCACGTTGGCACCGTTGGGACCAAAGTGTGAGTCACACACCGCTGTCCAAAGGCCTCATCATGGATCACTATACGTCCTCAGGAGGACCGGTGCCCTTAGAGCAGCCGGACAGATTCTGGACCAACCAATGACCCCTGAGAGTTCCCACAGCCATCTGGCAATACCCTGACTACATGCCAGCTGATCTCCAAGGTGGCCACAGGCAAAAAACTCTACGACGTCCCCAGCTGCTCTCAGGGGTGCTGGTGGCACAAACACATCAGCCAAGGGACCTGTGTCTGCTAAGGGGGACAACCGCAAAGTAGCTCCCCATCTCACGCCCTTCCACAGGACGGTGGGTGGCCACAGGAGTCACTTCTGGTGCCTCTGGCATGGGGGCAGCTGGCCCTGAGCACTGCCAGACAGCTCCTGGGTGAACAGGAGGAGAAAGATGGCAATCAAGACCATGCAGGGCAGGGATGGAGGGTTCATCTGCACCAGCTCAGGGACCAGGCACAGTAAGGCACCCTTGGGCAGGTTCCCACTGGCTTTCCCCAGGGACTGGGGACACCAGTAATGACAGTTCCAGCTCAGCAGTGTGACTGGCCACACTGGGCAATGCTCCGGTGCCTGACTGTTGCTCCCTGAGGGCACAGCCAGGTTCCTTCCACAATCTGAGCCCCAGAGGTATGGAATAGGTTGTCATCTTACCTGAACACACACTCCAGCATCATCATGACACAGTCATGTTCACCCCATCCTCTGTGTGCAGTCAGACAGGGCAGATTCGGTGCCATTACAGCCAACATCATCCATCCAAATGGGGCCAGATCCTGGCCCAAAGTGTCCGTACTGAGGAGCTCAACAGCAGACCCACAGCCCAGCTGTTTACAAACCACTGCTGCATCTTCATGCTCCAGTAGTGACCACACACGGTCCCCCACTTGCCCTGTTGTTTCACCTCCACTCTCCCAGCACAGCGCCTCGCCGTCCGCCAGCCTCACCTCCACAGCACCTTCAAACACCAAGGAGTCAGGAGCACCAGCCCCAGCACTGGGTCTGGGGAAGCCCTGTGCAGGTGGAGTCAGAGGCACCAGGGTGGGAGCCCACTCCCCTCCAGGCTGTCCCCAGGGCAGTTCAGGGTCCCTTCTATCCTCATGGGCTGTGCAAGACTGGGGTGCCCGCTCCAGCCCTGCTGGGTCATTTGTGGCACACACACTCTGGCACTTCCTCCACTCCAACAGCCCCTCGCCCCTGACTGTGCCCACCCAGGGCTCCTGCTCCTCCCCAGACAGACCCTGAAAAGGGACCTGTCCCCACCAGGGCTCCCCCAGGCTCACACGGCTACTCCTCCCCAGAGCCCCCAGCTCCCCTGGACCACAGCCTGCCCTGGGCCCTCCCAACTCACCCTCCTCCCTCAGGACTTTCCGTGTCCCCTGTGGAGCAGAATGATGGTCCCAGTGAGGCCTCCCAACCCATGCCCCTCCTTGTCCTTGGGCATCAGCCCAGACCTGACCTTGTCTGGGATCCCGCAGGAAGGTCACCCCTTTGCGAGCCTCTGGGAACAGATACCCCAGTTCCCTTGTCTCCACAAGCACAACCCACCCCCGGTCAGGCCGGGATCACTCTGACTCTGGGACAAGAGTGAAGAGCCCACACCCCTTCCTGGGTACCCCGAGGCTGGCTGTGCCTCTGGGATGACAGAACAAAGAGCCACCAGTTAAGGCACCACCAGCTCACAGGGAACAGAGCTGGCAGAGCCAGGGCCCCAGGGACGGTGCCCAAGGATGGCAAATCCACACCGGGTACCAACGGCCAGAAACGTGGGAGCCCTGGAAGCAGAAAAGCCCTTCTGCACGCAGAGAAGCACAGGCTCAGTGAACCTGTTCACTTTCTAGCCCTTGTCACATCGACACATGGGAAGAAGCCCCTTTCCAGAGGGATCCCTGTGCTGCTCCTTGGCCCCAGGGCTTTGTGGCAGGGCAGCAGGCATTTCCCCTGCACAACTGCACCCAGAGGAGCAGCTACAGTAACTAAGGGGACAGAGGGACTCTGTCCCCATCTGAACCTTTCGGCAGCCGTGCACCAAATGCAGGAGGATGGAACAGAAGCGAGACATTGGCTTCTGCATCTTTTCCTGCGTAACTGCAGACTGCAGGAGACAACATCACCCCTCCTGTTCTCAGGCCAAGGCCAGCACAGTCCCTGCCCTCCTCCCCTGCCCCCGGCACAGCCCAGGTGTTCAACAGCCCACCCTGAGTCCTTACCTGTGCAGTTCACAGCAGCGCTGTTTGCTTGGGTGCAGGGCTGGTCCCGGGGGACCCCCTGGGGCAGGAGGCGAGGAGGGATTCATTCCCCACACACCGCAGCTCTCCATCCCACATGGGACCCACCCCTTCTCCAACGTGACTTCCTCCAGCGACAGGCAGGGCTGCGCCGCACTGCAACTCCCTGCAGAGCACGTCAGCAGCCTTGGGACCAAAGTGGGAATCACAGACACTTTTCCACAGGTCCTCATCAGGATCTCCACACGTCCTGAGCAGCGGCTCTTCCCTTCCACTAGCCGGAAAAATTCTGGAAAAAAATAAAAAGAAATCAACTGGGAGTTCCCAGAGCCTTGTGGCATTCCAATGTCCACATCCCACACCACCTCTAAGCAAGCTGTGACCAAAATCACTCACTGCACATCTCAGAAGAAGCTGTTGGGGCATTGTTGGTGTCACAAACACATCCAGGCCCCCCTGCACCCCTTCTCTACACTATCAGAAGATCCAAAGATATGTGTCTGTCACAGCACCAGACACTACTCAGACAAACTGCTGCTGCACAAGGTGCCCTGTGCTTCCTGGCATGGTCCCCCAGCACCAGTGGTGTGCGCAGTTTGGGTCCAAGGCCAAGGGCTGTGTGCCACCCTGCTCCTCTGTCCAGGCACAGCACTCGTGCTCCCTGAAAAGTACTCATGCCTGTGATGGGGAATGACCCACGGGGACCAGCTACCTCATGCTGTTCCTCCATTGTGTGATGTTCCAAGTAAGACCTGCCCTGCTTTCTCCAGCACAGGGTCCTCAGCACTGTTGGCTGGGAACTGGCAGACTGAGTGGAGTCCAGTGGATACCAGTGGACACACTGGGGCAGGGACAGAGTGTTCATTTGCAGCCTAAGACACTGGCTGAAGAGGGGCTGAGACACTGTGGCAGGGTTAGTTCACCCTGGGGTAGGCTCACTCTGGCTTTCCCCAGGCACTGGGGTCACCAGCAATGACAGTCCCAGCTCGGCAGTGTGACTGGCCACATGAGCAGTGCTCCAGTGTCCGCCGTTGCTCCCTGAGGGCACAGCCAGATCCTTTCCACATCCCAGCCCCAGAGGTGGAATAGGTTGTCCTTACCTGAACACACACTCCAGCATCAGAGATGACACAGTCATGTTCACCCCATCCTCTGCGTGTGCAGTCAGACAGGGCAGATTCGGTGCCATTACAGCCAACATCATCCATCCAAATGGGGCCAGATCCTGGCCCAAAGTGTCCGTACTGAGGAGCTCCAACAGCAGACCCCAGTCCAGCTGTTTACAAACCACTGCTGCATTCTTCATGCTCCAGTAGTCACCACACACGGTCCCCCACTTGCCCTGATGTTTCACCTCCACTCTCCCAGCACAGCGCCTGCCCGTCTGCCAGCCTCACCTCCACAGCACCTTCAAACACCAAGATGGGATGGGTCAGGGGAGCACCGAAGCCCAGACTGTGGTCTGGGGAGCCCCTGCCAAGGTAGAGTCAGAGGCACCAGGGTGGGAGCCCACTCCCTCCAGGCTGTCCCCAGGGCAGTTCAGGGGTCCCTTCTATCCTCATGGGCTGTGCAAGGCTGGGGTGCCCAGCTCCAGCCTGCTGGGTCATTCACCATCCCACCACACAAGGCACCTTTTCCCACCCCAATGGCCACCTGCCTCCTGCCCATGCCCACCCGCACACTGCCCAGCCCTGCACTGGGCACCTGCTCCTCCCCAGCACCCCTGAACAGCCCCGTGTACCCAGGCCTGCAGCTTCCCATGCAACTGCCTGCCCCAGCACCAGCCAAACCCACCCCCATGCCCAGGGCTTTCCGTGTTCCCACTGAGACGATCCAGAGGATCCCCCCACCCACTCCCCTTCATCCCTGGTGTCAGCCCAGTCCCTGCACTGGGCTGGGTCCCCCAGGAAGGGTGTCTCTCTGCTGTAGATGCCCTGGTCCCATCTCTCGTGGGGTACAAACTGTCTTCATGGGGTCAGGGCTCCCCTGGAACAAGGGGCAGTGAACAGCACAAAATCCCTTCGGGACACCCGAGACATTAGCAGTGTCCCAGGGAGTCTCTGGGTGCTGCCATCACCAGCGAGTCACCACGGCTCAGAGGCACATTACGAGGGGAAGGGGGTCCCAAAAGGTACCCCAGGACAGGTGTCTGTGAATCCCCAGGCACAGGCTGCCCTAGACACTGAAACCCTGCAAAAGGAGATACTGTCTCCCACCCAGATGGGCCCAGGGAAGGGCACAGGGTCCACGGACTTGAGCACGTTGTGTCCATCATCTCTGTAGCACTGCAAAGAATCCCCATTCCCAGACAGATCCCGATGACCACGGTACCCGCTATTCCTGGGCTGTGGGACAAGGAGCCAGCACTTACCCCTGCACAGCTGTACCCAGAGGAGCAGCCCCAGCACCTGAGGGGACAGCAGTCCCTCTGTGCCCATCCTGAGCCTCCTGCCCTGCCAGCACATCCCGCGCCACACTCCTGTCACAGCTCCTGGGGACTCACGGGACAATGATGACAGGGAGGGCAATATAGCTCTGCGATGCCAGGCCAGCTACGGGAGGAGCCAATCAAAGCAGCAGCACCATTTTAGACATTATCGGGAGTTATCTCCCCTCCGACACAGCCCAGCCCTCCAATGAACGTCTCCAGTGCCATTCATGACCATATATGAGGGATGGCTCTGCTGCAGGTGTCACATCACTGTGGTGTGGCGTCACAGGACAGGGCTGGCTGTAGTGGGGGAAATGGGTTTTTCATGCCTTGAACCCTGCTGTGTGGGCCGGGAGCACTGAGCATCTCCTATACTGCACATCCAAGAGCCCAAGGTGTGAGTGCCCAGCTCCCCATGCCACGGGAACCACGGGGCTGGGAGGACCGGGGCTGTGTCAGGGGGGAAGGAAAGAGCCCCTGCCCCTGCTTCAGACCCCTCTGTGCTGGGAGCAGCAGCGGGGAAAGGGCCTCAGCCCAGGCCAGAGCCCCATCCCAGGAGCGCTGGCTCACCCGTCCCTCCCTGGAGAGCCCCATGGAAGGTCCCTTCAAACGAGCTGGGGCTGGGCCATGTCCCTGTCCTGGCAGCAGACAAGCAGCTCAGACGGATCCCTGACTCTCAGCATGTCACCGAGGGGCCGTTATTCCCCGCGGGGGGCTCGGGAGCTGCAGCCTGCAGGTGCACAAACCACAGCCCACGTGGCCTCACAGCTCCTCGCGCTCCCCCCACAAGCGCCCGGGCAGGAAGTCTGTGGTTTCCTCCTGGAGCTGAGCCCGGGCACATCCCCGCGGTGCCCCCGAGCCACCCCCACCCCGACTGCTCCAGCCAGGGCCGCAGGGGCTGCTCCTTCTGACACAGAAATTCACTCAACACTTAGAATCCAGTAGAACTGCTGAGCAGGTATTCTTTATTAGCAGCGCTGGGCAGCACTGGGGATCGCTCCACCACGAGTGCTCCCACAGACAGGTACAATCACAGAGAATATGTGCTGTGAGCTTGTACATATTCAGTAGATTTCTGAGAACTAATCTACATATACATAAGATTTCCTAGAATTTATCTACATAGTCCGAGCATGTGTGATAAAATTAGGGTTAGGGTCTTTTCCCCCTCTGGTGGTCACTCATAGTCTTCCTCACAGTGTCCGGTGATTGAACTTTGGGATTCCTTTGCCCACATATGGTCATGCAGTTAGCTCATCCATTCTTGGCCCTGGGATGCTCCAAGAAGGTCAGTTGAAACTAATTCCCAGGTGATTATCTTGACAGTGGCGTCTTAGGC
>NW_024881277.1:7634834-7732022 GCF_018691265.1 Tyto alba | reverse complement strand
CAACGTGTTACAGGTGTTCGACTGATTGCTTAAGTTCTTATGCTACCCTAAACAATTATTTTTTTTTTTTTTCACCCATTTTCAAACATCAGGGGAAGCGACCTGCACTGCAGGGCATGGCAGGAGGTGCTAGTAGATCCCCTGAAACAGGATTTCTGATAAAAATCTCACTCCCTGCCAACGTCTCTGCTGCCTGGAGCTGTGCCTGCTGGCAGCCTGGTTTCTCAGTTCCCATCTCCTGCACTCACAGACCCCATCCCAGCTGCTGCGTGCTCAGCTCTGCCCTGCAGACACCTCCTGGGGCAGGGCACTGCCCAGGACCTTCTCTGTGCTTCAAAATTCAGGTAGGAATGGCAGAGGAAACCTGCCAAGCCTGCTGCTGGTGATGCTGGTGATCTGTAAGCTGTGGGGGATTGCTCTGATGCTCCCAGACTCATTCACCTCTCAGTGAAACAGATCTGCATTGTCAGTACCTTCTCCAAACCAGTGAGAGTCATTCCCATCTCTCACTGCTCACCCAGCCAACCCAGAGTAGCAAACTGAAAGCACAGGCTCCTTCCCTTGCAGGTGAAGACTCCCTTTTTTCTCTCTTGCAAATTTCTCCCCCAGAGCTGTCCAGGCTGTCAGCAGGAGCTGTGGGCAGCCCTGACCCACGCCTCACCCCCTCAACAGCACAATGACCCTGCCCTACCAGGGGTGATTGTGATGAAGGACAGCCCGGGGTGCCCCTGGCTGCACACCCAGCTTCATGCTCCTGCAGTCGTCCCCAGGAAAAGGGAGATGACATGACCCATCCCCCCGACTGTTCGGCAGATAATCACTGCTCCAGAGAGCATCAGCCCTGGCATGTGCCAGATCTAGAAGGACCCTCCCAGAGATTCTACCAGTTCCCACCTGCAGCCAGAGACTTACCGTGTTAGGAGCTGTGATGATTTGTCCCCCAGTGAACTCTCAGCATCCTCCCACTCCACGCTGTCTTACATCCTTCTCACTTCTCTCCTCTCTCCTTGTCTCCCGTGGGCAGTGCCCTCAGCCCTGCCGTGCTCCGCAGAGATGCTGCTCCCGGGCAGAGCTGTCTCTCTCCTGTGCTTCCCACTTGCCATCAGCTCCTCCTGCCCCCAGAGCCCGGCCCAGCCCAAGGCACCACTTTCTCTACCCCGCTGCTCTCCCTCGAGAGATCCCTGGGGCTCAAGGGCTGACAGCTCCTGAAAAGCAGCGGGGCCACCCCTGGGGAATGTTCTCTGAAATCAGATGAAGTAATCACCAATGTACCTGTCCCAACAGTGGAGAGAGACTGGTTCCAGCATGGTCTGGCCTGATAAAGCTGTCAATGCGTCTGTCTGGAAAATGTCATTTTCCTGTCTCAAACCCAAAAGAACGCATAATGCGGAACAAGCAACTGGCTAGTTTCCCTTGTGCAGGGCAGGAATTCAGCTGAGGCAATGTGGGCATCTCATCCAGAGCTGGAAGCCCTTGGGCTCAAGCAGGACTCAGCTCACCCCATGCACCCCACATCTGACATGATGGAGCTGCTTTTGGCATCTTCTCACAGAAGTCACCCCTGCATGCCCCTCTCCCCGCCGCTACCAAAAAACCTTGCCACGTAAGCCCAATACAGGTGCCTGGTCATCCTTCCTATGATGTGCCCTCAAATACTCCAGGGTGTCTTTAATCTCAGGGTATGACTGCTGCTTGACATATTCAGTGTGTTTTAACCACTGAAAAATGGTTATTGTCAGCCTGTCTTGCACTTCCAACTCTTTAAAATCTTTTGCACTTGGTCTTGTGTACATGACAAAGACTTTGAGGGAGGGAACACAGAAACAGAGGTGGACGGGACTGAAGAGGATTTACCAAGTAATTGGGATAGATGCATGTTATGGTCCTTATCATGTGTGATCAGTGCCAGTAAATGCCTCGTGGAGTCGATGTCATCAGGACTTGGTCATGGTCAGACAAACTGTGCTCCTTTTCACATATAACATCCATGGACATTTTTATCTGACCTAATCTGTAGAACTTCCACAAACATAAATAATTTCCATTTCTTAGGACCAGAATCACCCTGTTTTCAGAGAAATATTTAAAACCCAAAGTGAAACACTACTCATTCAAAGAGAGGTCCAAAATATCTGGGTGTGACATTTAACAAGTGGGTCAATCGGAGGAGCCTCCCAGGGTGACCGTGCCGACTGAGGGTGGGGGTTTCTGCTTCTGGGGGTCTGAGAGTCCTTATGGGATGCCAGAGAGAGCACTGGGGATTGTGCCAGGCTTGCTGTGGCATGCCTAGGAAAGAACCAAAGGCAGGGAAAGGGAAGGACCAAGGTGGTTTGGGGAGAAAGAAGCATCGGAAAACAGGGGGAAAAGGGGATGAAAGGAGCTGGTCATGTGTGGCTGGTCATTATATTGGTTTATGCACACCATGCAACTGATGACTCCAGTCTGTCCTGTCTTATGAAATTCCATCCACCACAACTTTCTGGGGTGAGGAGATGTCTGCTCTTGGTACGGATAGAGGTCCAAGGGCCCATCCCTGGAGTGGGAAACACGAGTCAAAGGCGCTCATGCACCTGGTGGGCCAGCAACTGGAGAGATCAGGCTGTGTGCATGTGTCATGTTGGTGCTTATGTCATTGGGTGGAACCACTAATGCACATCAAACCAAATTAACCAGCAAGTAGGAGAGTCTTGGGAGCCAGGTATTTTGAGACCCTACATCTGTACTAGACCCTGGTGAGCTCAGAGGATCTGTGAGTTGGTTGTTTGAGGGAGAAAGTGGCCCAAAGCAGCACCTGGAGAAAATGTGGGGTCTTGCAGTCAGGTACTGATAAGGCCACAGTTCTGGATCTGGAGGGGAGGTTGTCCTTTATGTAAGAGAGCAGCAGGAATGCATGGAGCTCTGCCTGGGGACTGACGATGAGTTAGCTGAGAGCTGATAGGCCAGGATCAGAGGGCAGAACAACATGGGCAGCACTGTGGGAGGATGGGTGGATTTCTGCTCCAGACCTCTTGATCAGGTAGATGAGGCCTTCTTCAGACAATTGGAAGGAGCTTCATGTCTGCAGGCCCTGGACCTCATGGCAGGCTGAAACTGTCCCAGTTGCCTCTGCTGAAGAGGTGCAAGCCACCCAGGAGGATTTTGGAGCTCACTGGTGACATCTTCCTGACAAGGGTGACTGAGGAGACAGTGAGGTGAGGGGCCCTGCAGCAGGACTTGATACTTGCAAACTAGGAAGAGCTGCTCGGGGCTGTAACAATCAAGGGTGAGAAAGTAGAGTGTAGCATGCTGAGAGAAGGGAAGAAAGCAAGGGGCAGGACATCAGGAGAGCAGGCTTTGACCTGCTGAAGGACCTGCTTGGAAGAATCCCATGGGATACAGCCCTGAAGAGGAAAGGGTGCAGAGAGCTGTTTGATGGTTAATGATCTCCTCTTTGCACTCCAGAACAGTCCACACAGACATGCTGAAAGTCAAGAAAAGGTGTCAGGAGAATGGCATGGATGAAAAAGGAGCTCCTGACAGAAACCAAGCATGAAGAGGAAGGACAGAGGAGGTAGAACCTGACAGCATTCCAGGCTCAGCAGTTCTGTGATGCTGTGCTGGAGAGAGACATTTGCGTGTGCGTGTGCTTGTCTGTGTGTGGAGGAACTGGGGGGATGAGGGAATTCTGGATCCAGGTCCCAGACAGCTGGAGGGCCTAAAACCAGCTTCTGGAGAGATCCTTATTGTTTCAATCTCTCTACAGGTATATATTTTCCACTAACACGGTCTAACATACAAATAGCCCAACCCTCATTTACCCTTTCTCCACTGACCCTGACTTTGCTTGTTTTGTGATCTCATTTGCTGTTTTGAAGATTGTGTTGATGGTAATTCCTACCTGGGGCTGTAGAGCCCTGCAGCTCCTCAGGCTGTTATTACGTGAGAGACACCACCACCATCAAGGTGAGCTATCTGCACAGAGGCACTAACAGCTGACCAAGTGGAGCTTCAGCCCAGGGAAACCTGAGAAACTCTGGGATTCCGGCCAACATAAACCTCTTGAAGTTTACAAGGAGAAGTGTCCAGTCCTGCATTAAGAGGAAGAATAATCTCCTCATTTATCAGGACAGGCTTGGACCTGAGTAGCTGATCAGGGACTCTGAGGAGATGGGCCTGGGCACTATGAGGACACCATACAAGACAGCGGTGCATGCTGGCCACAAACAAGGCCACCTGCATACAGGTCTGCACTAGGATGAGCATGGCCACCCAGACTATCCTGACATGGGTTGAAGTGTGGTTTCAGAGATGGTGGAGGTTTTTCTCTAAATCGAGAAACAACATAAGAAAGAAAGAATGGCACAAAGTGAAGCTTTGGAAGTTGAGACTGGACATGAGGATTTTGTGTTACGTTGAGCTACATGAAGCGTCCCTCCAAGTGCAGTACAATAGGCCACCCAGAAAGAGTCTGGATTAGCCAAAGCTTTGCATTCCAACCAACAGCCCGTGAGGATGGAGAGATATCAGTAAGGGTAGGAAGATGGTCAAGTGAGAGCAAGGCTGGTAAGCACGGTGGATGTCCCCAGCCTTCAAGAAATCAACTGCAGGCCTACCAGGAGACACCTAATCCTTACAGCACTGGGGCCTCATGGCTGTAAGGCTGGGGGAGATGAGGACAGGTAATTTCTCCCCTGGCATTCTCCAGGGGACAAAACTGGGGGGATGAGGACAGCCTGCAGGGGAAAAGGCCCAGGGCATGCAACCACATTGGACAGCCTGTGGTGGAGATGACAGAGGGCTGTGGGAAAGTTGAAAGCCCCCAGTAAAGTCAACCCCATCACCATTTTGGCTATGGCTGTTGTCTCTGCCACTGATGCCTGTGAGGAGGCACAGTCCCTTGCAGCACGGGGGCCTCATGGCCTCCTTGTGCATCCTCAGGAGCCTGGGAGGTGCACATCTCCATAGCCCCTACCCCAGGAAGAGCCCTGAGGAATGTGGGAGGGACAGGATCTCCCTTCCCAGGGGCTGGGGGTCATGGCTTGGCCATTTATTTAATGGGCCTAGGGCTTGGAACTTTGGCTTAATACAACACATTCAGGTTTACTCAGCATCAGAGCCACCTTTCCCTTTTAGTTTTTGACTTGTCATCACTGCCTCCAGAATTCTGCTCTAACAGGACCCTGAGGAGGCTTTGTCAACAGTGTCTCTCAGTGGGAGCCATTAACAGTGCAGGAAACTTTGGAGTTGGAATATAACATTGACTTCTTCAGAGGTTTCTTCAGCTTCTCAGTGCATGAGGTTGATGGAGTTGGCACCAAACCCTCCTGAGGGGTCATTAAAGTGCCTTGGGCTGTTGCTGTGGTGCTGAGCTGGGCCGGGCTCCTGGGCCGGAGGGAGCTCCTGGCAAGTGGGCAGCGCTGCAGAGAGACAGCTCTGCCCAGGAGCAGCTCCTCTGCAAAGCGCAGCAGGGCTGAGGGCACTGCCTGCAGGCACCCAGGGCAGAGCAGCGAGGCACACACAGCTTCAAGGCAGCCTGGGCTGGGAGGATGCTGAGAGGTCCGAGGAGGAGAAAGCATCAGGGCCCTGGCCACAGTAAGTCTGGGGGTGCAGGGCAATGCAGCTGCAGCTCAGGGAGGGATCTGGGGAAGGCGGCAGACCCACCAGGAATCTGCCTCCTCCCTAGAGGAGGAGGAGGAGGAGGAGGAGGAGGAAGAGTAGCTGCTCCCAAGCAGGGCTTCCCTGGTGCCCCCTGTGAGGGCCAGAGCATGAGGGCTGCCTTCTGGCGGGGCCGGCTGCAGGGGTGTGCAGCCGGGTGTGCAGGCAGGGGTGCCCAGGGCTGTCCTTCCCAGCAGGGTCCCTGCACTCCAGGGGGCTGTGTGCTGGGGCAGGGACTCTGCCGCCTACCAGGGTCAGCACTCAGCCTGCCCAGGTAGCTCCTCACAGCGCTGTGGGGAGAAGCTGTGGGGTAAGGAGCAAGCCACTCTACGGCGGGGCAGGATTGTTCTGCTATCGAGAGGCTGCTGCATGGGTCAGGGCTGATTGCAGCTCCACATTGCCCCTGGGATATTTCACAGGGCACTTTTCAAGAAGGACATCAAGGCGGGGTGCTACCAGGCAGTAAAGGAACTTACCAGGATTGGTGCTTTCACTCCCCAGCTGTGATGGTAGGTGGATATGGTCATGGATCTGTTCAGGTTTGCACAAGAGACAAACACTCCTACAGCATTACAGTGAGTGAGGAATGGGTTTATCAGGAAACCTGCTAAAGTCCCTTCACCCACCTCAGCCTACAGAAAGCATTAACATCACCTTTGTGGTCTCTTCAGGGTTTATCTGAAATTCTCTTCAAGACTTGCCAGCACAGAGATCCCCCTGGTCAGTGTCCTGCTGCCAGGAGGTGTATTCTGGGCAGAGCTGAGGACATGGTGGGTGGGATGGGATCCGTGAGCAGGGACAGGGAGGAGATGTGGGGACAGAGGAACAGTTCCTGGCAAATAGAGCTCCAAGCAGGATCCCAGGGAGTGCTGAGCCATCCCTTGGGGGTTGTCAGTCTCCTCGCAGATTCCTTTGCTTCTCTCTGACAGGGGCCATGTCCTGCCCTCTCCCTCAAAACTGCACCTCTGTGGTGGTAAAAAGATTTTTCAGACCTTTCCCTGCGGATAAGAGAAACAAGACTCCCCTGCTTTCATTAGAGTCCAGTTACATTTTTTTTTTTTTTTTTTGAGAGTAATTTTTGTGTGCAGTCATCCTCCAGATAGCAGAAATGAAAGCACAGGGCAGCTGGGAACAAGCTTGATTGATACTGCTGCTCTCCTGACTCTGCACTGAGCAAGAGACAGCTGAGCCCTTTTGCCTGTCTTGTCTTAAGACTCCACACTTTCAGTCATAAAGTTGAGGATTTCTACCCCTAGAAGTAGTACTCACCAGATGTGATGACGGTGGAAAATAAAAGACACAGAGAAAGTTATCATAACACATGATAAACCTCTCTTCTGCATCCCACTCTCTTGGGAGTCATAAGTGCAGATATTGAACATCTCTATTAAGAGTGAATTGCATCTGACATCCCTTGTGAACACTGGAGGAGACAAGAACCAGCTCCCATGTCCTCACGGCAGCAGGGCAGAGCTGGCTCCTTGGCAGCACATGGGCAGAGGTCCTGCTCCTCAGAGCAAACAAAGGAAATGTGTTGGAATTGGGAGTTGGGGGGAGGGATTTTGTTGAGAAATACAGTGGCTTTGCGTGCAGTCTGTCACAATTGTCCCATCTTTTCCTTCTTAGGCCACTGTCCCCATGTCAAGAACCAGCTGATGTCCAACAGCAGCTCCATCACCCAGTTCCTCCTCCTGGCATTTGCAGACACACGGGAGCTGCAGCTCTTGCACTTCTGGCTCTTCCTGGGCATCTACCTGGCTGCCCTCCTGGGCAACGGCCTCATCATCACCGCCATCGCCTGCGACCACCACCTCCACACCCCCATGTACTTCTTCCTCCTCAACCTCTCCCTGCTCGACCTGGGCTCCACCTCCACCACTTTCCCTAAAGCCATGACCAATTTGCTCTGGAACACCACGGCCATTTCCTATGCAGGATGTACCGCGCAAGTGTTTCTGCTTCTCTTCTTGATTACAGCAGAGTTTTCTCTCCTCACCATCATGGCCTATGACCGCTACGTTGCCATCTTCCAACCCCTGCACTACGGGACCCTCCTGGGCAGCAGAGCTTGTGTCCACATGGCAGCAGCTGCCTGGGGCACTGGGTTCCTCTATGCCACACTGCACACTGCCAACACATTTTCTCTACCACTCTGCCATGGCAATGTGGTGAACCAGTTCTTCTGTGAAGTTCCCCAGATCCTCAAGCTCTCTTGCTCAGGCACCTACCTCAGGGAAGTTGTGCTTATTGTGGTTAGTGCCTGTTTATTCTTTGCTTGTTTTGTTTTCATTGTGCTGTCTTATGTGCAGATCTTCAGGGCCGCGCTGAGGATCCCCTCTGAGCAGGGACGGCACAAAGCCTTTTCCACGTGCCTCCCTCACCTGGCCGTGGTCTCCCTGTTTATCAGCACTTCATTTTTTGCCTACCTGAAGCCCCCCTCTATCTCCTCTCCACTCCAGGACCTGGTGGTGGCTGTTCTGTACTCAGTGGTTCCTCCTGCATTGAACCCCCTCATTTACAGCATAAGGAACCAGAACCTCAAGGATGCAGTTCAGAAACTGATGACCAGATGTTTTTTTTAGAAGCAATATACTGCCCATCTTCTCCATATCACTTTTAATATAACTCATTACAGTCTCAACCTGTCTTCCTGTCTTTTATATATTTTGTAGTTGTTGATGTTATTGTTGATTTTTTTTTTTTTTTTTCACTTCTAAGTTGTCCATAAAGTGTTTTCACTATTCTTACTATTTCAATTTCATTATCTATCTGTCCAGTTTGACCCAGAGACAGTGTAAATGAATTTCCACACCCTCTGCATTTAAATACTGAAAAGGACCCTGCAGTGACTTTTTTGTCTGAGGCTTTTTTTCCAAGACCTTCTCTGGTGCTGCTGCGTCAGCTCCTGCATACAGAGTCCCTGCACAGCAGATCTGTGACAGAGCTGGCCTCTCTAACAGCATCTCCATCACGAAAGGGGATCTCCTCAAGGCAGTGCCCAAACGCTTAGGGATTTTTCCAAGATGCCCAAGGAATAGACTCCAAAGCGGACTGTTTCTCTGCTTGTTTCCCCATGGGCTCAGTGGGATGGCTCCCAGTATGGTCTTGCAGGGACTGAGGAATGGCTCAGGTGTTACTTGTTGGACAGCACCCACACAGATGGTGAATGATCTCCAGTTAAACTCCCTGGAGCTCTACAGCATGTGATAGGACTGATGGCAGGTGAATTTTTTTTCTGGAAGGAGTCTGGAACTGCCAGCAGAGTGCAGGTGATCTAGGTGATCTGCAGGATCAGCGTGTGCCAGGAGGTCAGCAGTGAGTGGAGCCCACTGAACACAAACATGTCCAGGGTGGAGGGACCCAGGTATAAAGTGCTAAATCTGGGTGTGAAGTGCTGAGTGAGGGCTCTGCACCCCCAAGGGACACAGCAGGCACAGGGAAAGGAGCCTGGTGAGTGATTTGTTCCACCATCAGTGGACTCTTGTAGCCTGAATCCAGTGCAGCATCCAAACACATCTTGTGGTGTGGGAAATAAGGCAGGGTACCTCTGAGCACCCTCCATGGCCACATAAGAGCTTCTGTGGGAGGCAGTCGGTGGCAGTGATGTCCCTGAGCTGGGTCTGCCTCCCAGCCTGACCAGCACAGCACTGTAAAATCATCCTGGGGCCCCAGGCAAGCCCACTTGTTCCTCAGAGCAGCATCAGCAGCTCAGGGGCTGTGGAGAGTATGGAAAGCGGGTGCAGAACTGGCTGTCCAGGCCAGCACAGATGTGCCCACCTTGAGGAAAGGTCCTGTGGAGAGGTGGGATGTCCTGGGAGAAGAGCAGGACACTGTGTGCATGGAAGGGAGACATGAAAAGAGAAATTCTTTGCTGTGGGTGCCAGCTGAGGGCAGTGGGAGCTGCCTGAGGAGTCCCAGGGCCAGGACTCTGTGCTGTCCTGGGGAGCAGGGCTGGCCCGGGGGACTGAAGGCTCCTAGCAGGTGATCTCCAGGCCATGACAGCAGGAGAGACACTGACAGTAACCTCCATCTCCTCCTTTCTGCGGGGCCAGACCAGACTGGGCTGCTCTGCTCGGCTGGGGAGAAGGCTGGGGAGTGGGGAGAGCTGGGAGGGGGTTGAGATGTCTGGGTGCAGCAGTGCTGGGCAAGGGATAACACCGCTGTACCGCTGAAGTGTGTGAGTGTGAAAGGTCAGGGCACACAGCTGTGTCCTCACACAGCCAGGCCTCTCCTGGGAGAGACATGAAGGACCATCAGGGCAGGACCTGCCCTCTGCCCGTGTGCTCTGAACACCTGGGGAAAGCTGCCCCAGAGTGATCGTCACACACCAGTCAGGAACAACCACCATTTCCAGCACGGGCCTCTCACCCCAGCTCAGAGAGGTTGTTTATCCCTCCATGGAGGGACACTGAGTGACCAGGTCAGCAGTCCATGTTTGCATTGTACAGATGAGTCGTGAGTATGCAAATTGTGTGCACGTGGGGAGATGAACCTGAATGAGCACAGATGCCCTCAGCTATTCCCGGGGATCCCATGAACGTCTGTGGGACAGACAGTGTCTCACAGTCACTTCACCTTGAGCGTACTGTCCCCTGGGAACCCACCAGAATGCAGCACTGGGATGTGCTTCCTTGAGCTGAGGTCCCCGTGTCCATTCCTCATGCCTCGGGGCACCTCAGAGGAGTGCAGAGCAGGGTGGTACACTGCGAAGCTCAGGTGCCTGCCAGCCTCTGGGAGCAGCAACTGGAGGCCAGAGAGACACTACAGTTGTGACAGTGCACTGCCTCTGCGTGTGCAAGGGAAGGACTCGTGCCTCTGAACACCCCTGTGGGCATGAAGAGCACACGAGGCCAGCTCAGATGTGGACATCATCTCCTCAGATGTGGTCCAGGGGGTCCCTGTTGTGACAGCAACCTTGCCTGAGCCCACCATCCCCCCAATCCCCATCACCATTCCCCCCAGTCCCTGTGGCCCTGTGTCCCACACTGTCCCCATGTCCTCCCAAATTCACCAATTCCCACAGGTGATCACCTCCAGCACCAGCCCAGCACCCACTGCCACCTCCCCTGTCACCACCACTCTCCCCAGTGTCCAGCCCATGGTCAGACTGGTGGCAGTGGAGCCCATGGTCCCCAGTACCACAGGCAGCGTCCAGAAGTACATCATGGTGTCCACACCCCCCACCAGTGACACCAATGTTTGCACCAGGACCCCTAAAGGCACCACCATTCTGGACCCCGACTGTGCCCCTCCGCCACTGCCTCTCCTGCTGTCCCCTCCACTGTCCCCCCCAAATCAGAGGCCTGAGAGGACTGTTCCAACCCCCCCACACACACACACACTCAGGAAAGCTAACGGGACCCTTAGATGGTGGCAGACTCCCCCCAGTGACCCCACTGGGACCCCACTGCTCTGGGGATGGGTGGTGGCCTGGGTATCTCCTCACTGTTCCCATGTCCCCCACACAGTGTCCCCCAGTGTCCTGGAACCACTCTATGGGGACGAGGGGTGGCCTGGGGATCACCCAGTGTTTCCCTGTATTGTTGTCCTGGGTTTCAGTGAGTGGTGGGGTTGTTTTTCGTAGCGAGGGAGGTGGCGATAGGGATGGCCCCTGGGAGAAGTTTCTTGAAGCTTCCCCGGCTCCAAATCTGCCCCACCTCCACACCAAGGCCAAGGCAGTCAACTGCGCCTCTGCGCTAATATGTTTAAGAAGGGACGTGGTGAGAAGGAGTGGGACTTGTAACGAGGAATTGAGGCAGCTGCGTGAACACAAAGGTCAATGGAGGAACGGAGGAAGAAAGGAGGGGGGAGGTGTGCTGGAGCAGAGACCCCCCTGTATCCTCTGGTGAGATGACAGGGTGTCCCTCCCCCTGCCACCCATGAAGATCCACGGTGGGGCAGACACTGATTTATGGTCTGTGTTTTGCATAGATCACCAAGGTGACAGTGCCCAAAAAAACCTGGGATCATGCGGGAAAAGGCAGACCTCACTGTTACTGTAGTTCAGCGCTGGGAGGATTTCAGTATGTGGGGGTGCCCCACGCCAGAGCAGCTTGGGAAGGGCTGCAGCCCATGGGAGGGACTCCAGTTGGAGAAAGTTGATGCCCCACATTGGAGAAGCGTAGGGAAATGCTGCGGCCCTTGGGAGGGAGTCACATCGGAAAAAGTTTGTGGAGGACTGTCTGCTGTGAGAGGGGGACCATGATGGAGCAGGGGAACAAGTTCCAGCAGCTCCCCCCACCGAAGATGGAAGAAAAGGCAGCACTGACTGCACCCCCCGATTCCCTGCCCCTGCGCCGCTGGGGGAGGAGGTAGAGATATCGGGAGCAGAGCTGAGCCTGGGAAGAAGAGAGGGGTGGGGGGAAGGTGTTCTCAAGACGGGGCAATGCTTCTCACTGTCTTATTCTGCTATGTGTTGTTGTTAGTGTCTGTAATATATCTATGTTCTCTTTTTCTTCCCCTAACGAGTTTGCCTTTTGCCTGTGACCATTATGGGTAATTTGCCCCTCCTGGTCCTATCTTGAAGCCCAAGCCTGGCTTATTTGTCCCTTCTCATTGCTGGGAAGGAAGGGAGGAGTGAGCGGCTGTGTGGTGCTCAGATACCCTCTGAGCTCAAACCACAACAGTTGAGCAACCGGCTCTGACCTCAGAGCTGGCCCTACCTGGAACCAAAGGCAGGACGAGAGACTTCCTGAGCACAGGGCAGTTGCACCCTGCATTGTCCCAAGAGCTTATGCTGTAGAGACCCTCAACTCCTGGTGGAGTTGAACCCTGAAAACCTCCAGAGATGGAGATCACAGAGAGTCTCTGGGTGTCCTGCTGCACTGCAGCACCAGCCTGTTAGTCAGATTTTCCTGTTGCCCAGGGTGAAGTTCTCAAGAGGCACTTTGTGGCAGTTGCCTCTGCCATACCGTCTTCCACCAGAGAAGAGTTTGGCTCCACCATGATCTATTCAGGTAGGCGTCACTTGCTTTTAGAGTGCCCTGTGCCTCTCCTTCAGCAGGCTGAAGAGGCTCCGTTCCCTCAGCCTTTCCATATATTCCATATTCATGTGCTTCAGAGCCAAAACCCCATCACGACAGACTTCCTCTGGACCTTCTCCAGTTTCTCCATCCACCCACTGAAAGGGGAAGCCCACTGGTGCATATAGCATCCATCATAACTCCCATGCTCAACTCCTCAAGGCCGCTCCTCAGCCAGTCCTGTTAAAGCCTGTCCTGGAGCAAGGGGTTATTCTGCTCCTGGTGTGGACCTTCCCCCCCTTCTCCTTGCAAAACCTTCCTCCTTGTAAATCTTCAGGAGATTTCTGTTGGCCAAATAGGAAACTGTGCCAAGGTACCTAAGGACTGAAACTTCAACATTTCAGCATTTCAGGCTCATGGGCCAATCCTCAAACAAGACAACAATATGAGGAGTTGAAAGACACTACAGGTAATGAAAGAGAATTTTGTGTTTAATGGGGTTGCCGCCCAAGGAGCAAAATGCTACAGCAGCCATCTCAGCAATACTAAAAGAGGGTACAAAAAAAGAAATGCATGGCCAATGGGGAAAGCATTAACAGGCTAGGCTATTCTTTTTGGAGGGTATTAGGATAGTGAAAGAGAAATTAAGGAGGAGGAGGAGGAGGAAAGAGGGAATGGTAACATTGAGGGGGTGGTTAATGATGGGGGAGAGAAGAATCGTCATAGTTTGAAAGTGAAGGCACACGAGTGAGACCCCGGTGTGATGTGCTCTGTATTCACGCCCTGCCCTGCACCTGCGTGACAGGGAATGGCCAGCCCTTGCCTCACTGCAGTGGGATGCGGGGGCTGGCCCAGGGGCACTGAATCTGTCCGCGGTGCCCAGCACGGTGCCTGTAGCACGACCAGGCTGAATGGGGGGAGGTCCCTGCAGAGGGCCTGTGCTGTCCATGTCAGTGACGCGCAGTTGTGCTGGAAAGTCCCAGTATCTCACGTAGCACTACTGGCCTGTATTTGCATATCCTGTATTTGGATATTAAACTGAGATTCATCTGCACTAAATTAGGTTAAGCACTGAAGGGATGTACATGAGAAAACTGCCATTATATTCAAAGGACAGGTGGGAAACTCAGCTAATGACAAAAGGAAGGAAAGGCTTAGATCTTCCTAGGGTACATGATTCCATTTGGTCAGATAAATATCTCTTTAGGCTGCCATGAACATACGGAGTAGGGAAACGTTCAGTCATCCTAAATGTGGGCATCTGCTGTTGGGCAAAGGAACTCACAACCAGGCTCCAGGATGCTGCCCCCAGGTGCTGCCCCATCTCTCAGAGCTGCTCTGTTAGAGCTTGCAGCTACTTGCACATATCTTGGACCACCTCGGGCACCCCAAATGTCACCAGGTATTTGTCTAAGGAGCTCACTGCTGGCCTCCATCTCCATTAATTAGCAGGGCAGATGAGACAAGCTTTTCACATGCAGGTGACTATTTTGTGCACACCTGAACTGAGGAGAGAGGAACCCCAGCTCTGTGGGTTTGTGACAGCCATGAGAGGGAGCTGAATCCCCTTCTAGGCCCAGGACCACAAGTCTAGAGTGAGATGCCTCAACAGACTCAGCTGAATCAGTTCCTCATCAGGGGTAAAAGAAATCCCTCCTTGTCACTGTCTGCAAGTCCTGTTGGATATTAAGACAAGAAAAGATGAATCTTATACATAAGCCTATCCTGACGAGAAATGACACTGCTGGAAATAAGCGTTTCTCCCCAGCTGAGGGAGGGAACATCAGCGATTCCTTCAGCCTGGTTCACAGCAGTTCCCCTGGAGCCCCAGGGACACCCGGAGGGAGCCCAGAGGGGACAGAGAAAGTGCCGCCTTGGGCTGGTCCCCTGCTGCTGAGCTGGGCCGGGCTCCTGGGCCGGAGGGAGCTCCTGGCCACTGAGCAGTGCTTGTGAGAGACAGCTCTGCCCAGGAGCAGCTCCTCTGCAAAGCGCAGCAGGGCTGGGGGCACTGCCTGCAGGCACCCAGGGCAGAGCAGCGAGGCAGGGAGAGGTTCCAGGCAGCGTGGAGTGGGAGGATGCTGAGAGCTCACTGCAGGAGAAATCTTCACAGCCCTTGACTCGGTAAGTCTGTGGGTGCAGGGCAATGTACCTGAGAGTCCTGGAGGGTCTCTTAGAGCTGGCCCATCCCAGAGCAGATAGGATCTGGCAGGATGGCTCTCAGGGTTTCTTTTGTGTGGAGAAGGACATGGTGCAGAGCAGGGATTCCCTGCTGCACCCTCAGAGGGTCAGGGCATCCCATCTCCCTTTTCCTGGGGCCGGCTGCAGGGGTGTGCAGCCGGGTGTGCAGGCAGGGGTGCCCAGGGCTGTCCTTCCCAGCAGGGTCCCTGCACCCCAGGGGGCTGTGTGCTGGGGCAGGTACTCTGCTGCCTGCCAGGGTCAGCACTCAGCCTGCCCGGGGAGCTCCCCACAGAGCTGTGGGGAGAATCTGTGGGGGGATGGAGAAACTCCCGCCAGGGCAGGCTCCTTCTGCTGTTGAGAGAGATTGCTGTCTGTGTCAGGACTGCTCACAGCTCCAGATCACCTTCAGGATATTACCTGGGGGATGTTTCAGTGGGAAGGACAAGGCAGGGGCTACCTGAAGCAAAGTCACTTTCTAGAGTCTGTGCTTTCGGTTTCCTGCTGTGATGGGGAGGCACAGAGATGTTAATGGAGATGTCATGTTTGTACAAGACACCAAGACTCCTTGAGCATTGCAGTGACAGGTTAATAGGTCAGCAAGGAATTCATAAAGCCTTAACCACCTTCAGCCCAATGATCAGCATCAACATAATCCTCAGGGTTGATCTCAGCTGTTCTTTAGGGCCTCCAAACACTGAGCTATCCTTAGACTATGCATGCTGTCAGGAGGTGTCTGCAGGGCAGAGCTGATCACGCAGCAGGTCGGATGGGGTCTGTGGGCACTGACAGGGAGGAGACATGGGGACAGAGAAAGAGCCCCTGGCAGGGACATCTCCAGGCAACAGAGGGCAGGGAGAGAGAGGGAGAGGGAGCTGCTCCCAGAGATACCGAGGGAGGGGGGATTCAGGAAACTCCCTGCCATCCCCTGCAGTGCAGACCCCTCCCCTGGTCTCTACTCTCACTCAGCAGAGCTTCTGCCCCAAGGCCATGTATTCCCAGGCTTCATCACCCCGATGGCATCCTGACCCTTTAGGACTTTGAACATCCCAGTAACTTTCTCTCTCCCCCTGTTCTTCCTCCTTCAGCAGCAGCATTGGGGCATGTCTCTGTATTTCCCCTCCTGTCTGTGCTGCCCTTATTCTTGCCCTCAGTCCCTCTGGGGAGGAGGGTTTCAGCTGCAGCTCAGACAATGAAAGATTGGGTCTTGCCCTGTAGATGTGTCCAGGGGAGCAAAGTGCCCCAGCCCATCCTAACCCAGAGGGCTCAGGGCAACACAGTGCCTGGGGCCGGGGAATGAGCTGGCTCTGTCTGCTCACTGCAGCTGTGGCACAGCCAACAGTCTCTCTGGGGTTGTCCTCCTGGAAGATGCTGAAGAGCACTTCTGCATTACTAGTGAATTATAGCTGACATGAACTGTTGATTTCATACCTTTTCTGTCATACCCTCTGCTGTAGAGAAGGGCTGACTCCTCCAGAGCCAATGGGCCAAGGCCACTGCTGCTGGAAAGTCACTCAGCCTGCACAACCCAGAGGCTCAGCCTGAGAGACGAGCAAGGAGGGAGGTAATGTGTGTTTGGGTGGGGACAGGGGACAGAGAAAGGGAGCATTGAGTAATTCATAAAAATTTACTCACAGAACTCTGCCCCAAATTGTAACTGTCTTTTTCCCCCTGGACAGGACTCCATGCTCAGAGGCAGCAGATGTCCAACAGCAGCTTCATCACCCAGTTCCTCCTCCTGGCATTCGCAGACACTCGGGAGCTGCAGCTCCTGCACTTCTGGCTCTTCCTGGGCATCTACCTGGCTGCCCTCCTGGGCAACGGCCTCATCATCACAGCCATCACCTGCGACCACCACCTCCACACCCCCATGTACTTCTTCCTCCTCAACCTCTCCCTCCTCGATCTGGGATCCATCTCCACCACTGTCCCTAAAGCCATGGCTAACTTGATCTGGGACACCAAGGCCATTTCATATGCAGGATGTACTGCGCAAGAGTTTCTGTTTGCCTTCTTGATGTCAGCAGAATTTTCTCTTCTCACCATCATGGCCTATGACCGCTACGTTGCCATCTGCCAACCCCTGCACTACGGGACCCTCCTGGGCAGCAGAGCTTGTGTCCACATGGCAGCAGCTGCCTGGGGTAGTGGGTTTCTCAATGCCGTGCTACACACAGCCAATACATTCTCACTACCACTGTGCCAAGGCAATGCCATTAACCAGTTCTTCTGTGAAGTTCCCCAGATCCTCAAGCTCTCCTGCGCCAACTCCTTCCTCAGGGAAATTTGGGTTCTTTTGGTTGGTGCCTGTTTAACATCCGGGTGCTTTATTTTCATTGTGGTGTCCTATGTGCAGATCTTCAGGGCCGCGCTGAGGATCACCTCTGAGGAATGGCACAAAGCCTTCTCCACGTGCCTTCCGCACCTGGCTGTGGTCTCCCTGTTTGTCATCACTGCCATGTTTGCCTACCTGAAGCCCCCCTCCATCTCTTCCCCTTCCCAAGATCTGGAGGTGGCTCTTCTGTACTCAGTGGTGCCTCCATCAGTGAACCCCCTTATCTACAGCATGAGGAACAAGGAGATCAAGGATGCCATTAGGAAAGTGATTTCATGGCTATTTATCAATACTGTTAAGTTTCCCTCCTCTCTGCAGAAGTGACTCGTAGGGTATCCCATGCTAGGTCTATGCTTTTTTATTATTATCATTAACATAATTTGAATTATCATCACAATTTTTGTTATCATTCTCATTTTTATAGTTATCATTATTGTTTTTGGTAATCTGTGGTTGTTTTTTTCCTACACAAATGTTTAGATTCAACTCGCTTGTACTGAGATATGACTCTGCTCTGTCTCCTGGAGCCTGTATAAACTATGTCTAACACTGGGTCAGAGCTGACTCTCTCATAGGATATCTACAATAAAATGGGATCTTCCCAGTGCACTGCCGAAAGGTTAGGGTCTTCTACCAAAGCTGGTGCTAGGAATAGGCACAAGCAACTGCTCCCTGAGTGTCAGTTACTCCATGTAGTCAGGGGCCAAGAGCTCAATGTCATGGCATCCATGTTTAGTGACAGTGGAGATGGTGAATGGTCGCTGAATTCCATTTCCATGGTTGTCCCACAGTGATATGCAGATGAAGTCCTTAAGGAGGGGAGCCTGGAGCTGCCTGAAGACCACGGGGTATCTCCATGAACAGCAGGTGCCTGGGGCGGGCAGGAACTGGAGCCCCATAAATTGAGAGATCACCCAAGGTTGGGAGTCACTCAAAGGGAAAGTGCTAAATCCAGGTATCTTCAGGAAAACAAGGACTCTGCAATCCCAGAGGAGGCCATGGGGATGCAGCAGGCACAAGGAAAGGAGGCTGCAGAGTGATTCATCTCACCCTCAGGCACAGCCAAACACCCCTGCTCCCCTTGGAAATGCACCATAGGCCCTCCCTTCAAGCACTGCCACCTCCACAGACCCTTTGGGAGGGGGTTTGCAGCAGTGATCCCTAAAGATCCTGGGGCCATATGGAGAGCACAAGGAGGGGGCCAGGAGAGGCTGCCCAGAGCAGAGTAAGGATGGGGGGAGATCAGAAGGGAGGTGACCTGGGCTGGGCAACGGCCTCCAATGGAAAAATGATGATGTTCAGCTAAATCAAGGCAATGTCCAGACTCTGGGTCTGTTGGTTGTTGCTGAGCCACAAGTCCTTGCTGTCCTGGTGCTCCAGCAGGCCAGTGAAGTGGCTGAGGAAGGAGTGGTGCCCCCAGGCTCTTGGTGCTGTTGTCCTCCTGTGTGGAGCTGGCCACAACAGCCTGCCTGCATGGCCCTAGGGGGTCCCAGTGAGGTCATGCTTGGAGAGTAGGTTGCGATTAGCATTGCTCTGAGTCGGTGTGATGGATGATCTGGGTGGGAATCACAGAAGGCAAGGACAAGAAGCAGGAGGTGAAATTTCAAATGAGGTTTTGAGGAAAGAAAAGAACCCCAAACCCACAATGACAGTGGGCCAGCACTGGGCCAGGGGCCTGTGAGTTTCAAAACTCTAATTTCTAAAGAGTTTAACAGGGAAAAAAATCATCATGATTAGACCTAGCTCAGGAGAAAGCACTGACCAATCTGATCTAACTGTAAACTTATCCCTGATCAGAGCAGCCCGCGGTGCTAGAGACGTCCAGAGGTCCCTTCTGACCAAAACCACTGTAGAGGGATGGGCTGGGCAGCGTAGGGGAGGAGAGTGGACACTGCTCTGTGCTGAGGTGTAGGAAGGACCTTGTACGGAGTGCGAGACCGGAGTTAGACCTCACACAGATGCGATGAATGTCGTACTCTCTTTATTAGTCCAGGGTACATATATTTATACAGACAACGCTAATTATTATGCCTACTAGTCACTAGCTGATTGGCTTAAGCTCTAAGGTCGTATTCGCATGGTCCACCTACTTGCAGTTAGCTAACAGCACAAGCTTCTCATAACACTAAGTTTCTCAGGCCACTATTTCTAATTCCTCTTAACCTGTTTTCGACACACCACGGTACACAGGGCTGAAGCGTCCTTGACATTCTTCATGTATCAGCAGCTGCGAGCAGCTGCAGGCAAACCCTAGTGAGGCCCAGCATCAGCGAGGCAGCATCAGCCCCTAGAACAGGCTCTGATCGTACAATTGCTCGGTGGGCTCAGGACCCTTGTCTCTGAGCCATTCTCCAACAAGTCCCCCTTTTTCTTTTTGTACGAGCAGAGTCTGCCTTAACGTTCATTCAAAGACTTTCTTAATACCTGATAAAGCACAACTTAAGCATGCAAGCTTACAGTCTATTGGCTAAAGGCAGTTATCACACCCCCCACCCCACCCGGAAGTGCTGTGATAGGTCTGCATCGTTAATTGACGTGTATAAACTAAGTCTACTTTAGATTTAGTTTATACAGGCATTCAGACAGGAAGGAAGCACTAACTTGACTTCCTCATTCTTACCCTTCCAGGTGACCTCAAGGGCAGGATTACCATGGGGCAGTTTTCTGCTCAGAGACCCAGCCTGGATTGTCCAAACCCTGTAGGATCAGTGCATGACCCTGATCCCTAAAAAATCCTACCACATTTCCCCCTTTTTCTTTTTAGACAATCCAGACTCCTTTTAATGCTCAATTCATAGCATTCATAAAGCATTTCCACACAGACCCCAATACCATCATGACAGTCATAATGACAATCAGCATTGCCAGTCCATGCATCAACATACCTTTCAGCCACCCACTAATTCCCAAGTTGTGTAGATTTGTAACCATTCTATCAGTCCATTTTCCAGTTTTATGTCTTGTACCTTTTTTTTTTTTTTTTGAACAATAATCAACAATTTATTAGCAAACAAGAACCTGAAATAATTAACTGTATAACAATCCAGCAAAGTCCCACGCGACACAATCAGAAAGAGAGAAAATAAGAAACAAAGATATCAGCACTGTCCTTCGGATGTTGTCCTTCGAGTTCTTGTTACCCCTGCTCACGGGGGCAATTGCGATAGAAAGATAGAAAGAGTCCAAGAACAACAGTCATGCTCTGCGTGGTAATTCCGCTGATGAGTAACATTTTCTTCTTTGAACTATAAGTCTGTTTCCATCACCTCATCAAGGTTTCGAGGGCATCTTAGTTGTCTTCATGATCTTGGAGGACTGGGGGGAGGAGGTGATCTTCTCCGACACCAGCCACGAGACATTCCCTCGCATACTGCAATGGCAACGACGATCACTACCAATATAACAAAAAATCCCAACAGCAGGGCGGCGCACACGGGATCGTCCCCTACTCCCATCTTCCCAAAATTGCAATCCAGCGGGATCGGTAAGATTAGTGGGGATAGTCCAGCCCCAGGCTAGGGGCTTGACCGAGGAAGGTCCAAGTGCGCAATGAGCGGAAGTTTCTCTTCCACCCAGAATGCCTGTGTTGCCTAGATCTGGGCGGGCCTGGCAGTTGTTTTTGCCATCCAGGTATAGCCGAACTTTCGAGACCCTCCAACAACACATGCGCTTTGGACTGGGGGTGTGGAAATCCATTTTCCTGCTGTGTATGTGGACCCTGACTCCCGATCCCTACGGACCAGGCCTGTTGACCACTTGCGCTCTCACTCTTGTACCTCCGAAACCGCGGAAACAATGGAGCGTGCTTATGTATGGGCAGCAATTTATTATGCAGCCTTGATGTTGGTAGCCCTCACTTTGTTTGCCTTTTTACTACATATCTTTTGCCCTTGTAAATGTTCCTCTTTCAAGTGCCCATGTAGTTGTATCTGCTTACGTAAACCACCATCTCCTTCCTCTCCCCGTCCCCAAAGTCTGGGAGCACATCCCTCGGCCCAGCCTGAGACACATGCTGTTTAAGTAGGTTTGGGTGGAAAACTGTTGATTGGTAGTGTTACTGTTATTGTTACCTTGTCTATGTTTGGTTAACCATGTCGAAAATTCTGTTATAGGTCTTTTTGGCGGTTTTGGTACTGGCTGTTTTACTTCTGTCACATCTTTTACTTGGATTCTCTTCTTCCCACTAAAAATATCTCCATCCACCCTTCTGTCTTTGGGAAAGCAAAGCCACTCTGATGTTGGACATAACAGTAAAGCACTTGCTGCACAAATTTGCCACTATTAAAGCAAACCATATCAGGATGATTAGCAGAGGTCCGGTATAACATATACTCCCACCTCTCATGCCTATGGCGTTGCAGCCCACAGCTGAGATAAAAGTCTTCCTGGTGGCGAACACAGAGGTTAACCCGGTCTTGCCCTCTACTTTTAACGAATCTGTGTGTTAAGAGTTAGTCAATTCAAGTTCAGCTCCTTCGTAGCCACTTCCTTTGTTTCCAAGCAAAGCAAATTTTCTTCTTTTTTTGGCACTTTCTGATAGTGTCCTTCCATCAACTCTCAGGGACATCCCAAATTATGGGGATTAACCTCTTTTTCCCGTAAATCAAGGTTACAGTTCATGCCCCTTCCCTATACAGTTATAACACAATTTTCTCCATCTGCAAGAAATACCACCTCCGGTGACACATTTCACATCACACAAAACCACGCTTCATGACACCCATACATACACTCGAGACAAGGTATTACCCTATTAGGTTGATTTTCTAGCAATGCCTGATCGAATCCAAAATGTTCATAATCTATTACCAAAAGCCACTCTGTCACATGTCTGCCAGTTAATGCTCAGTAAACGCCAGCTTTTCCCTGACATTTTTTTTTTTTTTTTTGGTTCCTTATACAGCAAGTAAGTAAATGAATAAGTAAATTTTCACAGTGTTACTTCTGAACCCAGTCAAAACCCCAGTCAAACCACTGGTTAAGAGTCATTCAATCCCCTCCTGATGAATTTACTTAGTTCTTTGAGGGTGACTTGTAGTTGGTCAGTTGATGGTACCACAGTCCACTCCTGAGGCTTTTCCACCGGTCCTTTTCCTCAGGAGGCATGAGTCCACCCTTTTCTTTAGTTCAGATCGCTGTCTGGGTGGTCAGCAGCACCTGAAATATTTTGTCCTGGGGTATCAAGTACCCCAATGCACATATCCCTGTCTAATTAGCAGGCAGGCTTTTTCTGGCCACTCCATCTCCGCCGAGCCACCAGCACCCAGCACCTAGACTACACTTTTCAGTCTGTTTACTAAGGAAAAACAGAGCTTGCCCTTTACCTGCACTTTTCTCTTGGATATTCTGAATGGTCCCAATTAAAGTCTCCAGTGATCTGAATGTCCCTACATCCTGTCCTCCTGTGCTATTTCTTCTGTATATTGTGTTTGCTTGATCCCATATCTGCAAATGAAATTAGGCCCTGTCCTTTTATCTCTATCTTCCCCAAAAGTGCAACTTTTTGTAGTCTGAGCATTCATAGTTGAATTCTTAGATACTACTCCAAATAAGAGTGGTCCTGAATTTCCTCCTCTGGGAAGAGCTGTACATACCCAACAATCTGTTAAATTTAGTGAACGAGCTATCTTCCCAGTTTGTTGCAGAAACACATTATCCCTCCATGCTATTACACAGGCACTGAAAAGGAGCAGTATTACAGGGCTCTTAGTCCTCATCTTAGCTCCGCTTTTGAATGCGGAGCTTCAGGGGTCCAGTAGGTGCTGATTGCCACTGGGTTTTAGGGGCTTTCTTCCCTCTGGTATACTGTATCCACGATGCTTGTTCTTTAATCTTGATAGCTGTATGGGATGTCAGCAACACCTGGAAAGGGCCTTCCCACCTTGGCTCCAGAGGCGAATCTGAAAGAGATCTGACATACACATAATCTCCAGGCTCAATATTATGCACAGGTCCATCCAGACCTCAGGCACTAGTTCCCAAGACTAGCTTCCTAACCTCCTGAATCTGTTTCTGCAGGGTTATCACATAATCGGTTAGTATTTCATTCCCGACCTCGGTTGATGTTCCAGCCTGTATCATGTAGGGTCTCCCGTATCCTATTTCGAAGGGATTCGGCCTTTCTTTGGCTCTGGGTTTGGTTCTCATTCTCAAAAGAGCCAATGGTAGGGCCTGAGGCCAGAGCAATTCAGCTTCTTGTCCCAATTTGACAATCTGTATTTCAATAAGGTGGTTCATTTTCTCCACCTGGCCGCTTACTTGTGGCCTATATGGGGTATGTAATTGCCAATCTATCCCCAGAAGTTTGCTAACTTGTTGAACAACTTTTGCAATGAAGTGCAACCCTCGGTCTGAGGATACAACCACTGGAACCCCAAACCTTGTTATTATTTCTTGTAATATGACCTTGGTCACCTCTAGGGCTTTACTGGTTCGGCAAGGGAATGCTTCCAGCCAACCTGAGAAGGTGTCTGTTAGGACCAATAAATACCGGTACCCTCCTTTTCTTGGGAGCTCTGTGAAGTCAATTTGCCATTGCTGTCCCGGATAGTTTCCCCTCCCCATTTTTGTCCTAGTTGGGCTTTGAGGCCCATTTTAGGATTATTCTGTAAACATATTTCACACTGCTGGGTCACCTCTTTAACAGTAGTGTAAAGGTTTTGGGCAATTACACGCTGGTTCAAATACCTATACAGAGACTCTGTTCCCCAATGAGATTTTTTCTATGTTCTGCCATGGCAATGGCCTACAACAATGTGAATGGTGTGATTAATTTTCTTTGCAGAGTTTTAGCCCAACCACTTGTTTCAACTTTCCCTCCCAACTCCTCAATTAGTTTCTGATCTTCTTTTGAATATATGGGTTTGCAATCAATTTGTATTTTACCATCTGGGACCAAAGACTGTACCCTTACATCACCCTTCTCTGTCACTCTTTTAGCCTCGTGGTCTGCTGTGGCATTGCCCAACTCCTGGGCAGTGTTTCCTTTCTGGTGAGCTTTGCAATGCATAATATCCACCTTCTCGAGCAGCTGGATGGCTTCCAGGAACTTAAGAATCTCTTCAGCATGCTTTATAATTTTCCCTTGGGTGGACAGGAGTCCTCTTTCTTTCCATATGGCCCCATGGGCATGGACCACCCCAAAGGTGTATTTAGAGTCCATCCAGTTGTTTATCTTTTTGCCTTTGGGGAGTTCCAGCACTCTGGTTAAGGCTATTAATTCTGCTTTTTTGTGCCAAGGTATCTGGGGCAGGGGCTGTGGAGTGGTTACAGCATACCCTGCTTTGCGGACGCCTTGTCGAATGAAGCTGCTCCTGTCTGTATACCAGGAGTCCTCCACGTCTGCTAAAGGTTCCTCCTTCAGATCGGATCCGCTACTGCTTCAATCATTTCCAGGCAGTCATGTGATACCGATTCCCCTGTATTTCCACTGAGGAAAGATGCTGAGTTGGCAATGTTAGTAACGACTACTTCCACTTCATCCTGTTCCACTAGAACAGCCTGGTACTTAAGAAATCTTTGGGGTGAGAGCCAGTGCCCCCCTTTTACCTCTAATACTGTAGATATGGTATGGGATAGCAACACTGTGATCCTTTGGCCTAATGTGTATTTGCGTGCTTCCTGAATGTTTAGCACTAGTGCTGCTACTGCCCTTAGGCAGCTAGGCCAACCTTTACTAACTTCATCAAGTTGTTTGGAGAAGTATGCCACTGCCCTTCTGTATGGTCCCACATTCTGAGCCAGGATTCCCAGGGCTAGTCCCTGCTTCTCATGGGAGAACAGCCAAAATGGTTTGGTTGTGTCAGGTAGCCCCAAGACAGGGGCCTCCATGAGCTTCTTTTTCAGTTGCTGGAACGCTTTATCTGCTTCCCCATTCCAAGTGAGGCTTCCCAGACCTGGATTTTAACAGTTCATAGTGTGGCCCTACCAGGAGTCCGTAGTTGTATATCCAGTGGTGACACCATCCCATCATTCCTAAAAATGTATGGAGCTCCTTAGCTGCCTGTGGTCGAGGGGTCTGGCAAATGGCCACCTTTCTTGCTGTGCCTAGAGATCTTTGTCCAGCACTTATCTCGTATCCAAGGTAAGTCACCAGCTGCTGGGCCACTTGGGCTTTCTGTGGAGAGGCTCGATAGGCATTAAGTCCAAGGAAATTTAGCAGACTAACTGTCCATACTATGTATATCTCACTCATTTCTGCTGCTATCAATAAATCACCAACATATTGTAGTATTATCCCAGCTCCATGTGGTCGTTCCCACTTCTCCAAATCCTTGGCTAATTGATTTCCAAAAAGAGCGAGGGTATTCTTAAACCCCTGTGGTAACACAGTCCATGTTAATTGTGTCTTTCTTCCAGAGTCAGGGTTTTCCCATTCAAACGCAAACAGCAACTGACTTTCAGGGCTCAAGGGTAGGCAAAAGAAGGAATCTTTTAGGTCCAATACAGTAAACCAGGCCAATTCAAGTTCTAATTTGGTTAATAATGTGTATGGGTTGGCCACAACAGGGTGCAAGTCTTCAACCATCCTATTGATAGGTCTGAGATCCTGCGCTATCTGATAACTCCCATCTGGCTTTTTGACTGGTAAAATGAGAGTGTTATATTCTGATTCACACTCTGTTAACAACCCAAATTTGGTGAATCAGTCAATTATTGGCTGGATTCCTTCACTATCTTCTTTCCTAAGGAGTTATTGCCTAATTCTCACAGGCTGCCTTCCTGTTTTAAGTTTTACTGTTATTGAGGAGGCATTTTTCACCCTTCCTCGTGTTTCCGAGGCCCATACTCCCGGATATACTTGATTCCAGACTTCTTCAGGCACTCCTGGACTGACAGGAGTGTCTATAAGGGCCAGACTCTAAAGTTCAATTAGCTGATCATTCCCCACTTGAAATTCTATTTTTCTTCCCTCAAAAGTTACTTTCACTTTCAACAGCTCCAATAGGTCTTGGCCTAATAGAGGTCCTGGGGAAATAGGCATATGTAAGAATTTATGTATTCCCAATTGTTTTCCTAATTTAAATTTAAGGGGTTTTAAAAAGTATGACTTTTCACTTTGGCTGATAACTCCTCTTACAGTTACATAATCATGATCCATAGGTGTTAAAGCCTCATCCAAAACCCAAAGTGTTGCTCCAGTATCTACTAGAAATTTTATATTCTGTTGTCGTTTCCCTAGCTTATATGTAACCAGTGGATCTGCTAGGGTAGATTCCCCAGATCCTCGTCAATCTTCTTTGACATGGGCCTGTATCCTCCCTTTCCTTTTTTGTTTCTCCGGATATTCATTCTTCCAATGTCCCCTTTGTTTACACCATGAGCACTGATCCCTTCCCACAGGCCACCTTGGTCCCATACTCCTGAATTCTTTATTTTCTTGTAACACTGCTACCAACTTCCGCTGGTCTCTTCTTCGACCATCCTCCTCTCTGTTGCTAAACACTCTCCATGCTTCATCTAACAAAGTCTCCAAATTCCTGCTTTCCACCAGCTTCAATTTCTGCAGCTTCCTCCGGATGTCCCTCGCTGATTGTCCGATGAACAGAGACACTAATTGCTGAGTGCCTACTTCTGATCCTGGGTCTAAAGGGGTGTACTGCTTCATAGTATCCTGTAGTTTATCCAAAAATTCTGAGGGAGTATGCCTTAGACCTTGCTAAACGGCATACAAAGTTGTGCAATTAATTGTTTTTGGAATAGCCCACTCCGTTCTTCTCATAACCCAATCTCTGTATGTATTCAGCAACCTTACATGCGTCCCTCTATTAGGGATCCATCCTGGATCCTGTAAGGGGAAATGGTCTTTTATATCTTCCCCGTATTCTTAAGAAAATCACTAGCCAGCTCTTGGGCTGTTTTAAATAATAATTGTTTTTCTGACTCTGTCATATGGTCTAATAACAATCGAATATCACTCCAGTCAGGGTTATGCTGTTTTATCAGAAACTGGAAGTGTTTGATCACCCCCACAGAATCACTCCGATAGTTTTTCGCCACATTTTTCCATGTTTCTAGATCAAAGGAGGAGAAGGGAATTTTTATTAGGACAGGCTCTCCTCCTTGACCTATAGCTTCTCTCAAGCGTGCCTGTACCATAACTCTTTCCTTTTTACTCCGGATATGTAAAGTGACCAGGCTATCGGGAGGAGTTCCTGGGTCCAAATCCTCCCGTTCCTTTTGTTGTGTTTTTGCTGGGAGTTTATAATATTCTGGCAGCTCTCCCACCTTGGGATCCCTTAGCTTTTCCAACCCTGTGGATCTTTGACTTATGCTACAGGCTGAACAGCACCTTTTTAGTTTTCCTTTTCCTTCTTTCATATTTTCCTTTTCTAGAGCCAAAACCATTGGGTCTTGTGGGCTCTTTAATCCACAATCAGTTTGATACTCAGGGTGATTTCGGGGTGTCTGCATACGAGAAGTCATCCCACTTTCCTTCTCTCCTCAAAAAACAACATCAGTTGCAACAAAGTATTATAATTCAAGGTTCAATTAAAGGGCCATTTTTCCCCATCATCTAATTTTACAGGGTCCACCACTGGTTACAGTATTTAGGTAAGGTCCTTTTATTCACAATTCCACCTGGTGTTCCTCTGATTTCCTTCCAATGGGCTAAGATGCTGCCCAGAGGGCTCTTTTTCACTCTACCCCCACTCTGTTTCCCTCCCATATTGTTAGCCTGGAGGACTTATCCACATTCTGCTTCTATTGCCTCTGTAAGTTTAATGGGTTCCCACAATAAGTTCTTTTAAGCTCACCTGAGTGCTCAATTCTGTCCCAGTCAGACCACTTCCCTTGACATTTACTACACCAGAAATCGTCTCCAAATTCCACCCAGACGTCTTGTCCACAACCAAAGCATTCAAAAACAAAGATCAATTACAAGAAAAATCCTCGGGTCTGTGTATGGGGCACCAAAAGTTAACCACAGGCTCAAACAATACTGTTTTAAAATCTGACATACACTTCATTCACTTCACTTGCCTCCGGCCACTCTCCTCGTGGAGGACATGGAAGCGGAGATCAGAACTCCGCACTCACTTCGCAGCTGTGCTGCGTTTCACTTCTCTCATGCAGGCATACAGGCACACAGACACGCAGTTACACACAGGGCCCCTGTCCTGGTTTGGGCTGGAATAGAGATCATGTTCATTTTGGCAGCGGGAGGAGTGCTGCAGCACACTGAGATTCCAGAGGATCTCCATGTCCGAGAGCCCTTGCCTATGTGCGGGGGTGGGGGGAGCACAGCTGGAGTGCTGGGCCCCGATTGGCCGATATTCTATGTCATGTGACATTCCGCTCACTATATAAAGGAAGGAGTGGGTCAGAAGGGGCTCTCACTTCCGGGAGTGTTGCCACAGTGTCTTTGTGTTCGGGATCGCTGGCTGGGAGCAGGTGGGTGTCGGTCAGCGGGTGGTGAGCAGCTGTATTGTACGTTACCCATTCATCATGTCATCATATTATTCTGTTACTGTTATTAAACTGTTTTTATCTCAACCCATGAGTCTCCCTTTGCCCTCCGATTCCCTCCCCATTCCCAAGTGGAGGGGAGGGTGGGTGAGCAGCTGCGTGGTGTTTAGCTGCTGACCAGGTTTAAACCACGACCACTCACACAGGTTATCTGTGAATGTGATACACATGCTGCAATCAGGCAAGCCAAGAGGTTAAAACCTCTTTGGTATCGAGGGCTATGGTTAAAATATAGATATGGGGAGGCCTGGCAGAGTGATTACATCACGCTTCCACAATACTTGGCATGTCAAACTTTATGCGCTCACAATGGTGGAAGCAACTACCGGGTGGGTGGAGACACAGGCCGTGCCCCATGCCACTGCCCAGAACACTATTCTGGGCCTTGAAAAACAAGTCCTGTGGCAACATGGTACCCCAGAAAGAATTGAGTCAGATAATGGCACTCATTTTTGAAATAATCTCATAAACACCTGGGTAAAAGAACATGGCATTGAGGGGGTATATCACATCCCCTATCATGCACCAGCCTCTAGGAAAATTGAGTGGTACAATGGGCTACTAAAGACCATGCTGAGAGCAATGAGAAGAAGAACTTTTAAACACTGGGACAGACATTTAGCAAAGCCCACCTGGTTGGTCAATACTAGAGGATCTACCAACCAGGATGGCCCTGCCCAGTCAAACATTCTACATACTGCAGATGGAGATAGAGTCCCAGTAGTGCACCTTAAGCACATGCTGGGGAAGACTATTTGGGTTACTCCTACTTCAGGTAAAAGTAAGCCCATACGTGGAATTTCCTTTGCCCAAGGACCTGAGTGCACTTGGTGGGCAATGCAGAAGGATGAGGATGTCTGATGTGTGCCTCAAGGGGACTTAATGTTAGGTGAAAATAGCCAATAAACTGTATTACATTAATCACCAAACAACCCTATAAATGCATTGCTATGGTTGACACATATTATGCTAATGGCATCATATTCATGAAGAAAAACACGAACTTTGATAAAGTCACGATTCGTTTCAGCAACTGATACCCAGCGACTGCTGCAGACTGAATACAGACAGCGTCAGATGCATCAGCCACCAGCTCCAACTGCAACAGAGACTGCATGCCATCCTCCTGCCAGGCCCAAGGACACCTGTGCCCTACCAACTGAGAATCCCTCCTCCTGCCTTAAGAGACTGTTAGGACAGATGGAACCTGAAGCTATGGACCAAATGAACTCACGATACATTCTGCAGTATATAGACTGCAAGGACCAAGTGCACCCAGGTCCTTGGGCAAAGGTAATTCCACGTATGGGCTTACCATGGCCCATGGGCTAAGGGAATTATATCTGTGTGCACATGCCTAAGACCAGGGAAGAGGACAGTAATTTATTAGACTGTATTAGGAAATATGGAACCTGAGGATAATGCAAAGGATATGGAATAAGGGGTGGACACGGTCCTGGTTCAGACTGGAATAGAGTTCCTGTTCCTTTTTGGTAGCTGTAGGAGTGCTGATGCACACGGAGATTTCAGGGACTCTCCAGCTCCCCGTGTCTTGCCTGTGCACAGGCTCACAAGAAGCAGAGAGGGAACACAGCTGGAGCACCGGGCCTGGATTGGCCAATATTCCATGTCATGTGATGTTACGCTCACCATATAAAGGAGGGGTGGGCGGGAAGGGGCACACTCTCACTTTTGGGATTGTGGTCGCGGCATCTTTGTGTTTCAGGATCGCTGGCCGGGAGCCGGCTGGGTGTCAGTCGGCAGGTGGTGAGCAATTGCATTTTACATTATCCGTTCATACTGCCACTGTATTATTTTATCACCATTATTCAACTGTTCCTATCTCAACCCGTGAGTGTCCCTTTGCCCCTCTGCTTCCTTCCCCATTCCCAGGTGGGAGCTGTGTGGTGTTTGGCTGCCGACCAGGCTCAGACCATGAGTTACACCCACTGGCAGACACACCAACATGACATGCACACACACTGGTCTTCCCTGTTGCTGGCCTCACCAAAGAACAGTTGGAAGGGAAACTGACGTCATCTATGTGGACTTGTGCAAAGCACTTGACACGGTCCTGCATGACATCCTCGTCTAGAGTTGGAGAGATGGTGATTTGGCGGATAGACCACTCGGTGGATAAAGAATTGGTTGGGGGGTCGAACTCAAAGTGCTGAGGTCACAGGCTCAACATCCAATTGGAGAACAGAGATGAGGGGAATTCCTCAGGGGTTGGAGTTGGGGCTGGTATTGATTGACATCTTTGTTGCCGTCATGGACAGCAGGAATGAGTGCATCCTCAGCAAGTTCACAGATGACACCAAACTGTGTGGTGTGGTGACATGTTGGAGGGAAAGGATGCCATCCAGAGGAACCTGGACAGGCTGGAGAAGTGGGCCCATACAGACCTCATGAAGTTCAACAAGGCCAAGTTCAAGGTCCTACCCATGGCTTGGGACAACCTCACATACAAATAGGTGCTGGGCAAGGAGTGGATTGAGAGCAGCCCTGCGGAGAAGGACTTGGGGGTGGTAGTTCATGGAAAACTGATTGTGAGCCAGCAATGTGCATTCGCAGGCCAGAAAACCAACCGTGTCCTGGGCTGCATCAAGAGAAGTGTGGCTAGCAGGTCAAGGTGAGGGATTCTCCCATTTTGCTCTGCTCTCATGAGACCGGCCCTGTAGTCTGGCTTCCAGCTCTCATGATCCAAACATAAAAAGGGCATGGACATGCTCAAGCAGGTCCAGAGGAGGCCGTGAAGATGACGGGGGGGTGAGAGCACCTCCCTTGTGAGGACAGGCTGATAGAGGTTGTTTTGTTCAGACTGAAGAAGAGAAGGCTCCAAGGGAGAAATTCTAGTGGCCTTCCAGGACTTAAACAGGGCTACAGGAAAGATGGGGAGGGACTATTTATCAGGGATTGCAGGAATAGGACAAAGGGTAATGGGTTTAAACTGAAAGAGGGTAGATTTAGATTAGATAAAAGGAGGAAATTCTTTACTATGAGGGTAGTTAAACACTGGAAGAGGTTGCCCAGAGAAGTGATGAATTTCCTCTCCCTGGAACTTCTCTAGGCAACCTGTTCCAGTATCTCAGTATCCTCATCGTAAAACATTTCTTCCTTATTTCAAATCTAAATCTACCCTCTTTCATTTTAACACCATTGCCGCTTATCATTCTAATACAGATCCTGGTGAAAAGTATCACTCCATCTTTCTTGACCTGTAACCACTATGTTTTCATCTCCAAACACCTTTAAGATTGCCCAGACATCACCCCAATATGGGGTTTAGAGGACTCAAGCACATGTCCAATATGCTTAGATATAAACATTCTGAGATAAGTGTTGTGGAGACTTGGGACAGTTTAGGAGTAGCCCAAGAACCCTTGAAGGGTGGTTTGAGAGACGGTGGACTTTTTCTTCACAGTGGAAAACAGCATGAGAAAGAAATAATGTCATACTGTGCAGCTGGGGAAGTCCAGACTGGACAACAGGATAAATGTTGTGGTGCAACACATGACCCAGGAGGAGTATGGATCAGAACAAGGCTTTGTTTTTCCAGGAAGAGCCAGAGAGCATGGTGAAATGTCAGGAAAGAAATGAAGATGCTCGGGAGGAGCAAGGTGAGAGAGCTGGGGGGATGAGGACAGCCTGCAGGGAAAGAGGCGCAGCGGATGCAGCCCCATAGGACAGCCTGTGGTGGAGATGACAGAGGGCTGTGGGAAAGCTGAAAGCCTCCAGTAAAGTCAACCCCATCACGATTTTGGCTATGGCTGTTGTCTCTGCCACTGATGCCTGTGAGGAGGCACAGTCCCTTGCAGCACGGGGGCCTCATGGCCTCCTTGTGCATCCTCAGGAGCCTGGGAGGTGCACATCTCCATACCCCCTACCCCAGGAAGAGCCCTGAGGAATGTGGGAGGGACAGGATCTCCCTTCCCAGGGGCTGGGGGTCGTGGCTTGGCCATTTGTTTAATGGGCTTAGGACTTGGAACTTTGGCTTAATGCAACAAATTGAGGATTACTCAGCATCAGAGACAACTTTCCCTTTTTCTTTCCGAATTCTCATAACTGCCTTCAGATTTCTGCTCTAACAGGACCCTGAGGAGGCTTTGTCAATACTGTCCTCAGTGGATACAATTAAAGCCACAAGAAACTTTAGAGTTTGAATAAAACTTTGAATTCTTCAGAGGTTTCTTCAGCTTCTCAGTGCATGAGGTTCATGGAGTTGGCACCAAACCCTCCTGAGGGGTCATTAAAGTGCCTTGGGCTGTTGCTGTGGTGCTGAGCTGGGCCGGGCTCCTGGGCCGGAGGGAGCTCCTGGCAAGTGGGCAGCGCTGCAGAGGGACAGCTCTGCCCAGGAGCAGCTCCTCTGCAAAGCGCAGCAGGGCTGAGGGCACTGCCTGCAGGCACCCAGGGCAGAGCAGCGAGGCACACACAGCTTCAAGGCAGCCTGGGCTGGGAGGCTGCTGAGAGCTCCGAGGAGGAGAAAGCGTCAGGGCCCTGGCCACAGTAAGTCTGGGGGTGCAGGGCAATGCAACTGCAGCTCGGGGAGGGATCTGGGGAAGGTGGCAGAGCCGCCAGGAATCTGCCTCCTGCCTAGAGGAGGAGGAGGAGGAGAAGGAGGAGGAGGAGGAGGAGGATCTGCTCCCGAGCAGGGCTTCCCTGGTGCCCCCTGCGAGGGCCAGGGCATGAGGGCTGCCTTCTGGCTGGTCCGGCTGCAGGGGTGTGCAGCCGGGTGTGCAGGCAGGGGTGCCCAGGGCTGTCCTTCCCAGCAGGGTCCCTGCACCCCAGGGGGCTGTGTGCTGGGGCAGGGACTCTGCTGCCTGCCAGAGTCAGCACTCAGCCTGCCCGGGGAGCTCCCCACAGCGCTGTAGGGAGAAGCTGTGGGGGTAAGGAGAGACCCCCGCCAGGGCAGGCTCCTTCTGCTCTCCAGAAGCTGCTGCTGTGTGGATCAGGGATGCTCACAGCTGCAGATCACTCTGAGGACTTTTGCAGAGGGTCCTTCTGAAGAAGGATATCAAGACTGCACTTGAAATGCAGCGACTCTTTGAGATTTCTTGTTTGACTGGGTGGAATGCTTAGATTATTTATTTATTGTGGAGAAGGCACTCAGATCCCAGTTCTCATTAGCACTTTTTTGAGCTGCTCCTGAGACCCTGCACACACAGAGTTGTCCCTGGGAAGTGTCCTGCTGCCAGGAGGGGTCTGCAGGGCAGAGCTGAGCACACAGCAGGTGGAACGGGGGCTGGAAGCACTGAAAGGGAGGAGATAAGGAAACACAAAAGCAGGTCCCAGCACAGACAACCCCAGGTATCAGAGACATGGACAGGGAGGCAGAAAGGGTTGCTCCCAGAACACCATGGGTGGGGGGGATTTGAGTTCCTCCCTGCCAAGTCCTTCAGTTCAGATGTCTTCCATTGAGCAAACCCCTGCTCTCCTCTCCCACTCAACACAGCCTCTACCCTAATGGCCATGGGGCACCTTTTCAGCAGCCTCACCCTTGAAGAGGAAAACTTACTCAATACCTAACTGCCTGTCCCTTTCTCCCTCTAGCAGCAGTTCCAGCATTCGGGAATTTCTCCATTTTTGCTTTCCTGTATCTACTCCTCTTACTGTCATCCCTGGACTTACTGGGATGGGGGTACAGGGTTCAGCTGCATTTCAGAGCCCAACCCTGTGGGTCCTGCTGTGCAGATGTGTCCATGGGAGTAAAGTCTCCTCATAATCTGTGGGATCAGGGGAAAATAAAGGACCTAATTCTCTCTTCAGGACACCTTCATTTTAGGACATTCAACTCTTGCTCTGAGGGGCTCATGCTGGGCTGCAGGTTTCTCTCCAGGTGGGCACAGCTTTCCCAGGACATCTCTGTGTTATCCAGCAGGCCCAGGGAGGAAACACCTCAGTGCTAAGGCCATGGAAATGCTGCTGGGCGTCTGCACACAGGCAGCTGCAATGAGCCCTCTGTGTCCCTGGCTGGGAGGGGAGAGCTGAGATCCTCCTCAGGTGTGATGAGAGGGGCTGAGGGCTTTGGAGAGCTGTGCTTGGAGACTGGATTCCTCTAGTCCCAGCAGTGCCCTGTTTCCATCATCCAGCTCAAAACGGTGTCAGCACAGGGTAGATGAGACCAGGGTTGATGGACAGAGCAACTCTCCTCACTCTGAATTTCAGGACAGCCCCTGGGTCTCTCAAAACATACAATGTTTCAGTAGGAGTTCAGCAGAAATGCCATAAATTTCTGCCTTAAAACCACTCCTCATGTGTAGTGGTGCAACAAAAACGGTTTAAAAAATCCAATATCCCCACAGCTATGCCTTGCAGTAAGGTGAATTGGGAGCAAAAATGCTGAACATGAGTGGATTTAATCTGTGATCACCCATGTTCTGATTTATCTATGGCTGTCTGGCAGGACTGACTCCTCCAGAGCTCACAGCAGAGCCAGAGGACTTGGTTAAAAGGGGGAGGCAGTCACTGAGAGGTATGAAGTAGGTTTTATCTCAGACAAGTCTACACTAACATTTCAATGTCTTTTCCTCTGTGGACAGTGCCCAATGACCAGTGGAAGCAATTTTTCAACAGCAGCTCCATCACCGAGTTCCTCCTCCTGGCATTTGCAGAGAGACGGGAGCTGCAGCTCTTATACTTCTGGCTCTTCCTGGGCATCTACCTGGCTGCCCTCCTGGGAAACAGCCTCATCATCACCGCCATCGCCTGCGACCACCACCTCCACACCCCCATGTACTTCTTCCTCCTCAACCTCTCCCTCCTTGACCTGGGCTCCATCTCCACCACTCTCCCCAAATCCATGGCCAACACCCTCTGGGACACCAGGGACATCTCCTACTTGGGATGTGCTGCCCAGATCTTTTTCTTTATTTTCTTCATTTCAGCAGAGTTTTCTCTTCTCACCATCATGGCCTATGACCGCTACGTTGCCATCTGCCAACCCCTGCACTACGGGACCCTCCTGGGCAGCAGAGCTTGTGTCCACATGGCAGCAGCTGCCTGGGGCACTGGGCTGCTCTATTCTCTCCTGCACACTGCCAACACATTTTCCCTACCCCTCTGCGGAGGCAATGCTGTGGACCAGTTCTTCTGTGAAATCCCCCAGATCCTCAAGCTCTCCTGCTCAGATTCCTACCTCAGGGAAGTTGTGATTATTGTGGTTAGTGTCTGTTTAGCTTTTGTGTGTTTTGTTTTCATTCTTTTTTCCTATGTGCAGATCTTCAGGGCCGTGCTGAGGATCCCCTCTGAGCAGGGACGGCACAAAGCCTTTTCCACGTGCCTCCCTCACCTGGCCGTGGTCTCCCTGTTTGTCAGCACTGCCATCTTTGCCTACCTGAAGCCCCCCTCCATCACTTCCCCATCTCTGGACCTGGTGGTGTCATTTCTGTACTCGGTGATGCCTCCAGCAGTGAACCCCCTCATCTACAGCATGAGGAACCAGGAGATCAAAGATGCCCTGAGGGAACTGATAACAGGATGAATTTCTGAAACAATAAATTACATGTATTTTGTGAATAACTTGAAATGTAACTCATTACAAAGGAGGGCACAGTATGTAGGTTCTGTTGGGGTTTGGGGAGTTGATTTTTTTTTGTTTGTTTGTTTTACTTTGCATAATATTCTCTACAAAGAAGTGTGATTATTTGTCGCTTTTATAATTTGGCATCTATCAAGATTTGTGTGACTGAGAGACTTTGTAAATGAGGACCTATGCTCTCTTTGTGTTTAAACAAAATAAAAGATACTGCAGCAATATATTTCTCTGAGATCCTTCCTCCAAGCTGTTCTCTGGATCTACTGGGACAGTGCTTGTGTGCAGAGGTGGAGGGGAAAAACATCTTGGCAGAACAGTGCTTCCAGGAAGCAAATGCACTTGATCTTTCCTAAGCTGCTGGTTTTAAACTTCCCCTTTCTGCTCCTGAGCCCTTTTATTGGTCTATGATCTGAGTGCTTCTGTGCCGTGGTCACAGTCCCACGATGTGGCAGTTCTGTGACCACAGGCAGGGACAGGCAGTGGGCACTTCTGTGACAGAGCTGGCCTTCAGGACAGTGTTTCCATCAGACAAGGGGATCTCCTCAGGGCAATGCAGGAAGGTTTAGGTCTTCTTCCAGAGTTGCTCTCAAGAGCATACCCAGGAAATTGCCCAGAAGAGAAACCACCAGTGAAGACTGGAAATGTGTGAATGTGCAGGGTGGGGGCACACAGCAGTGTCCTCACACATTCAGGCTCCTGTGAGAGACCTGAAGGCCCAGCAGAGCAGTTGCTGGGCTGTGCCCATGTGCGCTGGGCACCCCGGGGAAGCTGCCCCAGGGCAATGACCACAGACCAGCACATAGCAACCACCATTTCCAGCATGGTCCTCTCACCCCAGCTCAGACAGGTTGTTTATCTGTCTTCAGAGGGACACAGAAGGATTAGGTCAGAAGTCCAAATTTGCATTGTGTCTCTCTGCTCCATCACCCTTTCTTGGCTGTCTGGCCCCTGCCTTCAAATGCACAGAATGAAAGGAGTTCCCCTGGGGAGTATCTCACCTGCACAGTCAGAAGGGGTTCTGCAAGCATGAGTGACACTGCCCTTCAGAAGAAGGCATTTATCACCTTTCAGAAGGCACAGAGCACATCTAGGGAGTGTGAATGCACTCAGAGGCACACATACCTTCACCTTTCACCTCTCCCAACTTCCTTTACAATTGATTGAAGCAACTAACAAAGAAGCAAAAGTTCTTCCTCATAGGTACCACCTCTGCTCACAGCAGTGTCAGTGCTGGTTTTGGCACCTTTTGCACGTGCTGAGTGTTTCCCGCTGGTGGCCACATCCTAAGGTCAGTACCGGGCTGTGTGCCACCCACTTCTCTCTGCAAGATTCCCAAACTGGCAGGTCTGTGCTGAGAAGGCAGTTGCACCCTGGCTAGGGGTATTGATGTCATCTAGGGTCATCATCTCATTCCTGTCCCAGATACAGTGCTGGGGCCCCAGTGGAGTGGGCCACCTCTTCTGTGATTTCACTGGAGCTCTCCTGCAGTGACACCGTGAAAGTCCTGCTGTGTGCTGTCACAGCCTTCTTCTGAGATCCAGTCCTCACCTTCCTCTGAGGGTAGGCTGAGGGACTTGGGCTTCTTTAGCCTGGTAAAGTGGAGGCTGAGGGCACTGTAGCAGATGTCTGCAGCTTCAAGGATGGTTTCAGAGAAGATGGAGCTTTTCTTGGAAGTGGGAGGAGAAGGGAAGCTCCACAAAGTGCAGCTTGGAAACTTCAGTCTGGATGTGAGAGAAGGAAATCTCACTACAAGGGTTGCGTTGTGGCATAGGAGGTGCCCAGAAGGACTCTCAAAAAGCCCACAGCATTGTTTTTCAAGGAGCAGCCAGCGAGGGTGGAGAGATGTCAGTGAAGGTACAGAAATGCTGGGGTGACAGCTCGGTGGGAAAGCAAGATGGATGCCAAAATCCTGAAGGGAAAATGGTGCGTAAAGGGGACAGTAGAAGGAAGCCTGCAGTAGTGGTGGCCAAGGGTTCTGGGAGGGCTGAAAGGACATACAAGAACAAGTTCTTTGTCCCCTTGACTATGGCAGTTGCCTCTGCTGCTGAGGCCTACCAGGATAAACCTTATTTTGAGGCTCTGGAATTTATTTCCTCCTTGTCCCTTCTTGGGGAAGCTGGGAGGTGTTGTGTAGTTTCCCTACATGTGGCATTGCTCACCCTCACACCCCACTTCCCCCAGGAAGAGCCCTGACCCACACGTGAGGGACAGGACCTGCTTTCGCATGGCCTGGCGGTTCAGGGATTGTCCTTTCTGCTTCATAAAACAAACCAAGGGGTTTTTCAGCCTTACAGCCACCTGCACAGTGCCTTTGCCTACCTGCAACCACAGCCTCCAATTATCTGCTCTAACGAGTCCATGGGGAGGCTTTGTCAGTAATGGCCCTCAGTGGGGCCAATCAATGCTTCAAGGTACTTTGGGTTTTCTTCTGACTTTGACTTCTTGAGTATTTTGCTCAGTCTCCACTTAGTATCTGATGCTCCTGGACTCAGGGCCAAACACACCATGGGGCTCATTAAAATACAGAATGTCCTAACAAGCCATGCATTTTCCTTTAAGTCTTGAAGACTCGTACAGATAATTGAATAAATTTTGGAATGTAGTTAAGGAGGAACATTTCCAAATATATCTAATAAAAATGATTCTTCATTATAAAGAGCATTTTATATTAATTTCTGTTTAGAGAAGATGTGATAACAACATTCTGTCTCTGATATTGATGCACAGTGTCTCCTTGGGAGGTCTGGACAGTCCCTTGGGGTCCAACACAGAATGGACAACCTGGCTCCTCATTGCCCATTCTCACCATTTCTCACATTGGCCCCCTGGGACTTGCATCACTTCTCCTTACATCAGCCTTCTCCACTGATCTCTGCAGCTGGATCTTACACATCCTTTACACCAGCTCCCACTGCTGCCCTTAGAGAACTGGCTGCCCACAGGCACAGAAGGGTTTTAGTTCCTTGGAAAGTAAGAAATTAGAAGTGTGATATATTTTCATGACCAATAAATTAGTGATCCAGAAACATATGCTAAGTACAAGATAACTCTAATGATGTTGCCTTCTGGGAGGGCTACTGTCAGGAGAAATAACTTAGGTAGGTAAATACACAAAGATAGGTATAAACACAATTGAAGTGTTGACTAAGGAAACAAAGAGGCTGTTGAAAGTTTTTACTCCCTAAAGTTCAAAAGAGCAACATAGGTGAGAGTTATCTGAAGGTACAAACAATAATGAAAGAAAAAGCTGGAGAATAATGGAAATGTCCGTTGCCTCCTCAGTCTGCATCTGAAAAGGTGACGTGAGAAATGTTCATTGTATCCTGGCCAGGTGCAAATTCATGAAAGATTAGAGAAATTGAGTACGTGGTAAACCAGGCAGGATAGTGGCAATTAAGTTAGACTGCAATATGGATATTTCTTTGGAATATGCCTTTTAAGAGGCCATGGGATTGGTAGAGGCTTCTTGTGGGAGAGGACAAGCCAATGTTGCAGCCAACTTTGAAAGAGCCCACAGGGGCCACCCAGGGAACCACAGGCTGTACAAGCTCTCTTTGGTGAGGAGTGTGCCGTCAGTTAGAGTCCTCTTGGGTGATGTTCCTGGGCACCTAAAAGAGAAGAAAATGTCCAAATGCAGTCGGCAGGGACTTTCCAAGGGTAAATCATGCCCTGCCAACCTGATTGCCCGCAGGATGAAGTAACTGTTTTTGTGTGTGACATAAGAATAGTGGATGTCAGGTACCTCCAATGCTGCAAGGCATTGGCCATGATCTCCCTCAATATTCTCATACCCACGTTAGGCCATTACAGTCTGGGTGGATCGACAGACAGAGAGGTGAAACACCACTTGGAGGTTCAGGCTCAGAGAGCTGTGGTGAAGGGGTCATACTCGACCTGGAGGCCAGTGGGAGATACTGGGGCATTGTGGGGCAGCACAGGGAAATCTCCTGGGACCTGGGCAATTTAACAACTCTATCCATGACCCAGAGGAGGCAATTCTGACAGTGTTTGTCAATGACAGTAAATTGAGAGGACCATCCCTGTGCCCTAGGGATGCCATTCTGATGAAACCTGGCAGATGAGAGGACTGTCCTGTCAGGAATTTCACAAGACAGAAGGAAAACATCCAGGTCTAGCCACTAGGAGAGAATGACACCCTGTAGTGACAGCAGAAGGGGCCTGCCTGGATGAGGAGCAGCTCTATGCACAAGTCTTTGGTTGTGCTCAGGAATAGAAAGCAAAACATGATCCAGCAGCGATCAGCACAATGCAGTATGACCTGGTTGCAAAGGCAGCCAGCAGTGTCCTGGAGTGTTTAAAGAGGACACCTGCCAGAGGAGTGAAGAGAGTGATTTACCCACCACTCGTCACTCGCCAGACAACCTGTACACTGTAGTATCAGTTTTGGTTAAAGTGTGCTGGGACTGGCTGGGATGGGGTTAACTTTAATTGTCGCAGCCCTTATGGTGGCTTTTTTTTTCCTTGGAGTCTAAATCAGCATTGATAACACAGCATTGTTGTTGTCATTGCGGAGCAATTGTTGTGCAGCATCAAGGTGTTTTCTATTTCTCACTCTTTCCTTCCTGTGAATAGCTGCAGGTGGGCAAGAAGTGGGGGGTAGATGGGACACAGCCAGGACAGCTGACCTCAACTGATCAAAGAGATATTCATAGAATCATTGTATCATAGAGCAGCCCAGCTTGGAAAGGTCCAACCTTTTCTGAGAAAGGGAGCCTACATGAGACTACCTAGCACCCTGTCCAATTGCTTCTTGAAAACCTGCAGTGGTGGGGACTCCACCACATCCCTTGGGGAGTTCCTTCCAGCGAATGACTGTCCTTAGCCCTTTGGCCTGTCTCCAGTCTGCCTGTGGATTTCTTCCATTGTGGGGACCAGAACTGGACACAGCACTCCAGTTGTAGCCTGACAAAGCCTGAGCAGAGTGGGATGATCATGTCCCTGTGCCTGCTCGTAACGCCCCTATGGATGCAGCCCAGGAGCCTATTTGCTGTTGTTGCTGCAGCGGGGCACTGCCAGAGCCTCTTCAGCTTGCTGTCCACCAGGAACCCCCAGGTCCCTCTCAGCAAGGCTGCTCCCCAGCCACACACCCGCTGGCCTCTACTGGGCTCTTTGGTTTCTCTGACTCAGGTGCAGGACTTTTGACTTGTCTTTGTCTCGTAGTTCATATTGTTCTTGCTGGCCCATTCGTCCAGCCTGTGCAGGTCTCTCTGTAAGATGACTCTCCCTTCTGGCATGTCCACCTCACCACCCAGCTTAATGGCATCAGCAAATTTGGTGAGGGTGATTTCAATCACAACATCCAGAACTTTTATGAAGATGTTGAACAGCATGGGACCCAGTACCAATTCCTGGGGGATCCAACATGCTACAGGCTTCCAGCCTAAGTAAAAGCATTGATCACCACCCTCTGAGTGCAGCCTGTGAGACAATTTCCTACCCATCTCACACATCAAACCCCCAATCTCTGTCTTGCCACTTTGTCCAGGAGAAGGATGTAGGAAAAGGTGTTGAATGCTTTGCTGAAGTCCAGGACAACAACATCACTGATCTCCCCATGTCACTAGAAGATGTTATTTGTTGAAGAAGATGATGATGTTATATTGGCATGATTTGCCCTTGAGCAATCTGTGCTGTATTTCCCCAATCACCTCCTTCATTTGGTTTGTGATAGTTGAAAGGTTCTCTGGATCAATCCCCAATACAGTTTTCATTGCCCCTTCTCCCAAGTCCATGATGGTTTGGAGGCTCCTCCAGCATCTGACCCCTGCCCAGACCCAGCTGTGTCCCATGCTGGTCTTTACAGACAGCCCTGCTCCAGGGTATGTTGGGGTCTGGGGCAGGAGAGAGGCCGGGCACGGCTGGCCGGTCCCCCCACACAGGCCCTGAGACCAGCAGGAGGATGGAGATGGTCTCACAGAAAGACTCACCCATAAGCTTGGGTGAGCAGCCAGTGCTGGAAATGGCCAGTGAGAGAGGCTGGGGGGAGATGAAGGCCCTGGGCCACCTGCCTGGTCTGTTCATGCCAACAAGAGCACAGAGCCGCCTCTTCTCTCCTGCACTTGCATGCCTTCAATCCCTTCCACAAGCCCTGGCTCTGCACCACAAATCCCCTGGTGTGTCCTCACCCCGCGTGGTCATGCAGTACAACTTATACTCTGTTGTTTTTCTCTTCCTGCTACTTTCCACTCAAGCCAAACTTCTGCAAGATTTCCCCCTCCCCTGACCTCCTCCACCTCATTTCCCAGCAAAGCCCAGTCTGGGTTAGTCCCAAGGCAGGTTCCTGGTACTCCCACCATGGCCTCCACCCCTCTGAAAGGCAGAGCAGCTCCATGGGGGCAGGGAGGGGTCAGCCCCGGAGATGGGAGGCATCACTGGCACAAGGAGAAGGAGGTCAGTGTCACCCAGCATCCCCTGCTCTCCTCTCCAGCACATCCTGAGGGCTTTGCAGCCCCTCCATGCCATCCCCTCTCTCGTGACCTGCACAAGATCCCTGGCCCTGGAGGTTCTCAGGCAGCTTCTGCTGCCATGCTGTCAGAGAGGCCTGCCCTGAGCTGGTGCAGCCAGAAAGGTGTTTTCATTCCCCATTCATTCCTGCCCCGATCAGGATGGATTTAAGGCAAAAAGTTGTGTGTTCATTTATTCTGCTTAAATACACAGAGAGCTCGTTATTGAAACCAAGTCTCTGGGTTGCACAAGATGGTTGGATACTGAAGTAGGAGGGAAAGAATAATGCTATTTCTTTGAAGAACACATCATCGCAACTGGAAAAACGAGGACTAAAATGTATAGAGAAGCAAAGGTATTCTTGGGCTGTCATGATATATAGTAGGGGTCATTTGCAGAGAAAGGCTGAGAGTCTATGGCTGCTGAAAAACCTCCGATCGGTTTCCTCAGGGCATCCTTGGGTTCCTGGTTCCTTATGCTATAGAAGAGGGGGTTCAATGCTGAAAGCATCACCTATTACAGAAATGAAACTACCAGAGACAGAGATGGGGAGAACATAGAGGAGGCCTTCAGGTAGGCAAACATGTCAGTGTGGATGAACAGGGAGAGCACGGCCAGGTGAGGGAGGCACATGGAAAAGGCTTTGTGCTGTCCCTGCTCAGAGGGGATCCTCAGCACGACCCTGAAGATCTGCAGATAAGACAGCAGGATGAAGAAAACCCCAGCCATATATTGAACGGGATGTAACCAGGGGAAATCCTTAAACAGTTTTCTATCCAGGCCTGTGTTTCCCAGCCCAGTTTCTCTCTGGACTTGGGGACAGGAGGGTTTGCTCAATCTCTTGGCTTCCAGTTTTGGCTTTATGTTTCCATTACCGTCCGCTCTGGCCCGTCTCTGCTCTGAAGAAAAGCCTTTGCACGCATGGGGTCTTGGACACTTGGTTCCAGGTTTCCCTGAGACAAGTCAGAGCTTGGCCTGGTGCTACCCCTGAGGTGCTATGACCCAAATGTGCACTCATGCCGTCAGCTGGGACAAGAGCGGGCCTCTGGTTTTAACATGAATGGAGAAAATGCCATAATCTTTCCAAAGCACCCCAAGGAAGTCTCTGGCTGGAGAAGCCTGGGCCTCACTGGGGACATTAATGGCCCCAGCATTTTCTGGAATTGGAACACAGCAGCATGCAAACAGTCCAGGCGGTTTGGGGACAGCTTGTTTTCACAGCTGCCAGATGGGCCAACCTGGAGCTGATAATTGCAAGCAAGGAAGAGCTGGTCAGGGCTGTGAAGACTGGCTGTTGGGACAGTGATAACGGAGTCTGAGCTCCTGAGGGCAGTGAGGAAGGGGAATAGAGGACTGCAAATGTTGGTCCTCAGTGAAGCAGATCTGGCTGATTATGGGGAGTTTTAGCCGGGATCTCATGGTCAGCAGCACTGATGGGCAGCAAAGCCAAGTGTACCTGGTTTTCAAAGACAGCATCCTCCAAGCACCGCAGTCTTCTGTATCAAAATTCAGTTGAAACTTGAATGGGAATTCACGGGCTTCATCATAAGATTTTATTACTTCAGGAACAGTAGCAAGAAGAAACAGGAATAATGCTTGGTCGCAACTAAATTTTTTAAGATTGGTGGCAATAGAGCCGAGATACTTTATGTTCTCTTTGCCTCATATTTCACCAAGAGGTTCTCCTAAGCCATTGTGCCTCAAGGCAGGACTCTAGAGGAAAACAGCCAATGGTGGAGAAGAATCGAATCAGGGGCTATATGAAAAAATGCGAATATTACCTGTCAAAAGGAATCAGATGTATCCAACTCTCTTTACATAGGGGGCGAGAAAGCACTATCAGCTTGCTGGTCTTTGTCCATGGCCTGTGAAAAAAATTAATGAGAATGAACAGAACAGTGTCAAAGTTCTGGCAATGAAATCTTCTTCCATATGGATTACACCAAGGTCAACACTGCAAATGGTTCAACTTTTGCCAAACATCTTCATTCAAGGGTTGATTCAGTTGCCCACAAAGTGGTGACCACTGCCCACAAGATACACAAGGGTAGATGAGGCCATGGCATGGGACTGGGAAATGTGCCCCCAGGCTGGTGGGAGACTTTCTGGAGCAGGAGCTGGTGGACAGGCAGGGTGAAGCCAAAGCATCTCAGTCAAGACAGATAATTTCTGTCCCTTGAGTAGATGAGGAAGCCTGGACAATTGCACCCAAGCTGCCCCGTGTTGGAGGCGAATGAGAAATGAGTGGGTCCAGATGCTGCAGAGCCTACTTGAAGACGTACTTGTAGCCCACATACAGTGGGATGAGTGCAGATATGGCTATTCAAAAGAGGGCATTTCCTTTCTTTTGACTCTTTGCATCCCTCTGTGAATTTAGGGAGCTTATAACTTCAGTGTGTGAGTGACCATGAGTGATTGCGGACAGCGTCTGGGGCAGGGGGTACAATGGGGGCTCTTGGGCACTCTGCTTGACAAATAATATGTTTTTCTTTGGTGTAAGGGTATCTCCACTGTAGAAAGTGGACTTCAGAACAGTTTAGGTGGACTTCATATGCAGAACAGGAGTTCTGGGTATCATTTTTTCTTTTTTTTTTTTTTTTTTTTTTTTTTAACAAGTAAGAAACATTCTTCTGTGTCTGTGTGCAGCTCATTTCCCAAGTACAGCATGTAGGAGTTGGTGTGAATGGGCTGAAACGTGCAGCTACAGACTGTCTGGAGAAATCTCAGATTAGAACAAAGTTGCTGTATTGCTGTAAGTCGCAGGGGGCTGGTGAGAGACATGTGGGGTTGGAGGTAGGGACAAACACTGCCCAGAGAGTGTCTGACATACAGGGTCTTGACTTCCATCCATATTCAGACTTAATCGGGAGATGGTCTAGAATCAGTAGCAATTGCAGTTAGGTGATGTCCCTCAGTGTGTAAGCAGGAAAATAGGAACTAGTGGAAAAAGAAGAGATTGTTTCTTATTAACATTTAATACGGAAAGCTTTTCACTTTGACGACACTCCTGAAACCACTCAAATTCACCACATAGGAACTGAGGAATTCAGTGATACTCAGATACTTGGCTATTGAGGACGTTTTAGCTGCTTCCGAGCCCTCTGGTGTCAAGTTGCTGAACTGCAGATCCTGGAAAGGGATTGACTCAAGCCTCTAGAGAAGTCGGAGTCAGCAGGAACCCTCCAAGTTCCTGAGGGTGTCAGTGATGGCCACCGAGGTCCATCACTGAAGAGCCCATGGAGGGAATGAGGAGACAAGGTTCCTGTCTCTGGGGGTGACGAAGCAGGAAGGCAGAGGCACTGCTGCCAGGCTGAAAATCAAATGTTCAGGCAACTGTGAAAGCCCTTGATGTGTTTCCTCACGCAGGATGATCAAGCCCTGACCCCCATAGCCTGGGAATGGGGATCCTTCCCCTCAGGGGATGCTGAGGAATCTTCACACAGACACCTCACATCTTCTTCATGTCTTTCACACACACACTGTCACACATAGCCCCACTCCCTTGGACCAGGAGGTTTGTGCATCCTCCAGGCTCCTGGATGTTTCCTGAGGCCCATCCAAGTGTGGGGAGTGAAGGAAGGAAGGAGAGGTGTCTCAGCCTCCCCATCAGCCCCAGGGCTGAGGGCCAGCCATGGCATGAGGAGACGGAGGCCAGTGTCTCCCTGTGTCCCTTGCTCCAGTCTCCCAGGCATCTTTATTGTCCCCTGCCAGCAAGCCCCTCTGTGCCAGCCCCTCTCCCAGGAAAAAGAATCCTGGACCAGGGCCTCCTCAAACTTCTCCACTTACCCCAACAATAGAGAAACTTGTCTTGAGCTGGTGCATTCAGAAATAGATTTCTCCTGAGAGGAACGGATGCTAAAGAACATGCAAAAAGATATGAAGAAATTGAAGGAGTAATTTCCCAAAATAAGAGAGCAGACTTAATCACAAATGAGGATGCTCTTATGGTCCACTGACACAGACCCTGGTTACAGATTAAATAACTGCAGTTAGGTATTGGCCAGGTACAAGATGTAGAAAGAGAACTACAGATTTTAGAAATTGAGATAGAGAAGTTTGGAACAGCAGCTCAGTTCGTAAAACAGGAACATATAATCACAAGCGTAAGTCACAATAAATGCAAAGCCAAAACACACCACACCCAGGGTGGTTCTGTCCTGCCATGGGAAAGGGGAGAGAGAAAGGCCAGGAAAGGGGCTGGGTTTGGCTGTTGAGCTTGGGCTGCAGCAGAGATGAGGAGTCAAGGGAGTGGGTGGGGAAAGATGGGCAAAGGCAACACCAATTGTGGTGGTGATTGTGAGGCCACGACTGTTACAGGAGCCTGATTGGACAGCAGATGGCTCCAGCAATTTGGGGCCAACACGTGCATCACAAAACCACTCATCCCAGCAGAGACAAGCTAGGGACAGAGAGGCAGGGGAGAGACAGACCAAGGGCAGGTGGCACGAATGGTGATGATGATGAGGTGGCTTCCACTGCAGCAGCCTGACTGGCCCTCAGGAGACATGCTGGCCAGCAGGCATTCTGAGGTCATCCAGTACATCTGAGAAGCCACCCAACAGAAATGACCTCCTTGGGGAGGGGAGGGCTGAGGCAGGTGGAAGAGGCCCACCTGTGTTCTGATTCTGGGGGCACCTCTGTTCTTGTGACCTGAGCAGCCATGGCAGACAGGAGGGCAGGCAGGGCTCATGGCCACCCTACTCAGGACTAGCCCTGAGACTGCTCCAAAATCTTTTCCTTATCTCCAGGGTGAACATCCCCTGTTTCACCCAACCCTCCTCTTTCAGCCTCTTAACATGCTCCATGGTGGAGAACCCCATTCTGTATTCTTCAGGACCTCCTCATTGGTGCGGAGAGGCTGCAGGGTGGTGCCCCTCAGCCTTCCCTTCTCCAGGCTGCACAAGCCCAGCTCCCTCAGCCTCTCCTCACAGGCAAAGTGTTCCAGCCCCAGCCTGTCTTGGGGGACATTCACTGAACCCCCTCCAGCTTGTCAACATCCTTCCTGTACTGGGGATTGCAATCCGGACACAGTAACCTGGACAAGCCCCTCTCTTGATCTCCTGGCCGTCCTGCTGGCCACAAAGGCCTGGGTGCAGCTGGCCTCCCTTGCTGCCAGGGCACGCGGCTGCCTCCTCTCCAACCCACCAAGACCTTTCCTTTTTACTATATTTTCCATCTGTTGGTTTGCAATGAAGGTAAATTCTGCTGTGCCCGTGTGCAGCCAGGTCTCTGAGGAAAGCCAGTGGGAGCTGGTGCAGTGGAGCTGTAACATCCAGCTGCGGGCCTGGGTGGAGAAGTCTGATGGAAGGAGTTGTGCTGCAAGTGCCAGGGGGACGATGAGAGAAGTGGCAGGGCTGGGGAGGTGAGGAATCAGGCTGTCCATGCAGTGTCTGACCTTCAGGAGGAGCTGGCCCTACCCATCTTGACAGCACTAGGAGACCCTCTGCATCAAGATCAGAGGAGGCTGCAATCACTTCTTCTGTAAACAGAAAAAGTAATACAGTAGACTTAAACCTAAGAAATACTTCTGTATGAAATGCTCAGTCAAATGTTCCCCTTTACATACACTCCAGAGACCTCTGCAGTTATCTGTCCAAGGCTTGATAACTGAAGAAAACAATTGCAGGAGACATGGCTTTTTACATTTGAATGAGCCCCATGGTGTCTGTGATGTTGAGACCATGAGCTTCAGACACCAAGAAGAGCCTGAGCGAAGGGCTGAAGAAGTCAACATCAGAAGCAACCCCTAAGGTTTCAAGGAGTGTTAATGGGTCCCAGTGAGGGCCATCAGCAACAAAGCCTCCTCAGGGGCTGGTTAGAGCAGGAAGTTGGAGGTGTCAATGCGAGGCAAACAAACACAATGTTAAGGTGGTTCTGGTGCTTACTGTACCTTAACGTGTTTAGGCCATAGGGCCAAAGCCTGATCCCCAGCCCCTGGGAAGGGAAATCCTGTCCCTCACACATTGCCCAGGGCTCTTCCTGGGACAGTGTCATATGGGAATTTGCGGTGTCAAGGACAGGACTATAGTGACAAATATGGGTCTCTCTGGGGTGGGGCCGAGGGGCGTTAAGGTCCTGGTACCATAAGGTTACCGTTTGTCCAGGTAGGCCTTAGTTATGGAGGCAACAGTCATAGGCAAGGAGGAAAAGACCTTGGCTCTGCTGGGGGCTCTTAGCCTTCAGTTGTCTTTCCCACAGGCTGTCCTCAGTGTCCCACACCTGCAGCTCTTTCCCTACAGACTCTCAACATCAGCCTTTCTTCCCCACCTCCCTCTCACCTGAGCATCTCACTGCCCTCACTGGTAGAGAATAGAATAGACGAGGCTATTTCAGTTGGGAGGGACCTGCAACCATCATCTAGTCCAACTGCCCGACCCATTCAGGGCTGACCAAGTTACAGCATGGCATGAATGGCATTGTCCAAATGCCTCTTAAACACTGACCACCCTGGGGCATCGACCACCTCTCTGGGAAGCCTGTTCCAGTGTTTGTCCACCCACTTGGTAAAACAAATGCTTCCTCATGTCCAGTCTAAATCTCCCCTGGCACAGCGTTAAACCAGTTCCCACATGTCCTATCACTGGATACCAGGGAGAAGAGATCAGCACCTCCCACTCCGTGTCCCTCCCTCAGGAAGCTGCAGAGAGCAATGAGGTCACTCCTCAGCCTCCTCCTCTCCAAACTAGGCAAACCAAAAGTCCTCAGTCATTCCTCATAGCACATTCCTTCCAGCTCTGTCACCGGCTTTGTTGCCCTCCTCTGGATGCATTCGAGGACCTTCACGTTCTTCTCAAACTGTGCAGCACAGAACTGCACACAGTGTCGAAGGTGAGGCCGCACAAATGCTGAGTATCTATCCATCCTCCTGGTTGTTCCTTGAAACACAGAGCTGTGGGCTCTTCCAGACTCCCTCTGGGAGACTTGTTGCAGCACAGCACTGCCCTTGTGGTGACATTTCTTTCTCTTTGTCTCCATTCTCTACCTCCCCTGCTGTACTTTGTTCTGCTATGTCTTTCTCATGCTGTTTTCTGACATGTGGAAACACACTTTACAATTCACAAAGAGTTATAAAGCAGGTATGTTTATTGCAGTGATTGAACAAGGGCGATCTCTCCTCCAAGCTTGTACACCGTATCATGAAGCAGGCATCATTTATGATACAGAAACATGCATATTCGTTAGTATAGGCTGGGTTATTACAATTAGTTCTAAGAATAGGTGTGATTATTGTAATTATTTCCGGGAATTCATTATCCTAAGTCTCCTCCTCTTGCCACATGCGTACTGCCATCCGGTGGTCGTGGGCCGGGGTCTTTTGGAGGAAGGCTCGTGGTCTTCTTCACCATGTACTCTCAAGCTTTGTCCCAGAATGCTGAGTTACCTCAGCCAGTAACTGCAGAACTGGCTCCAGCCAGATGGCTCCTTCTTGCAGACGCCTTAATTAACAGATGGATATCCTGTTATCTATGGAGGCCTCTTGTAAAGACGTTTCCTGTTATCTTTCAAGGTCTTTTGCAACCAAGTATCCCATTATCTTGCTAGTTATTTTGCTAAGCGTTTATTTTCTATATCAAGTCCCCCCCTTTTTTTTTTACCCTTGCAAATTCTTTTGCTATATGGCACCATTCCTTTTAGCAAAATACTTGCCATTTTCAATGTTTTGCTGTAATTTGTGTTTCTTCCACTCCTCATCGGTATTCCCAGTTTGTTTATCCATCCACATAAATCATTGCAACACACAACAGACCAATAATCCTAATACAATAATCACGATAACTGCAACAAAAAGCTACTTAAGCTTTGCGACATTAGGTAGCCAAGAGGTGAGCTTTTCCCAGAGGTTAGAAAACCCATACGAGGTATCATCCAGGGATACCCGATGTAAGACTTTTGAGTGTTCCCAAATCTTCTGAAGGTCAATCTCTGTTCTACTTGATTCATCTACATAAATACAACAGCTTGTATTGATCAAGGTGCACACCCTTCCCATGTGAGCTGTGATTATATCTAGAGCCGTTCTGTTTTGAAAGTCTACTCCCTTCAGGGATTTTACCTCCTGGTCTAAACATAAAAGGGCATCAGTAGTTGCGTTTGCTATTATTTCCATTTCTGCCAAAATATTTACCATGGCTTTTTCAATCTCACGAACTCCAAACCAGGGTAAGAACCACTGTGTGAAGCTATGAAACCCTAACGGTTTCTCTATAAGCGGGTTATAAGCTCCCTGTCTTACCCTTTTCCATGGTGACCTCAAAACACCATTTGGGGCATGGGACTGGTTAAATATTTTGTCCTGGAGTATCCTTCTTTCATATTTTCCTTTTCTAGAGCCAAAACCATTGGGTCTTGTGGGCTCTTTAATCCACAATCAGTTTGATACTCAGGGTGATTTCGGAGTGTCTGCATATGAGACCTGACCTCATCCCACTTTCCTTCTCTCCTCAAAACCAACATCAGTTGCAACAAAGTATTATAATTCAAGGTTCCATTAAAGGGCCATTTCCCCCTGTCATCTAATTTATACAGGGGCCACCACTGGATACAGTATTTAGTTAATGTCCTTTTATTCACACTTCCACCTGGTGTGCCTCCAATTTCCTTCCAATGGGCTAAGATGCAGCCCAGAGGGATCTTTTTCACTATACCCCCACTCTGTTTCCCTCCCATATTGTTAGCCGGGAGGGCTTATCCACATTCTGCTTCTATTGCCTCTGTAAGTTTCCTAGGTTCCCACAATAAGTTCTTTTAAGCTGACCCGAGCGCTCAATTCTGTCCCAGTCAGACCACTTCCCTTGACATTTACTACACCAGAAATCGTCTCCAAATTCCACCCAGACGTCTTGTCCACAACCAAAGCATTCCAAAACAAAGATTGGATTACAAGAAAAATCCTCGGGTCTGTGTATGGGACACCAAAAGTTAACCACAGGCTCAAACAATCCTGTTTTAAAATCTGACATACACTTTGTTCGCTTCTCTCGCCTCCGGCCACTCTCCTCGTGGAGGACATGGAAGCAGGGATCAGAACTCCGCACTCACTTGGCAGCTGTGCTGCGTTTCACTTCTCTCATGCAGGCATACAGGCACACAGACACGCAGTTACACACAGGGCCCCTGTCCTGGTTCGGGCTGGAATAGAGTTCCTGTTCATTTTGGCAGCGGGAGGAGTGCTGCAGCACACTGAGGCCCCAGAGGCTCTCCAGGTCCGAGAGCCCTTGCCTGTGTGCGGGGGTGGGGGGAGCACAGCTGGAGTGCTGGGCCCCGATTGGCCAATATTCCATGTCATTACGCTCACTATATAAAGGAAGGAGTGGGTCAGAAGGGGCTCTCACTTCCGGGAGTGTTGCCACAGGGTCTTTGTGTTTGGGATCGCTGGCCGGGAGCAGGTGGGTGTCGGTTGACGGGTGGTGAGCAGCTGTATTGTACGTTACCCATTCATCATGTCACCATATTATTCTGTTACTGTTATTAAACTGTTTTTATCTCAACCCATGAGTCTCCCTTTGCCCTCTGATTCCCTCCCCATTCCCAAGTGGAGGGGAGGGTGGGTGAGCAGCTGCGTGGCGTTTAGCTGCTGACCAGGTTTAAACCACGACAACTGTCACACAGGTTATCCATGAATGTGATACACATGATGCAATCAGGCAAGCCAAGAGGTTAAAACCTCTTTGGTATCGAGGGCTATGGTTAAAATATAGATATGGGGAGGCCTGGCAGAGTGATTACATTGTGCTTCCACAATACTTGGCATGTCAAACTTTATGTGCTCACAATGGTGGAAGCAACTACCGGGTGGGTGGAAACATAGGCCGTGTCCCATGCCACTGCCCGGAACACTATTCTGGGCCTTGAAAAACAAGTCCTGTGGCAACATGGTACCCCAGAAAGAATTGAGTCAGATAATGGCACTCATTTTTTAAATAATCTCATAAACACCTGGACAAAAGAACATGGCATTGAGGGGGTATATCATATCCCCTACCATGCACCAGCCTCTGGGAAAATTGAGTGGTACAATGGGCTACTAAAGACCACGCTGAGATCAATGAGAAGAGGAACTTTTAAACACTGGGACAGACATTTAGCAAAGCCCACCTGGTTAGTCAAAACTAGAGCATCTACCAACCAGGATGGCCCTGCCCAGTCAAAATTCTACATACTGCAGATGGAGATAGAGTCCCAGTAGTGCACCTTAAGAACATGCTGGGGAAGACTATTTGGGTTATTCCTACTTCAGGTAAAGGTAAGCCCATATGTGGGATTTCCTTTGCCAAAGGACCTGGGTGCACTTGGTGGGCAATGCAGAAGGACGGGGAAGTCCGATGTGTGCCTCAAGGGGACTTAATGTTAGGTGAAAATAGCCAATAAACTGTATTACATTAATCACCAAACAACCCTATAAATGCATTGCTATGGTTGACACATATTATGCTAATGGCATCATATTCATGAAGAAAAACACGAGCTTCAATAAAGTCACGATTGGTTTCAGCAACTGATACCCAGCGCCTGCTGCAGACTGAATATAGACAGCGTCAGATGCATCAGCCACCAGCTCCAGCTGCAACAGAGACTGCATGCCATCCTCCTGCCAGGCCCAAGGACACCTGTGCCCTACCAACTGAGAATCCCTCCTCCTGCCTTAAGAGACTGTTAGGACAGATGGAACCTGAAGCTATGGACCAAATGAACTCACGATACATTCTGCAGTATATAGACTGCAAGGACCAAGTGCACCCAGGTCCTTGGGCAAAGGTAATTCCACGTATGGGCTTAAGATGGCCCATGGGCTAAGGGAATTATATCTGTGTGCACATGCCTAAGACCAGGGAAGAGGACAGTAATTTATTAGACTGTATTAGGAAATATGGAACCTGAGGATAATGCAAAGGATATGGAACAAGGGGTGGACACGGTCCTGGTTCAGACTGGAATAGAGTTCATGTTCCTTTTTGGTAGCTGGAGGAGTGCTGATGCACACGGAGATTTCAGGGACTCTCCAGCTCCCCGTGTCCTGCCTGTGCACAGGCTCACAAGAAGCAGAGAGGAAACAGAGCTGGAGCAGCGGGCCTGGATTGGCCAATATTCCATGTCATGTGAAGTTACGCTCACCATATAAAGGAGGGGTGGGCGGGAAGGGGCACACTCTCACTTTTGGGATTGTGGTCGCGGCATCTTTGTGTTTCAGGATCGCTGGCCGGGAGCCGGCTGGGTGTCAGTCGGCGGTTAGTGAGCAATTGCATTTTACATTATCCGTTCATACTGCCACTGTATTATTTTATCACCATTATTCAACTGTTTCTATCTCAACCCGTGAGTCTCCCTTTACCCCTCTGCTTCCTTCCCCATTCCCAGGTGGGAGCTGTGTGGTGTTTGGCTGCCGACCAGGCTCAGACCATGAGTTACACCCACTGGCAGACACACCAACATGACATGCACACACACTGGTCTTGCCTGTTGCTGGCCTCACCAAAGAACAGTTGGAAGAGCAACTGATGTAATCTACGTGGACTTGTGCAAAGCACTTGACACGGTCCCGCATGACATTCTCGTCTAGAGTTGGAGAGACGGTGATTTGGCGGATAGACCACTCGGTGGATAAAGAATTGGTTGGGGGGATCAAACTCAAAGTGCTGAGGTCACAGGCTCAACAACCAATTGGAGAACAGAGATGAGGGGAATTCCTCAGGGGTTGGATTTGGGTCTGGTATTGATTGACATCTGTGTTGCCGTCATGGACAGCAGGATCGAGTGCATCCTCAGCAAGTTCACAGATGACACCAAACTGTGTGGTGTGGTGACATGCTGGAGGGAAAGGATGCCATCCAGAGGAACCTGGACAGGCTGGAGAAGTGGGCCCATACAAACCTCATGAAGTTCAACAAGGCCAAGTTGAAGGTCCTACCCATGGCTTGGGACAACCTCACATACAAATAGATGCTGGGCAAGGAGTGGATTGAGAGCAGCCCTGCGGAGAAGGACTTGGGGTTGGTAGTTCATGGAAAACTGATTGTGAGCCAGCACTGTGCACTCGCAGGCCAGAAAACCAACCGTGTCCTGGGCTGCATCAAGAGAAGTGTGGCCAGCAGGTCAAGGTGGGGGATTCTCCCATTCTGCTCTGCTCTCATGAGACCGGCACTGTAGTCTGGTTTCCAGCTCTCATGATCCAAACATAAAAAGGACATGGACATGCTCAAGCAGGTCCAGAGGAGGCCGTGAAGATGACTGGGGGGCTGGAACACCTCCCTTGTGAGAACAGGCTGAGAGAGTTTGTTTTGTTCAGACTGAAGAAGAGAAGGCTCCAAGGGAGAAATTCTAGTGGCCTTCCAGGACTTAAACAGGGCTACAGGAAAGATGGGGAGAGACTATTTATCAGGGATTGCAGGGATAGGACAAAGGGTAATGGGTTTAAACTGAAAGAGGGTAGATTTAGCTTAGATAAAAGGAGGAAATTCTTTAGTATGAGGATGGTGAAACAGTGGAAGAGGTTGCCCAGAGAAGTGGTGGATTGCCCCTCCCTGGAACTGCTCTAGGCAACCTGTTCCAGTATCTCAGCATCCTCATCGTAAAACATTTCTTCCTTATTTCAAATCTAAATCTACCCTCTTTCATTTTAACACCATTGCCACTTGCCCTTCCAATACAGATCCTGGTGAGAAGTATCACTCCATCTTTCTTGACCTGTAACCACTATGTTTTCATCTCCAAACACCTTTGAGAGTACCCAGACATCACCCCAAGATGGGGTTTAGAGGACTCAAGCCCATGTGCAATGTGCTTAGATATAAACATTCTGGACTAAGTGTTGTGGAGACTTGGGACAGTCTAGGAGTAGCCCAAGAACCCTTGAAGGGTGGTTTGAGAGACGGTGGACTTTTTCTTCACAGTGGAAAACAGCATGAGAAAGAAATAATGTCATACTGTGCAGCTGGGGAAGTCCAGACTGGACAACAGGATAAATGCTGTGGTGCAACACATGAGCCAGGAGGAGTACAGATCAGAACAAGACTTTGTTTTTCAAGGAAGATCCAGGGAGGATGGTGAGAGATCAGGAAAGAAAGGAAGATGCTCAGGGGGAGCGAGGTGAGACAGCCGGGGGGATGAGGACAGCCTGCAGGGAAAGAGGCGCAGGGCATGCAACCCCATAGGACAGCCTGTGGTGGAGATGACAGAGGGCTGTGGGAAAGCTGAAAGACCCCAATAAAGTCAACCCCATCACGATTTTGGCTATGGATGCTGTCCCTGACACTGATGCCTGTGAGGAGGCACAGTCCCTTGCAGCACAGGGGCCTCATGGCCTCCTTGTGCATCCTCAGGAGCCTGGGAGGTGCACATCTCCATACCCCCTACCCCAGGAAGAGCCCTGAGGAATGTGGGAGGGACAGGATCTCCCTTCCCAGGGGCTGGGGGTCGTGGCTTGGCCATTTGGTTAATGGGCTGAGGACTTGGAACTTTGCCTTAATGCAACACATTCAGGTTTACTCAGCATCAGAGCCACCTTTCCCTTTTAGTTCCCAACTTCTCATCACTGCCTCCAGATTTCTGCTCTAACAGGACCCTGAGGAGGCTTTGTCAACAGTGTCCCTCAGTGGGAGCCATTAACACTCCAGGAAATCTTGGAGTTTGAAAATAACTCTGACTTCTTCAGAGGTTTCTTCAGGTTCTTCTCAGTGCCTGAGGTTGACGGACTTGGCACCAAACCCTCCTGAGGGGTCATTAAAGTGCCTTGGGCTGTTGCTGTGGTGCTGAGCTGGGCCGGGCTCCTGGGCCGGAGGGAGCTCCTGGCAAGTGGGCAGCGCTGCAGAGAGACAGCTCTGCCCAGGAGCAGCTCCTCTGCAAAGCGCAGCAGGGCTGAGGGCACTGCCTGCAGGCACCCAGGGCAGAGCAGCGAGGCACACACAGCTTCAAGGCAGCCTGGGCTGGGAGGCTGCTGAGAGCTCCGAGGAGGAGAAAGCGTCAGGGCCCTGGCCACAGTAAGTCTGGGGGTGCAGGGCAATGCAGCTGCAGCTCGGGGAGGGATCTGGGGAAGGCGCAGAGCTGCCAAGAATCTGCCTCCTGCCTAAAGGAGGAGGAGGAGGAGCTGCTCCTGAGCTGGGCTTCCCTGGTGCCCCCTGTGAGGGCCAGGGCATGAGGGCTGCCTTCTGGCAGGGCCGGCTGCAGGGGTGTGCAGCCGGGTGTGCAGGCAGGGGTGCCCAGGGCTGTCCTTCCCAGCAGGGTCCCTGCACCCCAGGGGGCTGTGTGCTGGGGCAGGGACTCTGCCGCCTGCCAGGGTCAGCACTCAGCCTGCCCGGGGAGCTCCCCACGGCGCTGTGGGGAGAAGCTGTGGGGGGAAGGAGAGACCACCATCACAGAAATGACAATGCTGCTCACAGCTCCAAAGCACTCTGGGGACTTTTGCAGAGGGTCCTTCTGAAGAAGGATCTCAAGTCTGCTTTTACTTGTAATGCAAGGACCCTTTCTTTGAGATTTCCTTTCTTGTTTGGCTGGTTGGGCACTGATAGGATATTTTTCCACTCTAGTGAAGGCGCTTAAATCTCAGTTATCCTTAACACTTCTCTGAGCCACTCCTGAGACCCTGCACACATGGAACTGCCCCTGAGCAATGTCCTGCTGCCAGGAGGGGTCTGCAGGGCAGAGTTGAGCACACAGAGGGTGGGATGGGGGCTGGCAACACCAACAGGGAGGAGATAAGGGGACAAAAAAGTAGGTCTCATCAGGGACAGACCCAGGTACCAGAGACATAGGCAGGGAGGGAGAGGGTGTTGCTGTCAGGAATGCGGTGAGAGGGGGGATTTGGGCACCTCACTGCCATGTCCTGCAGTTCAGATGTCTTCCATGGAGCAACCCCTTGCTGTCCCCTCCCACTCAACACAGTCTCTTCCCTGAAGGCCATGGGGCACCTTCCCAGTAGCCTCAGCTCTGAAGGGGAAAACTTAGCAAATACCTAACTGCCTGTCCCTTTCTGCCTCCAGCAGCACTAGCTCTGTAGTATTTGTCCATTTTCCCCCTCCTGTATCTGCTCCCCTTACTGTCATGCCTGGACTTGCTGGGATGGGGGGCTGGGCTTAAGCTGCAGTTCAGAGCCCAACCCTGTGGGTCCTACTGTGCAGATATGTCCATGGGAGTAAAGTCCCCTCATAATCTGTGGGCTCAGGGCAAAACAAAGGACACAATATTCCATTCAGGACATTTACTCTTTAGGACATTCAACTCTTGCTCTGAGGGGCTCGTGCTGGGCTGCAGGTTTCTCTCCAGGTGGGAACAGCTTTCCTGGGGCATCTCTGTGTTATCCAGCAGCCCCAGGGAGGAAACACCTCAGTGCTAAGGCCATGGAAATGCTGCTGGACGTCTGCACACAGGCAGCTGCAATGAGCCCTCTGTGTCCCTGGCTGGGAGGGGAGAGCTGAGATCCTCTTCAGGTGTGATGAGAGGGGCTGAGGGATTTGGAGAGCTGTGCTTGGAGACTGGATTCCTCTAGTCCCAGCCAGTGCCCTGTTTCTGTGGGGAACAGCTGTGTCTATCATCATCCAGTGGTGTCTATCATCAAGCGGTGCCAGCACAGGGCAGATGAGACCAGGGCTGTTGGACAGAGCGACTCTCCTCACTCTGAACTGCAGGACAGGCCCTTGGCCTCAGGACCCACAATGTTTCACTGGGAGGTGCAGCAGAAATGCCAAGAATTTCTGCCTTAAAACCACTCCTCAGTTGCAGTGGTGCAACTAGAACACTCAAAAAAATAAATCCCCATGTTTCCACCCTGCAGTCAGGTGAATTGGGAGAAATAGTACTGTAAATCTCTTTGATAATACAAGTGGATTTAATGTATGATTATCCGTGTTCTGATTTATCAATAGCTGTCCAGCAGATTTGACTCCTCCAGAGCTCACAGCAGAGCCCCTGCTCCATGGGGCACCCTCAGCCAACATCAACCTGAGCTCACAGGATGGACTGGCCAAAGAACTTGGTTAAAAGGGAAAGGCAGTCACTGAGAAATACAGAGTAGATTCTATCTCAGAGAAGTCTACACTATCTTTTCAATGACTTTTCCTCCTTGGACAGTGCTCAATGACCAGTGGAAGCAAATTTTTAATGGTAGCTCCATCACCGAATTTCTCCTCCTGGCATTTGCAGACAGACGGGAGCTGCAGCTCCTGCACTTCTGGCTCTTCCTGGGCATCTACCTGGCTGCCCTCCTGGGCAACGGCCTCATCATCACCGCCATCGCCTGCGACCACCACCTCCACACCCCCATGAACTTCTTCCTCCTCAACCTCTCCCTCCTCGACCTGGGCTCCATCTCCACCACTGTCCCCAAAACCATGGCCAATTCCCTCTGGGACACCAGGGACATCTCCTACTTGGGATGTGCTGCACAGCTCTTTTTCTTTCTCTTCTTGATAACAGCAGAGTTTTCTCTTCTCACCATCATGGCCTATGACCGCTACGTTGCCATCTGCCAACCCCTGCACTACAGGACCCTCCTGGGCAGCAGAGCTTGTGTCCACATGGCAGCAGCTGCCTGGGGCACTGGGTTGCTAAATTCTCTCCTGCACACTGCCAACACATTTTCCCTACCCCTCTGTGGAGGCAATGTTGTGGACCAGTTCTTCTGTGAAATCCCCCAGATCCTCAAGCTTGCCTGCTCAGGTTCCTACCTCAGGGAAGCTGGGATTCTTGTACTTAGTGTCTGTTTAGCTTTTGGGTGTTTTGTTTTCATTGTGCTGTCCTATGTGCAGATCTTCAGGGCTGTGCTGAGGATCCCCTCTGAGCAGGGACGACACAAAGCCTTTTCCACGTGCCTGCCTCACCTGGCTGTGCTCTCCCTCTTTATCAGCACTTCATTTTTTGCCTACCTGAAGCCCCCCTCCATCTCCTCCCCATCCCTGGACCTGGTGGTGTCATTTCTGTACTCAGTGGTGCCTCCAGCAGTGAACCCCCTCATCTACAGCATGAGGAACCAGGAGATCAAAGATGCCCTGAGGAAACTGGTAACAGGATGAATTTCAGAAACAATAAAATATGTGTCTTCTGTAAACAACTCTAAGTGTAACTGATTACATACAGGATCTCAGTCTGTAGGTTTTTGTTGGGTCTTTTGGAGTTGATTTTTTTTGTTTTCTTTGTTTTACTTTACGTTATGTTCTCTGCTAAAATGTGTCATTATTTTTCCCTGTTCTCATTATGTATCTATCAATCTTTTGTGTGAACCAGAGACTGTGTAAATGAGGATCCATGATCTCATTGTGGTTAAACAAAATAAAGGACACTGTAGAGACATGCTTTGAGATCCTTCCTCCAAGTCATTCTCCGGTCCTACCAGGTCAGCCCTTGTACTGGTCTAAGATGTGAGTGGTTTTGTGCTGTGGTCACTGTCCCACGGTGTGGCAGTCCTTTAACTGCAGGCAGGGACAGGCAGTGGGCACTTCTGTGACAGAGCTGGCCTTCATGACAGCATTTCCATCAGACAAGGGGATCTTCTCTGGGCAGTGCATGAAGGCTTAGGTCTTCTTCCAGAGTTGCTCTCAAGACCATGCCCAGAAAATTGCCCAGGAGAGAAACCACCACTGAAGAGTGGAAGTGTGTGCATGTGTAGGGTGGGGGCAAACAGCAGTGTCCTTGTACAGCCAGGCTCTTGTAAGAGACCTGAAGGACCAGGAAAGCATGGGCTGGACTGTGCCCGTGTGTGCTGGACACCCCTGGGGAAGCAGCCCCAGGGCAATTGCCACAGACCAGCCAATAACAACCACCATTTCCAGCATGGACCTCTTACTTCAGATCAGGTAGGTTTTTCATACTTCCACAGAAGGACAACAAAGGACTAGGTCAGAAGTCCATGTTTGCATTGTACAGACAAAGCATAAACCTGCACATCATGTGTGCATTGTGAGATGAACCTGAGTGAGCACAAAATCCACCAGCTATTCCTGGGGTTGCCATGAAGGTCTGTGGCACAGACCATCTCTTGGGGTCACTTCACGTAAAGACTGACGTCCCCTGGGAAACCCCCTGAATGCAGCACTGGGAGGTGCTTCCCTGAACCCGGTCCCTGTGTCCATTCCTCGTGCCTCGGGGCATCTCCCACGGGTGCAGAGCAGGGCGAGCACCGCAGGGCTGAGGTGCCTCCCAGCCTCTGGGGGTGGCAGCAGGAGTTCAGAGAGACACTATGGCTCCTGCAGTGCACTGCCTCTGAGTGTGCAAGGGAAGGACTCGTGTCTCTGAACAGCCCTGTGTGTAAGAGGAGTGCCTGAGGCCAGCTCAGCTGTGGGCACCTGACAGAGCCCTGACACTTCTGTGTGTGACTGCAGGAACAACCCCACCTTCCCAGTGAGCTCCATCTCGGCCGCCTTGGACAGGCTCATTGCAAGTGCTCCTGTCTGCTCTGTCACCCTCCCCTGGGATTCTGGAGTGTGCCCAGAGAGGCCATGGGCCTTATTGCAGACTTTCAGTACTTCTTGGGGTCTTATAGGAAAGACGGGGACAGACTATCTAAAAAGGCCTGTAGCAATGGGATAAGGGATAACGGTATTGAACTTAAAGAGAGTAGATTCCGACTAGATATAAGGAAGAAAGCTTTTACAATGAGGTGGTGAAACACTGGAACACATTGCCCAGAGAGGTGGTAGATGCCCCGTCCCTGCAAACATTCAAGGTCAGGTTGGACAGGGCTCTAAACAAATCGATCTAGTTGAATCTCTCCCTGTTCATTGCAGGGGGGTTGCAATAGGTGACCTTTAAAGGTCCCTTCCAACCCAACCTATTCTGATTCTGATTCTATGAACTCTCTCAAAGGAAATGTCTTCCCCCCAACCTTTTCCATCCCACAGGCATGCTCAATATCACACCCTCCTAAAACAGTGTTTGCAGCATTGGACACCATAGGCCTGCCCATGTCCTCCCTACTGAGATAAAACAGAAGCAGAAAGCATTTATCCCTGCAGGTGGAACATTATTGTGCAACCTGGGTGCAGACCTTGTCTTTCCTGAGAGCTTTCCTCAGGTCCTCCCTGACCTCCCTGTTCCGCAGGCTGTAGACGAGGGGATTGACCAGGGGCGTGAGGACAGTGGCAGAAGAGGGAGAGCACTTTGTTGAGCTGCCTCAGCGGGGCTGTTCTGGGCAGCAGGTAGACAGTGAGGAGGGTGCAGGAGAAAAGAGAGATGACAATGAGGGGAGGGGAGCGGGAGGAGAAGGCCTTCTGCTGCCCATGCTGGATGGGATCCTCAGGATGGCAGCTATGATGCACACATGGGATGCAAAAGCAAACAGGAAGGGGAAGACAACGCTCAGGAAAGACAGGATGAAGGATGTGAGTGTGACCACGCTGGTGCCACTGCAGGCAATCTCCAGCAGAGAGGTCACAGAACAAGTGGCCAGTTGCCCTGGGGCCACAGAACTTCAGCTGGGATAAGAAGACTGGGACTGTCGCACACACCAACATAGCCAAGGTGCAACCTCCAGCTGAAGGCAGACCTTCCAGGTCATGAAGCCTGCATAGAGCAGGGGCTGGCACGTGCCCAGATCCCAATCATAGGCCATCATGGCCCGCAGGTAACACTCGGCAGTTGCAAAGCAGCCAGAGCAGTGGAGCTGAGCCATACAGCTGTGAGCAGAAATGGTCCCGTCCCCATTCAGCAAGCTGGCCAGCAGCCGGGACAGGAGGGTGGAGCTGTAGCAGGTCTCCAAGGAGGGCAGATTGCCCCAGAAGAAGTACGTGGGGGTGTGCAGATGCTGCTCTGACACCATCAAAACAATGATGAGGATGTGCCCAATCACAGACATGATGAGTGATAGGAGGAAGAGTGGAGTCTGGATTGAGGGCACATTCCCCATTCCCCTCAGCAGGAACTTCGTGAGGGATGTCCGACTCCCCTATTCCCATTTTTCCATACAGGTTTGTTTCTCTTTCTTTCCCCACTTACCAGGAAGGAGGCCTGTGATAAAACAGCTGCATTTCTGCACTAAGTGGAAGAAGAGATTGAATGGAAATACGGCTTAAAAATATGCAAAGAAACAAAAATTCCATATTCTTAGCATTGTTTATAGTATATTTTTGTCTCTCTCTAACCTCGAAGAAGGTACCGGGGTTCTTCAGGACCGGACAAACCCACTTGTCCCAAGAGCACTCCCTCTGACCACAGGGCTGCCTTGCCCCATGGAGCTGCCTCTTCCTCGTGCTGGAATGCAAACATCATGTGCTTTTGCTCACATTTTGACATCCTGCTTTACTGTGCTCGGGGGTTCCTCAACATGACCAGAATAGCTGTTTAGAACTGAGATCCTCTGTGCTCTGACAAGGAAAACCAGTGCCATGATTTGAAATAAATTGTTTCTGTCAAAAGATCAAGGCAGATGTCCTTTCTCCAACCGGGAGAAGGCTGAGCGCAGTGCTGGGTGAGTGGTCTCAGCTCTCAGAAACGCTGCCCTTCTGAGGAGAGCATTCCTGCCCTGAGCAGGCCAAGTTCTTGCATTGACCAGGAGCAGGTCAGGAGTTACCTGCTCAGAAAAAGGGACTGTTCAATGAGATCATGACAGAGGATGCTTGAGCCCACACTGTGTGTGAGACAGTAAAAGAAAAGGTGGGACAAAATCTATGCCCAGGACATGCCTGAGTGAACAGCCAGGGAAAGTGCCTGCCTGAGAAGCAGCCTCACCAGCTGTGCTCCTTGAAATACATATTGCTCTCAGTGTTGTCAAACCCACCTCCTGGCTGTGATGGTTTGCTTCTGGAAGCAACCAGCTTTAGCAGAGCTGACAAGGATGAGTAAAGCCCCCAGCCCTCCCCACTGGATGAGTGAGAGTCCATGTCAGAAAGCTGAGGGTCTGAGCTTGTGGAACGGTGAGGGAAGGAGACAAGATGGAGAAACTGGGAAAGAAGAGAGCCCTGTGGGAGGAGAAGGGCTCAGGTGATATGGCCCCAGAGACCCTGCACTGACTTTTCCCCCATGCCAACTGAAGTGGGTAAGTGCCAGGGAGGGCTCCAACAGATCCCAGCCCAGCTGGAACTCAGCACCACCAGCCCCTCCCCAGCATCTCTGCTGGAAGTTACTGGGTCTCAGGGTATCGGGGGAAGGAGGGAGCTGGGCTGGGGACATGTGCAGCACAAGACAGGGCTGAGACTCAGCTCTCACTCACACACTTTCACTGCACAAACACCCACAGCAAAATCGGCAGTTCCCTGACTCGGGACATCCAGCACCCACCTGCAATGCTCAGCATGAAGGGTTGGCCTCTGTGCTGACGGTGCCTGGGAACAAAGACCTGGGGCCTCACTCTCTGCCTCTACCCCACCACATCTTCCCTTCCGCGATCTCTCTGCAAACCCTGACTCAGATCTAATGCCCTGCTCTACCCTTGCCCTTTTCTTCCCACAGATCAATAAGTGATGCACCAGCAGCAAAAAAAAAAAAAAAAAAAATTCCCCCTGCTTTGTACTGTGTGCTGGAGCTTATAACACCAACAATTCTTTCAGTGACCCAGGCACAGCTCAGCTCTCCCCAGGCACTGCAGGGAGGAAGCATTGCTAAGCTAGTTCTCAAATCAATCTGCAGCTTCTGAACTGCTGGAAAGGCTGGAATCTGTTGTGGCAAGGCCTGCCTTTCCTGACAACCCTGAATACCTTGAACTCCAGGTGAGGCTTCTCTAGAAAGGAGACTCAGGGAAGGAAATCATCAGGATTCAGCAAAATTCCTGACAGAAACCCGTGAGAGTTACCCAGAGTATAAACCCCATCACCTCCTTGAATTAGACACTAAAAATCTCCACACACTGGGCTAGTTTTTCAAAACCAGACTTTTAAATTAGAAATACAGGCTAAATACCTCAGAGAGACAAGTTTCAAAGAGAAACAAAAAATAGGTGAAGCCGTATCATCTGGATTTACAAATTCTCTATCAGCAGAAAGGAAGTCCCACAGCCTATGGGATGTTTCATTAGCTGGCCCTACAGAAATTTGGTTTCTTGGGCCTCTTGGCTCCAGCCTGCTGCATTCACATTGCTGGCAAGGGGACAATTTCAAGTTCAAGCATCAAATTTTTCCCCATCCTGCCTGGAGATGCAGAACAGCTCTGTCACACATCACGCAGCATCAGAATGAAGATGGAGGTAGTGTGAATTTAAATGGTTTGGTCTCAAATGAAATATCAAATCGTGATCTTGCATGAAAACACTTTTTTCAACTAGGCATAAGTTACACAACTGTGAGTTCAGATCTAGTTTTCAGAGTTTCTCACATCTCTCGATAAAGAGGGTATGGTGCTGGGGAGAGGGGAACACGCTTTGGTTTGCTAAAACCCTGATGAGTGTCCAACACGTCCTTCCCTTGGCCTCTGGCATCCCAATTCTTGAGATGTAAACACAGTGAGGCTTCTGTCAAGAATCCTTAAGATGTTAGTATGACTTCCCTAAGAGTAGCAGTACCTGAAAGAAACAAAGAAAGAAACAAAAATTAATTAATCTGCCTAAGTGTAAATTAGTGTAATGAAACACTCTGCTTGCTTCGTAGACATGCTGGGCAATGTCAATTCAATCAGTATTTGCAATGTAAGCCATCTTCAAGTAGCCCTTCCAAAGCAGTTGACATGAAGGTAACTCTTGTAAAAGTCTCCTTTTGTGTCCCCAGGAGGCATGGGCACTGCTGATTTCCCTCTCCAGAGAGTGGCAGAGGCTGGATCCCCTTCTCAGGACAGACTCCTTGCCAGGAACACACAGGCATGGGGGTAGCTCAACTGGCTCTTACTGGCAATTCACTCAATATCTCTTTTGGTGTACTTGCTGTTTTTCTTTGACAAGTCTTAAAAACACTGAAGAATCAGAAAAAAAAAAAAAAAGAGAAAAAGAACTAATAGAAGTTAATCATCAAAGCAGGGAGGTTGGAACTAGATGATCTGCAAAGGTCCCTTCCAATCCAAACCATTATGTGATTCTGTGATTTTATGACAAGCATGAATTTAAAGTGTTGCCTGTCCTGTAAAGGAGCTCCATATATGTCAGACACATTAAACAGACTGTGCCTCACTCCCCATATTCCCTGGCAGTCACAGAATCATAGAATCATTTAGGTTGGAAAACATTCCTAAGGTCATCAAATCCCATCATTAAACTAACACTGTCAAGCCCACCACTAAACCAGGTCCCTCTGTGCCACATCTACATTTATTAACCCTGCCATAGCCCCAGCAAGACATAACCTCATAACATACAATTTGCAGTATCCAACCCTTTCCAAGCCCCAGCTGTGTCCCATGTGGGGATTCACAGACCTCCCTTCTCTTCAGTCTGCCAGGGTCTGCACCAGGAGAGAGGCCGGGCAGGGCTGGCTGGTCCCCCCATACAGGCACTGAGACCAGCAGGAGGATGGAGATGGTTTAGCAGCAACGCTCACCCATAAACCTGGGTGAGCAGCCAGTGCTGGAAATGACCAGCGAGATAGGCTGGGGGGTGATGAATGTCCTGGGCCACCTTCCCAGTCTGGCCATGCCACCGAGAGCACAGAGCAGCCTCTCTCCTCTGCCTTCATGTCTTTCATCCCTGTCATGAGCCCTGGCTCCGCACCACAAATCCCCTGGTGTGAGTGCTCACCCTGCATCTTCACACAGTATAAGCTGTACACTGGTATTTTTCTCTCCAAGGCACTTTCCACCCCAGCCCAGCACCTCCCCAGCACTCCCCATGCCCACCACACTCTCCCCAGACCATCCCAGCCCAGTACAACATCCCAGTCTTGGCTGGCCCCATGGCACTGCCCAGCGCAGGGTGCTGCAGAGCTCTGGGCACTCACCCCACAGCCCCAGCCCCTCGGAAGGTCACAGCAGCTCCTGGGGCACAGAGGGCTCTCAGCCTCCCCATCAGCCCCAGGGCTGGGGCCAGCCATGCCATGAGCAGACGCAGGCCAGCGTCTCCCTCTCTCTGCTGCTCTTCTCTCCAAGAGATCCTGATTGCCCAGTGCTGGCAGCCCCTCTGTGCCCGTCCCTCTCCCCAGCACAAGACTCCTGCACTGGGGGATCCCCAGGCAGCTCCTGCTGTGCCAGCGAGAGAAAAGCTGCCCAAACTGCTGCCTCCAGAAATAGGTCTGCTCTTGTCGCGGGATGTCACCTCAGGCACGGCCCTGAGCTGGCGGTGCTGCTCTGCAGGGCAGTGGTGGCTGAAAGCCACGGGGAGATGGTCCCAGGGAGATCCCCATGGATCAGCCATCATTGCCATTGCACTGGGCACCCCCACGTGAAGGGGCAGCACAGGCCTATTCCCTAACACATCCCCCCATGCCCTCCTGCCCTGAACCCCTGGAGAACCCCAGCACAGCAGCACGCTCAGAGGGGCAATTCCTTCAGCCTGTTCCTGATCTCAGCTTGGGAGGAACAGACCAACCTCCAGATATCGGCACTGAAAAAATTGTTTTATTATAGATATGTGACTAGGAAGGCCAGCTGTACTGTCCTACCAGACACATGCACAAAAGCCTCTCTGTCAGAGATGCTGGTTCATGTCTCTGAGGAAGAGGAGTGGATACAGACATTTTAGGAACAAACAAGAGTTTCACAAATAAAACGCTTACTGCACAGAAGGTTTCAGATAAGAATTGGAAATGACTTCTGAAGAGACACGGGCGGCTTATCCCTGTTGAGAATCAGCTGACTGAATCAGCTTCTTCAGTGCGTCCTTCATCTCCTGGTTCCTCATGCTGTAGGTGAGGGGGTTCACTGCTGGAGGCACCACCGAGTGCAGAACTGACACCACCAGGTCCAGGGATGGGGAGGAGATGGAGGGGGCTTCAGGTAGGCAAAGATGGCAGTGCTGATTGAAATGGGATATTAACCAAAATTGGTATTATGCTTGCACGAGATAGATATTGCTATGTTTGTATTGCTCAACCACTATCTCCTGTTCAGTACAAAGCCTCCCCTCCACCCCTAAGTAAGTGGGTGTCAGCAGAAGATTACCCCACAACCAGCACAAACCAGCTCTGCGGTTTAGCCCGGGTCCAGGAGGCGACAGAGACTGCGCAGGTATTCGGGATGAAAAGTTCAGCAGTGAGGAAGAGGAGATACTTCCTCCCACGACCACCGCCCAGCCCATCATGACCCCTGCCCAGGACCAAAGGAACTCACTGCGCAGCCGCAAGGAGGAGGAGACCTAATTATAATAAGAAGGGAGGGTAGGCGGGGATATGTTGTGAATATGTATAAGCGTCTCATGAATATGCAACACTTTGTAACATATAAGCAAGGTGGGAGCAGGCAGGGGGGGGCACAGGCTTGTTGTGGCGGAGCGATTCCCCATGTGCCCGGCGCCGAATAAACATACCTGCTTTACAACCCTTAGTTGTGAAGTCTTTCATCCGTAAATCAGGGTGGTTTGTGATAAATAACGGAATTATTCTGCTTTTGCTAAAAGTAATTAAACAATTACTTTTATTGAGTCAGGCTAAAGCTGTTATTAAAATTAGTGTTGCTAAAATTATAACAGTCAAGCAAGGCTTTTTTGGTCACAAGTTAGGCATGTGGTTGGGCACGGTGGGGAGTTGGGCAAGGAGGAGGATGGGGAGTGGTCTGTGGTTAGGTGTCATGTAAAGGGGAACTTGGGTGGGGGGGGCTGGGGAGGAATGGAAGCCAGCAGAAAAGGGTTAAGCGAAGAACTCCTGATGGAGAGAGACCTGGACTTCGCCCCCCCCAATCCCCCGAGAGGGCAGTGGAAAAGTACTGAGAGAGACAGCCTGGGAGAAACAAAGAAAAAGGAGCTCTGCAGGTGTGAAGAGGTGAAAACCCTGCCATTTTCGCTCAACTAATGATATCTCCTGGTTGCTCTATGAAAATAATCCCCTGTTGGGGCAGGGGGTGCCCCATTGCCCCCAGCGCTGTGTTCTTTGCTCCGCTGACTCTGTCCCCAATAAAACATGTTTTTGCTAGACGTGAGCTTGTTTCTCACAGGTAAACGTAGCAGACCGGCGGAGAGGTGGAGGCTTCTCGGAAAAGCCGGGACTATTCCTGCCTTGCAGGCACCCAGAGCCCGGGCTTCTGTCCCGGGGCATGCCCGCGGGGCGCAGGGACCCCCCCCCCCGCGCTGGGGCACAGAGAATGCCTGCCTCTGGGGGCTCCCCTGGGCTCAGGGGGTTCATTCCCGGTTTGGGGGACAGCGGGAGGAGCCCGGCCCGGCTGCGCCCGGCAGCCAGCGAGGGCGGGCGAAGGCAAACGGCCCCGGCCCGCTCTGGCCAGGCCCGGCCCGACCCAGCGCTCCCCTGGGGCCCACGGGGAGCGGCTGGGGAGGGCGGCCCCGCCCCCGCGCTGCTCCTCAGGCCCCGCCCCCGGCCGGCCGGGACTGCCGGGCCGCCTCCGGCCCCGCCCATTGGCTCAGCCGTGGCCAATGGCGTGGCTGTTGCCGGGCAGGGCAGCCCGGGCCCCTCCTCCCAGCGCCGCCCCGCGCCCCCTCCCCAGCGCGCGGGGCCTGAGCGGGCCGGGCTCGGGGCGGTTTGTCCGTCCCTCAGAAAGGGAGCGGGAACAAACCCCGCCGGCAGCCGCTTCCCCAGCGCCGCTGTGCCCGGGCTCAGCCGCGCTCCTCCCTGCCCGGCTCCTCGGCCGCCTCTCCCCCTCGAGCGAGCGCCGCAGCGGGACGGGGCACGGGGCTGCGGGCGCCTCGTCTCTGCCGCCCCTTCCTCCTCAGGCCGTTTCCCTGCTCCCGCCTGGGCCCCGCAGGCCCCAGCTGCGGCCAGAGAACCTGCTGCTGCCTGGGCTCCTCTCCAGGGGCCGCAGCTCCTGCCAGGGTCCCGCTCGGGCCTGGGCTCTCCGCGGGCTGCAGCTTCCTGCTGGCGCTGGCCGCCCGAGGGGGACGGCGTTGGTGGCTGCGTCCTCTTCTCGGCAGCCATTTCCCAGCAGCGCAGGCTCCGTGAGGCTGGCCGGGAGAGCCCCCGGGGGGGGCACTCACCCGGGCCGAGCCCTGCTCCAGCCCGCCACCCGGCCCATGAATTAAGGAAGGTGGCAAAGAGTCCTGGGCCCAGCCCTGACCGCTGGATGCCACCGCTGGTTCCTGGCCTCCAACTACGCCCGGTGCCACTGAGCAGCACCCTCGGCCCGGCCGTCCAGCCTGTTGCAGTCCCGCTCGGTGCTGGCTCAGCCAGACCATTTCCGTTCCAGTGACTAGAACTCGAACTTTAAGAGAATGCAAGGTGGGCACATGCAAGCCCACAGCTTTCAAAACCCCATACCAAAAACTTGTAGTACTGGCTATTTCCACCAACTGCCTCAAATCCTACAGAGAAGGAAGGAAACACCCCGTAAATTACACATGCAAGGGCAACAAGTTTTTTTAAATCTGGCTTTGGATTTTCTGACTGCTCGTTCCCAATGAGTGCTGGTTTTGCAAGGCAATCCCAAAAGCGGAACACGGGTTAAAACTCTTTCTCGAGGGACCTTTGGGCAGGGGGGCCAGACAGCAGAGCTGCCCGAGTCTCTGGAAAGTCTCTCTGAGCTCCTCCTGGGCAGAGGCAGCACTGGGATGAAGCCCCAGGAGCTGTGGGAGGGAACAGCCAAGGGCCTCCTAAAGGCTCTCCTGGAGGGCTGCAAAGGCAGAAGGGCCAAAGGTGGAGAAAACGGACAGATCTAAGTGGGGTGCTTGGAGAGGGAGCGGTGCTGCAACTGCGAAGAAAGCTGCAGCTTGTGGGAGGGAAAAGAGATCCCAGAAATAAGTCCACTGTCCATCTGGTGCCCTGGCCACCTCCCCAGGAGCTGCCTTGGTCAGGCAAGGCAGACCCTGTGGTCCCACAGAACCCACCTGCTCGCTGCCGGCCGCCCACTGACTGAGGAAGGAACGGGCGTAGGACAGTGCCGGTGGGGAATAAGCCCTTTCTCCAGGCTGCAAATCCGAGCACCTCCTCTGGGGTTCAGTCATTTTCTTGGAGCCGTTTCTACAACAGAGAGAAGACATAACCAAGATGACAATGGGAAACTTGACTGGTGTCAAAACAAGACCTTGTCTTTATGCCCCTGACAGCCTCCATTTCAGAGAAACATAGAATCATAAAATGGTTGGAAGGGAAATTAAAGACTGTCTAGTTCCAACCCCCTCCCATGGGCAGGGGCATCTTCCATCAGACCAGGTTGCTCAAGGCCCTGTCCAACCTGGCTTTGAACACTTCCAGGGAGGGGGCAGCCACAACTTCACTGGGCAACCTCTTCCAGTGAAGGGGTAAAGGGAGTCTCATAGGTTGAGATAAAAACAGTTTAGTAACTGTAATAAAATGAAACAATAACAATAATAGAAAGTACAAATGGGCAATGCACAATGTGATTGCTCACCACCCACTGACTGCTACCCAGCCCATTCCTGGCCAGCAGTCCCAAAATCCCAAGATCCCCCAATGGCAATCCTGGAAGCGAGGGAGAGCCCCCCTCTTCCTGGCCGCCCCTCCTTTCTACACTGAGCATGACGTTACATCACAGGGAATATTTAGTTGGCCACTTTGGATCCGGCGCTCTGGCCGTGCTCCCTCCCAGCTTCTTGTGCACCTGCGCACGGGCAGGACACGGGCAGTTGGAGAGTCCTTGATGCCTCAGCAACAACTGAAAACATCAGTGTGTTACCAACATTCTCCTCATACCAAATCCCACACTGAATCCAAAGCACAGCGCTATTCTAACTACTAAGAAGAAACATCTCTATTCCAGCCAAACCCAGGACCTCGACATTGGACAGCTTCAGAAAGCAGACAGGTAGCAGTTTACAGCAGGGCAGCAGCCTAAAGCCCGGCAAGGAAAGACAAGGACTGGCGTGGGTTAGGTCAGATTTGGCAGCTCTGAAGGATGCAGGTAGTAATTGTCTCCTATGACAGAAAGAGAAACACAGAAAGAGAAACAGAAAGAGGCTGAGAAGAACAAAAAGCAAAGCCAGGAAAAGGAAACCCATTCCGAACACATTTTGTGACTTGTTTATACCTGGCATAAAACAGTAAGTAGGCTTGCTGCCTGAGAGCTGTGTCGATGTCTCAGCAGTTCACAGATGTATCGTCCATCTTGTGCCACCGTCCATTGCTGGCCTGTGAAAAAAGGCATTGATATGTGGAGATGAACTGCGTGGTTTCTCCAGAAGAACACAGGCAGAAAAGTAAAGAAGCAAGGGTACGTCAAACCAGATCCACTCCAGCCCCTAAGGAGACCTTCTTCCCCAAAGCTTGGCTGCCAGTAACCTTGCCATGCAAATTTGTTTTCCCCAGCACACGTTTTTCCCTTCTTTGGAAGGAAGTTGCTCTTAACCTTTGTGTAGCAGTAGTAGTGTCCTGCCTGACAGCTGTCACCACTGTGTACCAGGACGGCATATAAGCAGTAGAGGAGCGGTTCTCCAGTTGTCTGCGACATGTACGGGTGGAGATCCAGATACTCGGGATACTCCTGCGACCTACGGAGAGACCAAGAGGGCTCCGAAATGATCCTGAAATACTACACTGAAATAGTCCCTCAAAGAGCAGGGCCCAGAGGTGTATAAAAACATCTCTGGGGCTCATGAACACTTGGTCTTCCCTCAAGTGATGTCTTTGGGTGGCAGGAAAGTGTTGTCAGCCAAAGCATCTCTGTCGGAGCAGAGTACACGCTTGTCCTCCCACGGGAACTCTCCTCTCCCCAGAATGAAACATGAAAAATGCAACATGAGGGCACTGCTTTGGGAAATCTGCTTCAGGAAGAGAAACTTGCACTCCAGTTGCGTACGCACGTTGCCGATCCTTCCCATTGGTGAAATCATTCAAACCTTTTCAGACACACCGTGAGAACCCTGGGTGCGCGATGGACGGTAAACCTCTTGGTGGCAGCAACCATCTTGTCACACCTTGAAGCCAAGCACAGAGCCCAGTGCTGAAATGCACCCTGCCTTGCCCCAGGTGGCCAGGCAAGCTCTCCTGTCTCACACAGCCTTACGCTATTTTAAGGCTATTCAGTACCATAAGGCCATACGAAAAAGTGCTGTGTCTCATTATTGTGCATCAAACCTGTGTGAAAAGGTGACTTATGATGGACAACATGCTGCACCCGCACGCAGGATCTAGTACTAATATGTCGTTAGGAATCATCTTACTGGCTACATTTAAAGCTGTTTCGCCATCCAGCTGCTTGGGTGTCACAAATTCCTCCAGAGCTGTGGTGACAGATGAGGCTGCCTGGAGGAGTGAGAAAGGAGAGCACTGACCTGCGGGAAATACCCTCGCCCAAGCACTCACTAGGAGTTTACACAAAAACCCAGCTAGATGACGCTGAGGAGAGCCACTGCGAACCCCCAGGCAAGTGTCCAGGAGGAGGCAGAAAGAGGGTATTATGGTCGACATTTCCCTCATTTCCCCAGGATTTCTGGGGCTGTCAAGAGCTACGTGCCTGTGCCGCTGCTCAGTTCAGCTCCCGATGGTGTGGAGGGTCATTGGTAATGAAAACAACACAACCCATCAGCCTAGGAGCCAGATGGGTGTTGAGGGAGGGCAAAAGAAAGAGGGATGAGAGTCTATCAAGGGTGCAGCGAGGATAATGGGTGCTTGTCCAGCTTAAAGCCAGCACCTACAGGGAGAGCAGTGCCATGGCCTGCCCAGGAGGACACCGTCCATTCCACACCCCACCCACCACCAAGCACTCTTGTGTTCACAGTATGCATTTTTAAGTCAACCATGTTCATTCTGGAAAGCTAGAGGGGCCTCGGGACGTCTTGAAGCACAGTTGCCAAACCTCTTACTTTTATATCCAGTGGAATATCCAGGAAGGGCTCGTAGGAATCGGAGACCGTGTTGCAGCTCAAGCACCTGACTGGAAGGCAAATCAAAATGGTCGGTGGTAGGGGAAGTCAGCGTAAGAACTCATGGGCATATTCCTGCATGCCAGGATCAGAATGTTCTCCTATTCCTAAGAAAGAAGAAGTTATTAGTTCTCTCCTCCAAGAATGGAAAAAATACTGTAAGAGCACCTGAAATGACTTACGTGTGAGAACACTGACGCAGCCCAAGGCTTGGCGGCACTGCCTGAGGAATACCTGACCTTGCTAATGTGTGCCTCCATTGTGCACATCATGCAGAAGCCTTGCTGGTGACCTGCAGAGGGAGGGAGGGAGGGAGGGAGGAAAGGAAGGAAGCTTCTCAAGTTAGCAAAATACCCATAGCCATGGGAAACCTGATGGAGATCTTGAAGTTATAAGAACAGTCTCCACTCCTCCCGAGGTGCCAGTGTCCCAACAAGGCCAGGACATTTTAGTGCATAGAAAACATTCTTCAGAGGGACACTAAACTGACATAAGTTTCTGTGCAATAAGCAAAGAGTTTGACTTGAAGGAATAGGGACCAAGACGCGGGGCTAGGAAGAGGTGCCTTTCTGAAGATGAACACACCTAGATAAGACAAGCGGCTTCTCGGCTTCAGTGTTCCAAGAACACCCACTACAGGATTGACAAATGTTGTGGTTTAGGCCTGGTTGGCAGTCAACCACAATGCAGCAGCTCTCTCTCCCTTCCCCTCTGGCAATGAGAAGGGACAGAGAGCCAGGCTTGGGGTTCGAGATAGGACTGGGATGGGGGAAAAAATCCCCCTTTTATGATCACGAGCAAAAGGCAGACTCGTTAGGGGAAGAAAAAAAGGAACATACATTTATTACAGACACTCACAACACATAACAGAGTAAGACAGTGAGAAGCATTGCCACATCTTGAGAACACCTTCCCACCACCCCTCCCTTCTTCCCGGGCTCAGCTCTGCTCCCGATATCTCTACCTCCTCCCCCAGTGGCGCAGGGGCAGGGAATGGGGGGTGCAGTCAGCGCTGCCACTTCCCTTATCTTCAGTGAGGGGAGTGCCCGAAACTTGTTCCTCCTGCTCCATCGTGGTCCCCCTCTCACAGCAGACAGTCCTCCACAAACTTTCTCCAACTTGAATTCCTCCCATGGGCCGCAGCGTTCCCCACACTGCTCCGTCATGGGTCACTAACTTCCTCCGACTGGATTCTCTCCCACGGCTGCAGCCCTTCCCGAGCTGCTCTGGCGTGGGACCCCCCGCATGCTGCAATCCTCCTAGCACTGAATTACAGCAGTGGGGCTGCCTTTTCCCACGAGACCCCGGCCTTCTTCGGGCACAGAACCTTGATCAGGCGAGCAGGAGCAACAGGCCATAAATCAATGTCTGCTCCACCGTAGATCTCCATGGGTGGCAGGGGCAGCCGCCCTGCCGTCTCCCCACAGGATACAGGGGGGTCTCTGCTCCGGCACACCTCCCCCCTCCTTTCTTCCTTCGTTCCCCCACTGACCTTGGTGTTCATGCAGCTGCAGCAACTCCTCCTCACAAGTCCCACTGCCCGTCACCACGTCCCTTCTTAAATACATTATCGCAGAGGTGCAGCCGATTGGCTCAATTTCCCAAACAGAAGTGGAGCTGGCTTGGAGCTGGGGGAGCTTCGAGAAGCTTCTCCCAGGGGGCCGCCCCAATAGCCCCTCCCCTGCCACCAAAAAACTCCACCACTCACTCAACCCAGGACAAAGGGTAAATGGAGATCTACTCCACGGGGACCTCCCTCGCTGACCCTCGTGCCCCGATACAAAGTTCGACCCAGAACCCGTGAGTTCCTGAGCTTGCTGCCGTTACGACCCAGACAAGTGTGCTACTGACCTCTATTTATTGCTACTACCACTATTCTGAAATAAACGGTCGATCCCTGGCGCTGTGGGTCAGGAGTCTGTCAGGAGGGCTGGGGCAATGGGCTCGGGGGACGGGGGGGTGGTTTCAATTCTTCCGGGGGCTGGAGGGTGCTGGGCTGGTCCCACAACAGCTCGCCGGCTGTCGGACGGACATGGAGGCCGGGGTGGAGGTGGGCGGGCCAGGCATCTGTCCGGGCTGGCGAGGGCCGGTCCCCTGGAGCGCTGTGCCAGGCCGGCCAGTTCTCCAGGCAGAGGTGACGGCCGCTGGTGTCGGGTCCAGCTCTCAGGGGTGCCGGGGTGGGCCGTCCGGACGGCTGTCCGGGCGCGAGGGATGGCTGCTGGGGTTGGGCTAGGCTCCTGAAGCTGCGGAGGGGCGCCTGTGGAGAGAGGAGACTGCTGAGGCCCCGCGGCGGCTGCGGTGCCGGGTGGGTGCCAGGGTGCGGGGCAGCGTGGGCACCCCACGGGTCGTGGGCACCCGGCTGCACGTGGGAGCTGTGGGCACAGAGAGCTCTGTGCAGAAAACAGGGGTGCCCTGCGCCCCTCGGCTGGGGCTCTGCTCGCCTCCCCACGGCTCATCTCCTCTCGGCCCTGAGCAGCCTGACCTGCCTGCTCTGCACGTGCCGCCAAGGGCACTTGACCCCGGCAGAGCGAGGGGCCCAGAGCTGGGCACGGCACTGCAGGGCCAGGAGAGCCTCCTGTTCTCCTTTCTCGGCGTGCCTGCCAGAGACCAGCACTCGGCTCCCGTGCCCGTCCCTGCCCAGACAAGGGGACAGCCTTGTCTGTCGGAGCGTTTGGCCGGTAACTATCTCGGCACGCCAGAATACCTGGCCTCTAGATGCTTCGTGGCTAATAGCAGCCATCTGACACACAAGTTTGGCAACACTCACTGTTTTCGCTTCCTCCACAGGTGGAACACACAACAAAACACCATCCCAAGCAGCATGGAGCCCAGGACTGCCACGGCACCCTCCACGCAGTACTCCATGAAGTTTCCATGACCCGCAGCATTTGCATTTGTCTTGCCACCCACACCTGGAGGAACAATGCTCTATGTTAGCGTGTCCCGCACGCTACTGGTGATCTCACAGGAGGTCTGACGTTGCCAGGAAATGTTCCTTCGCACTTGCTTGGCCTCCCTGAACCGGTGAACGTCCTGGGGCTGCACCGTTTCCTTGGTTTCGGTAGAAGCCAAGGAAACTCCCAAGGCCGTTGCAAATCAACGCGCTCTGGAGCCTCTCTTTCTGCTCTCAGCTTTGCTTGCACTCTGGGGTGGCCGTAACCCAGTTTTCGCAGTGTCCCCGGTCTGCTCCCCCTTCTCGGTCACCTTCCGCATTTGCGCACAATTTCTGCTGCGCTCGCCCACCTCCACTCTCCGAGGCTCGCTGCTAGTGCTGCTGCATGGAGGCTCTCCCTGGCCCTCTGGGACAACTTGTCCCACTGAACTGAACTCATGAGGCCAAATGGAGAGCACGTCGGGGAGCACAGCTCCCGTTGGACCGATCGACCCTTTGAGTGAGATGGACAAAAGCCATCCCTGCCTCAGGGAGTGCCACCCCCAGCTCTCATTCCCCAGCTCCGCACCCACACCCTGAGGGGACAGAGTCAGGCCCTCTCGGGAGACACCTGAACCTCGCCCTCTCTCTTCGCCTTCCCTCCAGCATGGGCCCTGCTTGCACACCGCCGCTTTTGGGGACGCGTCTCCCACTTATGGCCCCCTGCCAGACGGCTCAGTACCTGGACTGCTTCGAAAAACTTCATATATCCTGGCGCGGTGGGCGTTCCCGGGCTTGGACAGAACTGCATAGAAACCAGAGAAAGGGAAAGCCTCAGAGAATTGGGGACGCGTCTCCCACTTATGGCCCCCTGCCAGATGGCTCAGTACCTGGACTGCTTCGAAAAAATCCATATATCCTGGCGCGGTGGGCGTTCCCGGGCTTGGACAGAACTGCATAGAAACCAGAGAAAGGGAAAGCCTCAGAGAAAGGCAAAACCTCAGAGAAAGGGAAATGGCTCAGGCGCAGAGGTTGCAGGAGGATGGTGGAGGTTTCCCCAAAGCCTGTGCCCGACATGTCAGTGCATCCCTTTGGACCTCAGGTCACAGGAGGGATCCCCCGCTGCCGTGCCTGGGGCCTCTAGGGACCCAGGGCAAGCTCTGGCCTGCAGCTATTGCAGGGGGGTACGTTCCATTAAGAGTCGCATTTCCCATCATCTGCTGAGCGTGGCTCAGATGGTCTTGTTCCCCAAATGACTAAGTTCTGAAAGTCCTGTCAGCGGGGTGTGGTGGGAGGTGAGCATCTCTCTGCATCCACGGAGGGTTACGAGGGAGCATCTCCCCGGCGCGCTGACGGCAAGCGCCTCCACAGCCCAGAGGTGACCGGCATCCTCAGAGAGCCGGTCCTGGCTGCTGCTTTTGAAGCACTCGCTCTGTACCACCAACTCTTCTGGGTTGTGCTGCCGACAGGACGCGCGGTAGAGGGCACTGGGGGAAGAGCCTGAAGACACGGAGTGATTTTGATGCGTGGTGCTGGAGGATCAAAGGACGGCAATTACCTGGGAGGCCTGTTGACTGAATTGCCCCCGTTTTTGCATCAGACACTCTCACTGCCTGACTGCGTCCTCCCCGAAACGCCTCGTTCTCCACAGTCTCTTGGTCCGTCTCTTTAGAAAGAAAGAAGGACAATTGAATTAGAAGTAACCGTTCCTCATCAGGAACACAGTATCTCCAGGAGGCCATACTTCTCAACATCCCTTCATGACGCTTAGAAACAAAGCCGGGACATTTGGGGGTGTACCTAGTGCCTAGTCCCAATGACATGTCATTCATGGAGGACAATTTAAGCACTAGACCCTTTCCACTTTAACCAGCAGACAGAAAATCCTGACCTGCTGGGAGACTAGGAGGTTGCACGTGAGCTTGTTCGCATTCCACTTAGTGCATTTTTGGCAAACGGCAAGATGATGGTAAATGACAGAATCTGTCAGAGGGGACAGGAAGATGCTGTAGCCAGTTCAGCTGGGGAAAGAGCCCTTCTGAGAAGCACTTCCCATCGTGTCAACTCCATCCCACGGTCAGGGTAACAGACACGCATGGTGGACTGAAGCGCCAGCTCTTGCAACCATACTCTGGGCATTTTCACAAGTGGCACTGACGAGCCCGCAGTGCCCCGAAACAAGAGGACAACCACAACCGACCGATCCAAAGCACGACTAGACGCAGGCGCAGCTAAACCAACCGAGACTGAATTCACAGCCCTTCATTTGAGCTGCCTTCAAGTTTGGCGTCTGGCCTCAAGCTGGGTGTCCAGCTTGTACCTTTCCCTGGCACTGAGGTGTCACCGACCGTCCTCAGGCATCAAGAACGACGAGGCTAGACCAGGTTGTGAAGGTGGGGCTTCTCCGACCCTGGCCAGGGCACTGCCTGCAGCCCTGGCAGTGTCCGCTGCTCTCAGCTACCCCAAGCTGCCTGCGCATCCTCTCCGCAGCCCAAGGGCACTCTCCCCTCGGGTGGGTGACCGGCAGGGTGCTGGCCCTCTCATGACTTGTCAGGAACCAGCTCCTTGGCAAGTCTGTCACACATTCCAGGCGTGAGGAGCACCAGTTCCTGCCAGCTGGGTACCAAGGTCTGCCCAGAACAGCTCTGACCCCGGTAAGGCTCTAACCGGGGCAGCAGCTGGTCCTGGCACTCGGTTTGAACCGCGACTGGCAGCAGAGAGTCAGGCATCTCTGCAGCTCGCCAGCGCCTGCAAGGCGTGAAACTGAGTGTGGCCGCAGTGAGGCTCTGAGCGACCCCCTCCTCCTGCTGTGCAGGCTACGGCTTGTCCATCCACGCCCCCAACACCTCCGCTTCCCACGGCTTCTGGTGAAGAGCAATCATCTCCTACCCACCATGTGCTGCTTTGTCCAGTTCCTTCAGGACTCCCTCTAGGACTTCTGATGACCGCGGGGAAGATTTTTCCATTTCCGCTCTGTACTTGGCTCTCGGAGGACCTGAACGGAAAGCACAAAGTTAAATTTCTGGCAAATAGACTACTGGGAATGAGTGCTTAGTCTGTGGTCAGTCGAGACTGACCACTCACCCCTGCGATGCCAGGTGAGCTCCAGCGCAAGATCCAGCCGAGAAGCGGGAAGAGCCCTCCCTGCACCCACATCTGCAACCAAACACCCACGAGAAGTTTCCGTCACGCGCTGGGATACAATACACTGACACAGCTGAATAGCAGAACATAGAAGGGCATCACGTAACGACCTGGCACACACAGTGCAGGTCGTCTGCATTCTCACACCCGCAAGAGATGCCTCGCTCACATTTGGCCTTTGAGCTGGCAGCTCCCAAGGGAAGCAAGAAGCCGGGACGTACCCACGCGATCTCCCTGAGCGTCAGCCCTGGAAGCCGGCTGGGAAGCTGGGTAGCCATCGCCTCCAGCCACGTCTGTAAACAAAGAGAACCGAGAGGCTCCCATGAACTGTATTTCACTATACAAAACAATACAGGGGCGTGAAGGCAGTTCAAACAGGGGATTGCTCCATGGCACTCGTCCCCCCCCTCCCCTCAGGAGCACTGTGCAGACAGGTACTGGGTGCCTGGGCCACGCTGATCCAGAAGGAAAGCGTGCACGGAGGTATCGCTCCGGAGAAAGGACTCCCTGCCGCTCACACCAGCTCCAAGAAACTCAGCCCAGCAAGCCCGCTGGCTTTGCAGCAGGCGCTGGAAGCAGCGCAGGGTTGGAGAGGCTGGCCCAGACAGCTTCCCAAGGCAGAGTGCCCTGGGGCACATCAGCGAGCCCAACACATTCACCCCCTGCTCTTCCGCACGGCGGAGCGTCGGCCAAGAAACTGTTCAGTTCAGTGTTGTCCTGGGCACAGAAAATGAAAACCTAGCTGCTCCCTCATTCCAGTGACATACCTGTGGGATCGCCCTGAGGCTCCCAGAGAAGATCCGGCGGAGAATCTGGGTGGCCACTGGCTACGGGCACAGCTGTAATCAAGCATGTTCCCATTAGATGTGGGGATCTGCTTCTTTCTGGGTGACCTGCACTGACTGGAAGGGGCTCAGGTAACGACAGGGGAGCCAGACGTGGGCGGAGGTTTATTGCCGAAGCTGCAGAGGGGCCTGGGTGACCTGTTTGCTGCACCTGGAGGCTTTCAACAGACTGTTCTTTCCAGGCCACGTGCAACAACACCCCTCAAGGCCCAGCGGATGGACAAAGCTACGTAGGGCCCCTCGGGGATTTTTCTCACGGGGAGGTCTCTTCTGTGCACAAAAGCAGCCCACGTGAAAGCAGCGGAGGAAAACAGCGATCACTCATTCACACGTCTCGTGGAGAAGAGAGCCCTGGCCAGGCAGAGGCTGCTGCAGCAGCGCTGCCCTGTCCGGTCGCCATCTGCTCCCCGGGCTGTGGGCTGGGGACGTGTGTCCCACGGGGACCCGGGTTCGCCCAAGGAGAGGGAGCACTGCAGGGCTGGGGCAGGAACGCTCCTCTTTTCTTTCCTGAGCGGCCAGATCTCGCTCAAGGCCGGCCGGCCCTGAGGCTGAAAGCCGGGATGCCGCCGGGGAGCGGCAGAGCCACCAACCTGGGCCCATCTGGCAGCGAGCAGCCCGGGGAAGAAGTGCTCCCGCGGGCTCTTGCCTGGCTCCTGCAGTGCTGCTCCGGCCCTGGCACACAGCCCGGGGGAAGGCTGCCCCGGGGCAGGGCGGCACAGGGCTGGCTCGAGGGACGGTTGCTCCCCGCCGCCCCCGGCCCCACCGTTCGTTCCCCTGGAAAACGCCCCCACAGCGGCCGCAGCCCCCTGCGCCTCCCCACAGGACATCTGCCTCCCACTGCCCGTGGAGCTGGGCACGGCTCCCCCGGCCCGGCCCGGCCCCGCTGTCACCCCGAGGGGCAGTGGGTGCCGGGCCGCGCTGCCAGGGCTGGGTGCTGGCCCTCACCTGCCCGCACGCCTAATCCCCGCGCTCGCCACCGCGCACCGCTGACACGCCGGGCTTGCAGGGCCACCAGGACGAGGAGGAGGAGGCGGGTGGGGGCCATGGCCCCCTGCGCCTGCCCCGCGCCGCTGCCGCTGCCGGCACTGCTGAAGCGGTGCCCGCGGCACAGCCCTCCAGCGCCGGGCGGGGCCCGGCAGGGCTCTGTGACGTCAGAGCCCGGCCTCCGCGCGTCACCGGGCTCCTGGGGCACCGCCCCTGCCCCACCCGGCCCCTCGGGAGGGCGGGGGGCGCCTGTGCCAGCCCATTGCTGCCCCCGCAGCGGGGCCCTGGCAGGCGGGGGACGCTCACCTCATGGCCCTGCCCCGGGGGGGAAGGGTCAGCTTGGAGACCCCCGGAGAAAGATTCCGCCGGGGGCGAGAAAGACGTTCTCTGTGTCTGGGAAAGGCAAAGGCATCCCTCACCGGCAGAGCGAGGAGATGGCCTGCTTGGAGCACAGGCACCCTGCCCACCTCGAAGGGGCTACGTTGCCAACTTGGCCAGCAAACTCAAGCTCCGCGGCTCCTTCGCGGAACTCGCCTCCTTCTAATGCTAAAAATCCCGCTGGCAGGTCAGAGAGAGCCTTGTCCGGGGGAAGAGCCTTCCCCTGGCTGGGGCGTGCCACCACACGCGTTGTGGCAGCAGTGGCAGAATTGCACGGGAACTACTGTGAAGAATGTAATATAAAGCATTTTGCTTCAGCCATGTCAGAAACAAGCTCATGTATATAAAAAAAAAAAAAAAAAAAAGTTTTACTGGGGACAAAGTCAGTGGAGCAAAGAACACAGCGCTGGGCGCAGTGGCGCAGTCTGCCCCAGCTGGGGCTTCTTTCTGTAGAGCCTCCAGGAGATTTCACTGGTTGAGCGAAAACGGCGGGTTTTCTCCTCTTGACACCTGCCCAGCTCCTTTTTCTTGGTTTCTCCGAGGCTGTCTCTCTCAGTACTTTTCCACTGCCCTCTCGGGTGGTTAGTGTGTGTGTGTGGGGGGGTGAAGTCCGGGTCCCTCTCCATCAGGAGTTCTTTGCTTAACCCTTTTCTGCTGGCTGCCATTTCTCCCCAGCCCCCCCATCCAGATTCCCCTTTACATGACACCTAACCACAGACCCCACCCCCCCCATCCTCTTGCTTGCCCAACTCCCCACAATGCCCAACCATATGCCTAACTTGTGATCACAAAAGGCTTGCTTAACTGTTATAATTTTAACAATACTGCTTTAATAAGAGTAACTCAATAAAAGGAATTGTTTAATCACTTTTAGCGAAAGCAAAATTCTTCTGTTACTTCTCCCAAACCACCCCTTTTCTTTTTAATACCATATTTTGCCTGAGCTTACTAACACTTGTCTCATTCTTTTCTGAATATCCTATCTTTGTGGGCACCAGCTGATGCAGCCATTTCAGGGTTTACCGGCATAGCTGCTATTTGCATCCCCTCAATAACATGAGATACTAGCCATATAAAGCAGGGTATTAAACATGGTAAAAACAAGCAGCCTGTGACAGCACAAAGGACGTAAAATACAACCTTTTCCCACACTCTGATGTTGGACATAACAATAAATCACTTGTTGCACGGATTTGCCGCTATTAGAGCGAACTAGATCAGGATGATGAGCGGAGGTCCAGTATAACATATACTCCCACCTCTCATGCCCATGGGCATGCAGCCCACAGCTGAGATAAAGGTCTTCTTGGTGACGAGCACAGAGGTTAACCTGGTCTTGCCCTCTACTGTTTTCAAATGTAACAAATCCGTGTTTTAACAGTCAATTCAAGTGCAGCTCCTTTGTAGCCACTTCCTTTGTTTCTAAGCAAACGTTTTTTGGCTCTTTCTGTCAGTGTCCTTCCACCGACTCTCAGGGACATCCCAAATTTCGGGGACTAACCTCCTTTTCCCACAAATCAAGGTTACAGTTCGTGCCCCTTCCCTATACTCACAGTCCCTGTTACAGTTATAACACAATTTTCTCCATATACAATACCACCTGCGGTTACACGTTTCACACTCACACAAAACCCACGCTTCACGAAATTCGTGTATGCACTCGAGACGTGGTATTACCCTAATAGGTTGATTTTCTAGCAATGCCCGATCTAACCCAAAACGCTCATAGTCTATTACCAAACAGCTTTTTCCCTGATATCTTTTTGTGGTTCCCCATACAGCGAGTAAGTAAATTTTCAGTGTCACGCCCGAACCCAGTCCCCTCCCGACAAATTTATTTAGTCCTTTTGAGGTAGACTCGTAGTTATCACTTGATGGTACCACAGTCCACTCCCGAGGCTTTTCCACCGGTCCTTTTCCTCGGGAGGCAGGAGTCCCACCCCTTTTCTTTTGTTCGGATCGCTGTCTCGGTGGTCAGCAGCACCTGAAATGGACCTTCCCACTCGGGAGTTAAGGATTGATCGTTTCACACTTACATACTGATTTTCTACTTCTGTGCTGACAATATCCCTGTTATTACTCATACATGGTAATCCAAACATCATTTCATAGGGAGAAATTCCCAGGTCCGCTCGTGGCTGAGTACGGATCCTTAATAAGGCCAACGGCAGGCATTTAATCCAAGGCGTCCGAGTCTCGATCATTAACTTAGTCGAGGTTTGTTTTGAAATTTGATTCATTCTTTCTCCTCTTCCAGAACTTTGAGGGTGCCACAGGGTGTGCCACGCCCATTCGATCCCTAAAGCTTCAGATAGTTGTTGTAAGATTTTTGAAGTGAAATGTGTTCCTCTGTCTGAGTCTATTCTTTCTATTAATCCAGAGCTGGGGATAATGTTTTCCAATAACACCTTGGATCCCACGCTTGCCATTGCTCTTGGTGTGGGGATTGCTTCCACCCAATGAGGTAAGTGAGCCACTAATACCAACAGGTACTTCCACCTTTGTATTTGAGGTAGCTCTGTGAAGTCTACCTGGAGGCTCTGAAAAGGCCGTATGGCTAGCTCCCATCTCCCAGCCACCTTTCCTCTCATTACCTTTTTGTTCACTTTTTGACAAATCAGCAGCTAGTTGTTTAGCTGCCGTGTTTATTCCTATATACCCATATTCTGTAAGAAAAAATCACAAAGCGCTTGCATTCCCCAGTGTGTTTACTGATGCATTAATGACAGAAGTTCTCGTGATAATGTTTTGTTTAAAATCTGCTTTCCATGGACTGGTAAAGTCCATTTTCCTTCTGGATATTTTTCAGCCCCTATTTTAAGTATATCCTTCTCCTCTTGTTCTGTGAAATTCCCGACTTAATTCTCATAATCCCCTGGCGTTACTACTGCTGATGACTCTGTAGCTGTTTCTCTGTCTGCTTGATCTGCTAAGTTATTCCCCCTTATTTCCATCGATGCTCCCCTCTGATGCCCTCTCACATGCACAATTGCAATTTCTGAGGGGAGATTCAGGACTTTTAAAACTTCTCTAACCACCTGCTCGTGTACTAGCTCCTTCCCTTTTACATTCACAAGCCCACACTTCCCCAAATTTGTGGACTACTCCAAATGCATACTTTGAGTCTGTGTACACTGTCCCTTCCTTATGTTTCAAATATGTCCACGCCTGTTTCAGGGCATAGAGTTCACAGACCTGCGCTGACCACCCAGCAGCTATTTTCCCTTTTTCTAACACTACCATTTTCTGCCCATAGATAACTGCATAACCTGATATTCTTTTCCCTTCTAGGCATTGAGAGGACCCATCAATAAATAGTTTTTCCCCATAGGGCAAAGGTTCATCTAACACTTGTTCTCTTATTTTTGTTTGATAATTAATAAAATCCAAACAGTCATGTTCTGGTTCCTGAACACCCTCCCCATATAGAAATAGGGATTAATATTTTTATTTGTTATTAACGTGAGATCTATCTGATTGTCCTGGTTGGGGCTGGACTAGAGTTCCTGTTGGTTTCAGTAGCTGGAGGAGTGCTGCAGCACAGAGACCCCAGGGGCTCCCCAGGTCCCAGTGCCCTCACCTGTGTGCGGGGGTGGGGGGAGCACAGCTGGAGGGCTGGGCCCCGATTGGCTGATAGTCCATGTCATGTGACATTGTGCTCACTATATAAAGGCAGGAGCGGCTATGGGGGGTTGCCACTTCTGGGAGTGTGGCTGTGGTGGCTTTGTGTTTGGGATTGCTGGCTGGGAGCAGCTGTATGGTACATCACCTGCTGATATTGCTGTCAGCGTGTTATTCTGTTACTGTTATTAAACTGTTTTTATCTCAACCCGTGACTCTCCCTTTGCCCCTCCAATTCCCTCCCCATTCCCAAGTGGGGGGAGGGTGGGTGAGCGGCTGCGTGGTGTTTAGCTGCTGAGAAGGCTCAAACCACAACAGTCCTTTTTGGCGCCCAACGTGGGGCTCGAAGGGTTGAGATAATAACAGATTTGATCTGTGGGTACTATCAAGTTTGTTATAATGATGACTGCACATCCTGTTACAATGTCATTTGCTTGGCTCCTAAAATCGTGGGTTTTGTTGCTGCAGTTGTGTTATACATCACATTACTTACCATATGTAGTCCCCATGCTGCTGCTTATTACCTGTGGGAATTGGGTTAAGATTTTTGCCTTGCTGTATTATGTAACTCTAATTTATGGCATGATAAAATCTTCTGTCATGGGAGTTGTGGGGCACCTACTGGAGTGGGTTAGTAACTATACCCTCCACCTTTTCTCCTCGGAAAGCCCACCCAAGGGGGAGATACCTTTTTCCATCTTCCCCTTCTCTAAGCTACTTGCAAGTATACTTGAGAATGCTGAGAACTCTGAATATCCATGGAATGCTCATATTAACGTTGTTGTCTTGTTTCTGGAAGCTGTAGTGTTCCTGAATGTGGTTCAGGTTCTGTTTTGGGTTAAGCAACTGTTTCTGAATGCCACCCAGAGCTCTACCCCAGGGTTACAGAGTTATGAGTGGCTGGGGGTGTGGGGTAGCATGGGCAAGTACCTAGGGCAGTGGGGACCTCCAATGTTTTGGAACTTCACCCCTGAACAAATGCGGGATCCTGAGAAATTAGTAAAATATTTCGAAAAGGTGTGCTGTCATCCTGACACCTCAAGAGAGATGCAGATCATTGCAACATGCTGGAGCCTGGCCCATGCCTACTGAACCTGCTCACCACTCTGCAGTACCCTCAAAAGGAAGACGTCTCTGCATCTGCGAGCAAAACAACCGGCACTGCAACCACTCCGACACCCCCACCAGGCACTGCAGCCACTCCAACTCAGGCGACAGACACTGCAGCCAATCCGACCCCTACGATAAGTACTGCGGGTGAGCTGGAGCATCAATCCACAACAGTATCAGTTGCTCCCATACAGAAGAAGAAATACACTAAAAAATCCCCTCGCATTGTAAAAGATGATGATGAACCAGGGCCGTCACAAGAACAGGAGGAGGAGGCAGAGCCAGTGGTAATCACCCGATCCCTATCCCTGAGTGAACTACGAGACATGAGAAAGGATTTCAGTTGCCATCCAGGCGAACACCTCCTTACCTGGCTGCTCCGATGCTGGGATAGCGGGGCCAACAGTGTGGAATTAGAAGGTAGAGAGGCCAGGCAACTGGGATCCCTGTCCAGGGACGCAGGCATTGACAAGGTTATTGGAAGAAAGACACAAGCGCTCAGCCTTCGGAGATGACTACTGTCAGGCGTGAGGGACAGATATCCCTTCAAGGAAGATCTTACGTGTCATCTAAGTAAGTGGACTGCCATGGAGAGAGGTATTCAATACCTGAGGGAACTGGAAGGGAACTGGCTGTGTGGGAGATGGTTTATTATGATCCAGACGATGCGCGACTACCCACAGACCCAGATGAAGTCCAATGCACCCGGCCCATGTGGCGGAAGTTTATACGGAGTGCTCCATCATCACATTCGAATGCACTAGCAGTATTTGACTGGAGAGACGAAGAGGGACCAACTATGGATGACTTGGCTCGCCGACTCCGGCACTACGAAGAAAGTCTCTCTTCTTCCATTGTCGCAGCTGTGAAGAAACTGTCACAAGAAGTCCAACAACTCAAAGAGGACATGTCCTACTCTCCACCTCCACAGACTAAGGTCTCGGCTATCAGGAGCAAACGACTCCCTACTCAAGCGAGACAGTATACAACACGGGGGAACCTATGGTATTACCTGCGTGACCATGGAGAAGGTATGAGGGAATGGGACGGGAAACCCACCTACGCTCTAAGAGAGTGGGTTGGAGAGTTGGAAGGAAGAATGGCTACAAATCAAGGTTCTTCCAGGATAAGTGCTGCTCCAGTCTCAGCTAATCAGTTACCCAAACAGCGTAGAAGAATTGACTTTGCTCCTGATCCTATGGGGAGAACTTCCGAGTCGTACTTACAAGAAGTGAGTAACCAGGATGAGACCGAGGTTCGCACAGACCGCACTAACCCCTTCATCAACAGTGGATACTATGAGCAGCATTAGAGAGGCCCTGCCTCCAGCCAGGTGGGGGAGAGGGACAATCGTGTTTACTGGACTGTGGATTCGATGGCCTGGCACGTCGGATCCCCAGGAGCATAAGGCTCTGGTGGACACTGGTGCCCAGTGCACCCTGATGCCGTCGAATTTCCAAGGAACAGAGTCTATCAGTATCTCAGGAGTGACAGGAGGTTCTCAACAGCTGACTGTGTTGGAGGCTGAGGTGAGCCTAACTGGAAATGAGTGGCAAAAGCACCCTGTTGTAACTGGCCCGGAAGCTCCCTGTATTCTTGGTATAGATTACCTCAGGAGAGGGTATTTTAAGGACCCAAAAGGGTACAGGTGGGCTTTTGGTATAGCTGCCTTGGAGACAGAAGCAATCAAACAGCTGTCCACTCTGTCAGGGCTCTCAGAGGATCCTTCTGCTGTGGGACTGCTGAAGGTTGAAGAGCAACAGGTGCCGATCGCTACCACAACTGTGCACCGAGGGCAATATCGCACCAACAGAGACTCTGTAGTTCCCATCCACCAACTGGTTCGTCAACTCGAGAGCCAAGGGGTGATCAGCAAGACTCGCTCACCCTTTAACAGACCCATATGGCCAGTGCGGAAGTCTAATGGAGAGTGGAGACTGACAGTGGACTATCGGGGCCTGAATGCAGTCACACCACCGCTAAGTGCTGCTGTGCCAGACATGCTGCAGCTTCAGTATGAATTGGAGTCAAAGGCAGCCAAGTGGTACGCCACAATTGATATCACCAATGCCTTTTTCTCCATCCCTCTGGCAGCAGAGTGCAGGCCACAGTTTGCTTTCACCTGGAGGGGTGTCCAATACACCTAGAACAGACTGTCCTAGGGGTGGAAACACAGTCCCACTATTTGCCATGGACTGATCCACACTGCACTGGAACAGGGTGAAGCTCCAGAACATTTACAATACATTGATGACATCCTTATATGGGGGAAAACAGCAGAAGAGGTTTTTGAGAAGGGAGAGAAAATAGTTAAAGTTCTTTTGAGAGCTGGCTTCGCCATAAAATGGAGTAAAGTCAAGGGCCCTGCACAGGAGATTCAGTTTTTAGGAATCAAATGGCAAGATGGACGTTGTCAGATTCCAATGGATGTGATTAATAAAATAACGGCGATTTCTCCACCAACTAGCAGAAAGGAAACACAAGCTTTTCTAGGTGTTGTGGGTTTCTGGAGAATGCATATTCCAAATTACAGTCAGATTGTAAGCCCTCTTTATCAAGTGACCCGGAAGAAAAATTATTTTTTATGGGGCCCTGAGCAGCAGCAGGCCTTTGACCAAATTAAACACGAAATTGTTCATGCAGTAAGCCTTGGGCCAGTTCAGGCAGGACATGATGTTAAAAACGTGCTCTACACTGCAGCTGGGGAGAATGGCCCCACCTGGAGTCTTTGGCAGAGGGCACCAGGGGAGACCCGGGGTTGACCCCTGGGATTCTGAAGTCGAGGATATAGAGGATCCGAAGCCCATTATACTCCAACTGAAAAAGAGATACTGGCAGCATACGAAGGGGTCCGAGCTGCTTCAGAAGTGATTGGTACAGGAGCACAGCTCCTCTTGGCACCCTGACTGCCAGTACTGGGCTGGATGTTCAAAGGGAAGGTCCCCTCGACACATCATGCAACTGATGGTACGTGGAGTAAGTGGGTCGTGCTCATCACACAGCGGGCTCGAATAGGAAACCCCAGCCACCCAGGAATACTAGAAGTAATCACAAATTGGCCAGAAAACAAAGATTTTGAAATGTCACCAGAGGAAGAGGTGACCCGTGCTGAGGAGGCACCGCCATATAATGAACTACCAGATAATGAGAAGCGCTATGCCTTATTTACCGATGGGTCCTGTCGCATTGTAGGGAAACATCGGAAGTGGAAGGCTGCTGTGTGGAGCCCCACATGACGGGTCACAGAAGCTGCAGAAGGAGAAGGTGAATCCAGTCAATTTGCAGAGGTGAAAGCCATCCAGCTGGCCTTAAGTATCACCGAGCGAGAAAAATGGCCAGTCCTTTACCTCTACACTGACTCATGGATGGTTGTAAATGCTCTGTGGGGGTGGCTGCAGCAGTGGAAACAGAGTGGTTGGCAGCGTAGAGGCAAACCCATCTGGGCTGCCAACTTATGGCAAGATATTGCTGCTCGAGTAGAGAACTTGTCTGTGAGAGTATGTCATGTAGATGCTCATGTACCCAAAAATCGAGCGACCGAAGAACATCGAAACAGCCATGAAGTGGACCAAGCTGCTAAAGTTAAGGTAGCTCAAGTGGATCTGGACTGGCAACATAAGGGCAAAAAGTTTATGGCTCGATGGGCCCATGATACCTCAGGCCATCAAGGAAGAGATGCAACATATAGATGGGATCGTGACCGAGGAGTGGACTTAACTATGGACATTATATCACAGGTTATCCATGAATGTGAGACCTGTGCTGCCATCAAGCAAGCTAAGAGGTTGAAACCTCTTTGGTATGGAGGGTGATGGTTAAAGTATAGATACGGGGAGGCCTGGCAGATCGATTACATTACACTCCCACAAACTCGACATGGCAAACATTACGTTCTCACAATGGTAGAAGCAACTACTGGATGGCTGGAAACATATGCTGTGCCCCATGCCACTGCCTGGAACACTATTCTGGGACTTGAAAAACAAGTCCTGTGGCGGCATGGCACCCCAGATAGAATTGAGTCAGATAATGGCACTCATTTTCAAAATAATCTCATAAACACCTGGGCAAAAGAACATGGCATTGAGTGGATATATCACATTCCCTATCACGCACCAGCCTCTGGGAAAATCGAGCAGTACAATGGGTTACTAAAGACCATGCTGAGAGCAATGGGAGGTGGAACTCTTAAACACTGGGACACACATTTAGCAAAGGCCATGTGGTTAGTCAATACTAGAGGATCTACCAAGCAGGCTGGCCCTGCCCAGTCCAACCTTCTGCGTGCTGTAGATGGGGATAAAGTCCCAGTAGTGCACCTTAACAACATGCTAGGAAAGACTGTCTGGGTTATTCCCACTTTAGGTAAAGGTAAGCCCATACGTGGAATTACCTTTGCACAAGGACCTGGGTGCACTTGGTGGGTAATGCAGAAGAATGGGGAAGTCCGATGTGTGCCTCAGGGGTCTTAATGTTAGGTGAAAATAGCCAATAAATTGAACTGTATTAGGTCAATCACCAAACAGCCCTATCAATGCATCGCTATGATTGACACACATTATATAACAGCATCACACTCATGAAGGAACACATGAACTCAAAGTCAGGATTGGTTTCAGCAAATGATGCCCAGTGACTCCCATAGACTATGAATACAGATGGTGTCAGATGCATCAGCCACCAGCTCCAACTGTAACAGGGACTGCATGCCTTCCTCCTGCAAGGTCACCTGGTCACCTATTCCCTACTGACCAAGAATCACCCTTCCTGCCTTAAAAGACTATAATGACAGATGGAACGCAAAGTTATGAACCAAATGAACTTATGATACATTCTGCAGTGATGGCCCAGTGACTGAGGGAATGCTGTCTGTGTGCACATGCCTAAAACCCAGGAGAAAGGATAACGATCAATTAGACTGTATTGGGTAATAGCGAACTTGAGCATAACGTAAATGATATGGAATAAGGGGTGGATACTGTCTTGCTTTGGGCTGAAATAGAGTTAATATTCCTTTTCAGGGACTAGATGAGTGCTGTGTTTTGGATTTAGCTTTGGGTTTGGTAGGAGGAGAATGCTGATGGCACACTGATGTTTTCAGCTGCTACCGAGACTTCAAGGACTCTCCGACTCTCCATGTCCTGCCCGTGCGCAAGGGCACAGGGAGCAGGGAGGGAGCACGGCCACAGCACCTGACCGTAACTGGCCAGTGAAATATTCCATATCATGGCACGTCATGCTCACTATATAGAGGAGGGGTGGTTGGGAAGGAGATCTCTCGCTTCCAGGATTGCGACTGTGGGATCTTGGTATCTCGGGGTCGCTGGCCGGGAATGGGCTGGGGATTTGTTAGTGGGTGGTGAGCAATTACGCTGTACATTGCCTGTTTATATATTTCTTTTTGTTTTCCCCCCATCATCGTTATTGTTCTCGTTTTATTGCTGTTATGAAACTGTTCTTATCTCAGCCTGCGAGTCTCCCTTCACCCCTCTAATCCCCTCCCCCATTCCCAGGTGGGGAGGGGGAAGGGAGGGTGACCAGCTGTGGGGGTTGGCTGCTGACCAGGCCCAAACCAAGACACGTGGATTTGTTAAACAGAGGAGGGCTAGACTGGGTTAACCTCTGTGCTCACCACCAAGAAGACCTTTATCTCAGCTGTGGGCTGCAACCCCATAGGCATGAGAGGTGGGAGTATATGTTATACCGGACCTCTGCTAATCATCCTGATACGGTTCGCTCGAACAGCGGCAAATCCATGCAACAAGTGTTTTATTGTTGTGTCCAACATTAGAGTGTGGAAAAAAGGTTGGATTTTTCTTCCTTTGTGCTATTGCAGGCTTGTGTTTTTACCATGTTTAATACCCTGTTTTATACGGCTAATATCTCACATCATTGAGGGGATGCAAATAGCAGTTATGCTGGTAAACCCTGAAATGGCTGCATCAGCTGGTGCCCACAAAGTAATATTAAGAATGAGACTAATTGTTAGTAAGCTCAAGCAAAATATGGTACTAGAAAGAAAACGGGTGGTTTGTGATAAATAACAGAAGAATTCTGCTTTTGCTAAAACTAATTAAACAATTACTTTTATTGAGTCAGGCTAAAGCTGTTATTAAAATTAGTGTTGCTAAAATTATAACAGTTAAGCAAGGCTTTTTTGGTCACAAATTAGGCATGTGGTCGTGCATCGTGGGGAGTTGGGCAAGTGAGAGGATGGGGAGTGGTCTGTGGTTAGGTGTCATGTAAAGGGGAACTTGGGTGGGGGGGCTGGGGAGGAATGGAAGCCAGCAGAAAAGGGTTAAGCGAAGAACTCCTGATGGAGAGAGACCTGGACTTCGTGTCGTACCCCCCCCCCCCCCCCCCCCCCCGCCAGAGGGCAGTGGAAAAGTACTGAGAGAGACAGCCTCGGAGAAACAAAGAAAAAGGAGCTCTGCAGGTGTGAAGAGGTGAAAACCCGCCGTTTTCGCTCAACTAATGATATCTCCTGGTTGCTCTATGAAAATAATCCCCTGTTGGGGCAGAGGGTGCCCCATTGCCCCCAGCGCTGTGTTCTTTGCTCCGCTGACTCTGTCCCCAATAAAACATGTTTTTGCTAGACGTGAGCTTGTTTCTCACAGGTAAACGTAGCAGACCGGCGGAGAGGTGGAGGCTTCTCGGAAAAGCCGGGACTATTCCTGCCTTGCAGGCACCCAGAGCCCGGGCTTCTGTCCCGGGGCATGCCCGCGGGGCGCAGGGACCCCCCCCCCCGCGCTGGGGCACAGAGAATGCCTGCCTCTGGGGGCTCCCCTGGGCTCAGGGGGTTCATTCCCGATTTGGGGGACAGCGGGAGGAGCCCGGCCCGGCTGCGCCCGGCAGCCAGCGAGGGCGGGCGAAGGCAAACGGCCCCGGCCCGCTCTGGCCAGGCCCGGCCCGACCCAGCGCTCCCCTGGGGCCCACGGGGAGCGGCTGGGGAGGGCGGCCCCGCCCCCGCGCTGCTCCTCAGGCCCCGCCCCCGGCCGGCCGGGACTGCCGGGCCGCCTCCGGCCCCGCCCATTGGCTCAGCCGTGGCCAATGGCGTGGCTGTTGCCGGGCAGGGCAGCCCGGGCCCCTCCTCCCAGCGCCGCCCCGCGCCCCCTCCCCAGCGCGCGGGGCCTGAGCGGGCCGGGCTCGGGGCGGTTTGTCCGTCCCTCAGAAAGGGAGCGGGAACAAACCCCGCCGGCAGCCGCTTCCCCAGCGCCGCTGTGCCCGGGCTCAGCCGCGCTCCTCCCTGCCCGGCTCCTCGGCCGCCTCTCCCCCTCGAGCGAGCGCCGCAGCGGGACGGGGCACGGGGCTGCGGGCGCCTCGTCTCTGCCGCCCCTTCCTCCTCAGGCCGTTTCCCTGCTCCCGCCTGGGCCCCGCAGGCCCCAGCTGCGGCCAGAGAACCTGCTGCTGCCTGGGCTCCTCTCCAGGGGCCGCAGCTCCTGCCAGGGTCCCGCTCGGGCCTGGGCTCTCCGCGGGCTGCAGCTTCCTGCTGGCGCTGGCCGCCCGAGGGGGACGGCGTTGGTGGCTGCGTCCTCTTCTCGGCAGCCATTTCCCAGCAGCGCAGGCTCCGTGAGGCTGGCCGGGAGAGCCCCCGGGGGGGGCACTCACCCGGGCCGAGCCCTGCTCCAGCCCGCCACCCGGCCCATGAATTAAGGAAGGTGGCAAAGAGTCCTGGGCCCAGCCCTGACCGCTGGATGCCACCGCTGGTTCCTGGCCTCCAACTACGCCCGGTGCCACTGAGCAGCACCCTCGGCCCGGCCGTCCAGCCTGTTGCAGTCCCGCTCGGTGCTGGCTCATGCAGCCCATTGCCGTTCCAGTGACTAGAACTCGGAACTTTAAGAGAATGCAAGGTGGGCACATGCAAGCCCACAGCTTTCAAAACCCCATACCAAAAACTTGTAGTACTGGCTATTTCCACCAACTGCCTCAAATCCTACAGAGAAGGAAGGAAACACCCCGTAAATTACACATGCAAGGGCAACAAGTTTTTTTAACTCTGGCTTTGGCTTTTCTGACTGCTCGTTCCCAATGAGTGCTGGTTTTGCAAGGTGATCCCAAAAGCGGAACACGGGTTAAAACTCTTTCTCGAGGGACCTTTGGGCAGGGGGGCCAGCCAGCAGAGCTGCCCGAGTCTCTGGAAAGTCTCTCTGAGCTCCTCCTGGGCAGAGGCAGCACTGGGAGGAAGCCCCAGGAGCTGTGGGAGGGAACAGCCAAGGGCCTCCCAAAGGCTCTCCTGGAGGGCTGCAAAGGCAGAAGGGCCAAAGGTGGAGAAAATGGACAGATCTAAGTGGGGTGCTTGGAGAGGGAGCGGTGCTGCAACTGCGAAGAAAGCTGCAGCTTGTGGGAGGGAAAAGAGACCCCAGAAATAAGTCCACTAGTCCATCTGGTGCCCTGGCCACCTCCCCAGAGCTGCCTTGGTCAGGCAAGGCAGACCCTGTGGTCCCACAGAACCCACCTGCTCGCTGCCGGCCGCCCACTGACTGAGGAAGGAACGGGCGTAGGACAGTGCCGGTGGGGAATAAGCCCTTTCTCCAGGCTGCAAATCCGAGCACCTCCTCTGGGGTTCAGTCATTTTCTTGGAGCCGTTTCTACAACAGACAGAAGACATAACCAAGATGACAATGGGAAACTTGACTGGTGTCAAAACAAGACCTTGTCTTTATGCCCCTGACATCCTCCATTTCAGAGAAACATAGAATCATAAAATGGTTGGAAGGGAAATTAAAGACTGTCTAGTTCCAACCCCCTCCCATGGGCAGGGGCATCTTCCATCAGACCAGGTTGCTCAAGGCCTTGTCCAACCTGGCTTTGAACACTTCCAGGGAGGGGGCAGCCACAACTTCACTGGGCAACCTCTTCCAGTGAAGGGGTAAATGTTGGAGAATGGCTCAGAGACAAGGGTCCTGAGCCCACCGAGCAATTGTATGATCAGAGCCTGCTCTAGCTGCTGATGCTGGGCCTCACTAGGGTTTGCCTGCAGCTGCTCGCAGCTGCTGATACATGAGGAATGTCAAGGACGCTTCGGCCTTGTGTACCGTGGTGTGTCGAAAACAGGCTAAGGGGAATTGGGAATAGTGGTCTGAGAAACCTAGTGTTATGATAACGGTGGTCTGAGAAACATTGTGTTACGGTACTGTTGTGTATCGAAAACAAGTCAAGAGGAATTAGAAATAGTGGCATGAGAAACTTAGTGTTCTGAGAAGCTTGTGCTGTAAGCTAAATGCAAGTAGGTGGACCATGCGAATACGACCCTTAGAGCTTAAGCCAATCAGCTAGTGACTAGTAGGCATAATTAGTAGAAGAATTATAAAAGGCTGTAACGAAAATCAATAAACTGAACCATGCTTTATCACTCATATTGAGTCGGCTGCGTTCTTCCTCCTTTAGCCTGGGTCCTCGGCATGTTGGGCTTGCCTTGCCTGACAAAGAGCCAGAATTGCCCTGAAGGAAGATGAATCTCTTTCCACAAAGAAATACTTTTGGCTGTTGCTAATGAATGTTTTTTATTTAAGAAGAATGTAACCAATATATTTCTATATAAATACATACTGCTTATGCTGTGTCCATTTTGTCATTTGATTAAAAATCCTTCAGTATGCTTTCCTGTTGCTATTTTGGTTCACAAAGTAGATTCATTCCCTTTACCTGTTAAAACTGTAATAAATCTGCCACTGGGCCACTTGATTTTTTTTTCCACTTGCAGTTAATTTTTAACAAATACTTGGAACAACAGCCTGGGTTTTGTGGTCTCCCAGAAAGCAGATTGAATCGATGAATAGTCTTGAGTTCAGGCATACCGCATCTGCCCAGCTGTGACCTGGAAGAGAATGACCCAGTGCATCTGGAACATCGACTTGAATTCATATGTTTTTCTTCCACGTGTCTGTGAGCCAGGTGCCTGGTTGCACTACAGCGTTCCTCATCAGGGAAGAAACTTTCTCCACACCGCCGCTGGTCTCATTGCTCTGTCTCCATCCAAAGCCCCTTGCCTTTCTCATGTCTATGTCTACCAGTTGGATGCAACGGACCATGGGCTGCAGGGGGCCAGCCCGCCCTCTCGCCGCAGGCTGCAGGGGAGTCTCTGCTCCGGCAGCCCCCTCCCCTGCTCCCCAAATCCCTGCCACACACACAAGCCCAACAGGCCAACCAATGCCAGGACAGCCCGAGGACAGAGATGGGCTGAAAACACGGGCACCGCGAAGCGAGGCCAGCTCAGGCCTCAGCTGGGCGGCAGCAGGAGCGCCGGAGGCCCGGGCAGAGGCCGAGGGCGCAGGCCCTGCCCAGCCTGGGGGGAGCACTGGGGCTCTCCAGCTCTGCCTGCCGGCATGGGCCTTGCCTGCACCCGCCCTTCTCCCGAGAGGGACCAGGCGCAGACGAGCACTGGGGGAAAATGATCATCTTTTATTGGCCTCAGAAAGCACCCACGGCCGAGCGGTGGCCGGCAGCACGATGTTCTCGGGGCAGCTGAATGCCTGGGGCGCCGTCCATGCACCCATCCCTCGCGTGCTGCTCCCTCTGGGGCCTGCGCAGGCTCAGGGCCCACGGCCATCTCCGGGGACCCGCCGGGCGCTGGCAGCGGGGCGCTACTGCTCCTGCTGTCCCGCGATGCAGGAGCAGCAGAACGCCCCGCGCAGAGCCCTGAGCGCCCTCCTGAGGAGGGAGGGCCGTCGGCGCTGAGCCGGGGCGTGCGAGAGAGCAGCGATGCCTGCGGGGGAAGGAGAGTTGTAGGTGAGGGGCTGGGCGGGTGACGGGCAAGCTCCTGCCTGCCCCCCGCCACCAAGGGCTGTCCCCAGGGAGTGGGGGCCGCGGCACGGCCAGCCCCCGTGCGCGCAGTGCTGCCCACCTGGCTCCAGAGGCAGGGGAGATGCTGCTGCGTCTCCTCTGTCATCTGCCGGGTGGGATGTGGCAG